>NW_027186372.1:20800705-20832020 GCF_028583685.1 Petaurus breviceps papuanus
TATATATATATATATATATATATATATATATATATGTATAAATTTCTTCATCTCTTGTTTCTTTACTTGCTTCCCCTAGCCCATTCTGATTTTCAAAGTGTCATTTTCTTTTTTAAGATTCTGGATCTCCTTTTCTAATTGGTTGACTTTCTTTTCACAATCTTTTTGTTTTCCTTTGATTATTTTTATTTCTCTTTTAAATATTTCCTCAATCTCTCTCATTTGATTTTTAAAGTCTTTTAAATTTTTTTTCATTGAATTCTTTTTTGAGGAGATGACCATTTGACAGTACTCTTTGGGAGTAGAAGAGGGTTTCTTTATTTCAGTATCCTCCTCTGAACATGAACCATGATCTTCACTATTCCCATAGTACCTCTCAGTATTTACATTCCTTCTCCTTTGCCTGTGCATTTTACTGGGTAATAATTTAGTGTTTAGAGTCACCTCTAGTCCTAGGGTATGGGGATATGGTACTTCTGACCTCTTCAGCTCTCCTCTCTGGCCTTGAAATCAAAGCAAGACCTCTAGCCTCCTGTAAGTGCCCACAGTGAACAGTATTGCCATCCCACTGCTTCTGCATCCACCTGGCATGTGATGGTTTTTCTCATCCTTGCATATCTCCACAGCACAGCTAGGCTTAGAGTTCCGTGGTCAGATGCCCAACTCCCCTCACTGTCAGACCAGGGTTAGGGGTGAGGTGGGTGTAGGAAGTTCCTGTGACTGAGTCTGAGACAGCCTCCCAACCCAATTAAACCCAGGGCTTGCCACTTGTTGTTTAAGTAACTTGATACTGGTTGTTAAAGTGCACCATAGCCTGGAGGTATTACTCTTCACAAGGGGGAAATCTAGTCCTGGAATTTTTTTTTCTGGTTTTCTCCAGTTGTCCCAAGAGGAAGCCTGTTCTGTCCCTACTCTTATTTGTTTTCTCTATGTTCTCTGAGAGGCACTATTTTATCTTTATTGTGGAAGAGAATCTTGAGAGTTTAAAATTTTCTGACCTACTCTGCCATCTTCCCAGAATCCTCTCTGCTTATTGTTTTCTTCATGTGTACATACTTGAGTCACGGAGAAAAGGTGAGTAAGAAGGACTTCATGGCATAAATGTTAGACTATGTGACCTCAAGTCTTTTACAACAAGGCTATATTGCCCTAGAATTCTCAAACTAATTACCTTTGTGCCTGTAAAAAAAATGGAGTGTCAGCTTCAGAAAAATGGAATTCATGCGAATTACCCAGATAAGCATTGGCAATATTTAAAAAAATTTATTAAAGAAGTTCTTAGACAAATTGATGGAACCCTAATAAAGCTGCTCCCAGTCCCAATATTCTAACTTCATTATGGGCCCAGCCCTACTGAACAGCAGCCCATTGTACTTACCTAGCTCCCCTCCCCTCCAATGTCCTAATTTCTTCATATATGCCTTAATGTTCATTGAAACAACAGGTGTTCCCACAGAAATAGCAGATGCACCCATGTGATGGGAACCAAACTATTGTCTCTACCTGGTCACTGCTCCTAGACCCATTCCCAAAGAAACAGGTGTGTTCTTTTATTCAGTCACAATCACCTCATCAATCTAGCCCAAGACAGGACCACAATACTTAAATGTTTGTCTTAACCAGGCAGGACCACAATAGCTAGCCAGTTGGAGGACAGAATGACCAGAATATTTAACGAAAGAACCATAGATGGGACCCTCTTCCATCATCTAATTCCTTAACAAACTCCACCTTCCTTTTTATATTAATGATATTCCTCTATTCTATGTAAATTTCTGTCGTGTATTTGCATCTTTACCCTATAAAAATCCATGTTGCTTCCTTTTAAAGTTATTAGTTTCTCTTGGAACTTATCCTGCTTCATGAAAGGTGTCAATATCAATAAATGCCTATACTTGGATTAGAGGCGGTCTGACTCTGAATTCTTTGAAACATTTCCACCACACCACAATTATGAAACCGCAACAGTTTTTGGTGTCCCTGGGTTTAAACTGCAACAAGATGATTAAGCATTAACCTTTTGAGTTAACAGCAATTAATAGGAAGCTAGAGTTAAAAATAAATAAATAAACTAAACCTTGCTATTAACCTTTTTGGAAAGTGAATACTAAATATCTTTTAATAGTAATTTATTTACACTAAAGAGGTAGCTGGAATTTTACCAGGAAGTTCTTAAAACTACTTATACATGTGAGTCCTAGTCTCCATAATAAGGAGGTTTTTAAAGTCATATTAAATGATAGCTTTTCAACAAAAGGCAGCTTCTTCACTGTTAAAAATAGGAGTACAAAATTGCATAAGTATTTTTTTCATTCATAATCAGAGACCCTGACCAATTTTAAATGAAACCCTTACTTAACCTCAGTGAGGTGGATCAGTGGTTAAAATGATTGTACCACAAAATTATGTGTATTTTTTCTCTCAATTTTACTAAGAAATTATTTAGTAGACTCAAGCTGAATCTACAAGATTCTGCAGACATTCAATTCATTTAGACAAACAAAAAAATTGTGATTGGTAGACAAAATTATTTGCTGATTGAATGCTTGAATTTTTCCCTTTCTTCTATTGTTTAGAATTTTTGTAGACTAATCTGAAAGAGAAAGCTTACTAAAATGAGCACAACTTAAATACTCTGAAAATTTCTTCACTTCCCGAAAGAATACATGTTCACTGAAACAGTGAGAAAATTAAAATCAGATATGGCCAAAAGAAAATTTTAATACTTTCTATAAAAAGCAGGAAAAAAAAAAACCTTTAAAGGTCTGTTGCCTCAGGACCTCTTCCTTTCTATGAAAATATTCTTGTAATGAGGAAGTGAAGAGAAGATAGATATCCTAAAGAAAGATATGGCTTTATTTGTAGATTTTATTATAAATGTATATTATTATATACACATATGTATTACTTATATATTATATGTTACATATGCACTACATGTATATATGTGTGTGTATATATATATGTCAATTATTTATCAAAATTCCTTTCAGATCTGCTTTCTGCTAAAAACTTCAGTGTTGTCAGCATTTGGGGGATAAGACTAGTCATTCCCTCTGGGAGTTTATATTTTTGTGTCTGTTTAGAATGAAGATCTCTGATTTCATTGCTGTGAGAAATAATTTGATTTGAAAAGTCCCTCTTCCATATTAAACTGGGGAAGCCATCTATAATCCATAACGCTCCACATGAGCTTTAAGAGGTTAAATCAGGGGTGGGGAACCTGAGGCCTCCAGTCCACATGTGGTCCTCTAGGTCCTCAATTGTGGCCCTCTGACTGAATCCAAACTTCATAGAAGAAACTCCCTTAATAAAAGGATTTGTTCTATAGTGCCTGGACTCAGTCCAAAGACCACACACAAGGACATAGAAGTCCACATGTAGTTTCAAGGAGGTAGGATCCCCACCACTGAGTTAAATGACACGCCTTCTTGCTGTAAGCTTGCTCTGCAAGCTCTTGATGTAAGTTTGGATCTGTTAGCTTGTCCCTTGGGAATTTCATTAGATTGTTGCTAGGCTCAGTTACCACTCTTAGACATTTAGGAGTCTCTTTAGTTTGAGAGCAATGGAACAATAAGCTCCCCTTTGTTCTGGGACTCCTGCTCTAGTAATTACATTGTAGGCTTCTACTCTGGGCTGGAAGCTAAAACTGAAACAATCCTCTTACTTAGAGATACAAACCACACCAGTACTGCTTGCTTTCAGAACTGATTCCCTTTTCAAACTAAAGCTGGGGCCCATAATCCTATCTCTCCCTCTTTGCCCTGCATCTGTCACCTGAAATGAAGTAGTGGGCAACAGATGGCATCAATTCTTGTACCCTGCACTCGTTCAGGGTTCACTTGGAATTTCTTTCTGTCCCTGGGCCATTTGGCCAGTGTCCAGTTCCAATCCTTTTTTGAACCCTAGGAGCTAGAATATTCCATGCATTGCATACTCCAACAAAACTTCTCTAACTAACCCAATCTGCCCTGGTATGGAACAATGAGTCATTGAAACTTTTTCTTAGCTATCTCAATCACAATTCTGTCTTGTGATTTTTCTAGATCTTTATGTAAAAGGTTTAGTGGGGAGCTATCCTATAATGTTTTTTTTTTAATTCTGAAAACTTTTTCTATGTCCTTCAACTTAGCATTTAAAGAGAAATGTGTAGAGTTCTGAGGAGTCAATGTCTCAATCTTAATGTTTTGAACAGCTTTTAAATATTATAGATTAATTTTGAATGCAGCTATTCCTGACTTCAAGGCAAATTCTCAATTCACTAAATCAACACTGCCTCTTTTGTCAGGCTTTAATAGATGAAATAAATCTTTTACAAAGTGAGTGAATATATGATAACACTATTGATATTAATGCAGGTTAAAAATTACACTATATACCTCTCCTGTCATTTTACTCCTCAAGTAAGATTATTATGAACACAAGTAATTTTAGACAATCCCCCCCATATTACTCTCATTAATAAAAGGGGTTTAACAAAGAGTAGAAACTAAATCTTAAATCTTGGGGTTGTGTTTTGTTTTGCTTTGGTTTCATGATTTTTTTCTCTTATTCAAGGACTGATCTATACGATGGTCTAGAAATGTACACAATGTCGCATTCTGCATATCATATCCATACATTCTCTATAAAGAAGATAGTAACATTCTTCATCATCAGTTCTCTAGACTCATGATTGGTCATTATATTAGTCAGAGTTCTTGAGTTTTTCAAAGTTATTACTTTTAAGAATGTTTTAAGTATACAAATTGTTCTTTTGATTCTGTTCTCTTCACTCTGAATCTGTTCATAGAAACATTCCAGGCTTCTCTGAATCCTGAACTTCCATTATTTTTATGCCACAATAGTAAGTTAGCAAGTCTTTTTCTTTCATTTCTTTGGGGGTACAAATTTAGTAATAATATTGCTGGGTCACAAGGCATGCAGCTTAATAACATAGAAGATATAACTTTAAATAATTTTGAGAATGGCTGGATCAGTTAATGTATACTACAACAGTACATTAATTTTTCTGTTTTGCCTCAGATGCTCATGACAAATGTTGATTTTTTGTTTTGCTTAATTGGTTACAAGTGTTTTGTTTTCTTTTGTTTCCAGTGGAGTGGAATGGAAAAGAGGCTGTCAAGGAGAGAAAATAAATAATTGTGAGTTGAAAATATAATTATTTAAAAATAAATGTGGGGAGCCAAGATGGAAGAATAAAGGCAGGGACTCACCTAAGCAATTTCCCCAAGCCCCTCCAAAAACCTTTAAATAATGTATCTAAACAAATTCTAGAGTACTAGAACCTATGAAAAAACAGAAACAATTGAAATAATTTCAAACTTTAGATGCTTAGAAAAGTCAGCTGGAAAACTCTATTGGAATAAGTTGCAAGTACAGCACAGTCCAGCAAAGGCCTTAGTGGTATAGACCAGAGTCTAGCAAATTAGGGGCAAACCCAGGGGGAGGTGAAGAAATCAGTGGCTGTTACCATACCTCTCAGGTCACAGATGGCAAGGGATTTGGACCACTGGTCAGAAGGAGATTTATAGAGATCCTTTTATTAGCTACAGGGGAAGGGCTTTGCTGCATTACCTACACTTGGTTCTGGGTCACAGTTCTGGTTCTCAGTCCAAGGGCAAGGAAGAACACAGCAGAGCTTGTGACTATAGGCAAACAGGGACCCTGGTCACAGTTCTGGGGTGGAAAAGAGTGCTAATGGTCACACACGGACCAGTACACATTACTGGAGAGTAGGAAAAACACCTCTCCCTAGATCACACCATATTATAAAAGCCAAACACTTGCAAGTACCCAGAATTATCTCTGAAACGACCTGTACAAAAAAATCTGAAGCTTAGAACTATGTACCCTCCATTTGGGAAGCAGAGCCCCATGTTATATAAGAGTTAAAAGTCAAGAAATAGTCTGAAAATGAACAAAAAGCAGAAAAAAAGATCCTGACTACAGAAATATATTATGGATGCATAGAAAATCAAAACACAAAACTCAGAAGAAGACAACAAAGTCAAAATTCCCATATCCAAAGCCTCCATTAAAAAATATGAATTTGCCCCAGGCCATGAAAGAGTTAAAAAAATGTTAAAAGAAAAGTAAGAGGTTAGAGGGAAAGAAATGAGAGTGATGCAAGAAAATAATCAGAAAAGAGGCAACAATTTAGTAAACATGACACAAAAATGAAAAAAATAACACATTAAAAATCACAATGTGCAAAATCAGAAAAAAAGGCACAAAAATCCAAGGAAAAGTAAAATGTCTTGAAAAGCAGAATTGGCCAAATAGAAAAGGAAACACAAAAGCTCACTGAAGAAAATTGTCACTGAAAATTAGAATTGAGCAAGTGGAAGCTAGTGATAATCAAATAAAAATTTTAAAAATGAAAAAAAAAAAACCAGTAGAAGACCATATAAAATATCTCATTGGAAAAAAAAAAAACAACTAAACTAAAAGTAGATCCAGGAGAGATACTGTTGCGGGCGTTTACCCTTACAACAGATCTAGACGACTAGCCCTACGGCCCTCTTACTTACCCATCCCGGGTCTTCGGTCGTCACCGGCCCCTCACGGGGAAAAAACACCAGACAGAAGGCGGAGGAGTGAAGCGGGGTGGTTTATTCTTCAGCAGTTACATGGCGGAGAGAGAGAGAGAGCCCTCTCACACGAGAAAATATATAGCGAGTCCGAGCCAATCATATCGCAGTCTTACATTTATAGCCTTATATGGTGATCACCCCATGGCCTTATATGGTGATCTCCCCATCAAGCTTATACATATTCATTCAAAACAACCATGGCACCACCCAAAGCCCCTTCCCCTCCCCCATCAAGATACTTTAAGAATTATTGGATTTCCTGAAAGGCATGATAAAAAGACATCATCTTTCAAGAAATTATCAAGGAGATAATCAAGTGGCAAAAGAAAAGCAGGAACTTGCTTGAGATCTCCCCAAACACCTCTGAATACTTGTAAAAGAATACTCTAAAACATTCTATAGCAACAGAACTCACAAAATGACAGAGTGAAACAAATTTCTGGCACAAGATGACCTGGAAGGTCAACATTAAAGGTCTGCTGCACCAGTCCAAGACAGGAACACAGTTTAGTGTAGGTGTCACCAGTATAGACTGAACCCTAGTAAACCCATTGCACACCTGCACACCTAAGAGCACTGAATCAATTGCAGCTGTGGTGGATTCCAGACTTTTCAACCCACAAACTCCAAAGGCAACTTGGAAAGTCAGTAGGAAATATCTGTCAACCTGGTTGAGAGAAGAACATAATGCAGAAGCACCCCCAGGAAAGTGTCAGGAAGCCAGTGACAGCAGTGGCTGATTTCAGAGCTCTTGACCCACAGATGGTGAGGGGATAGACTGGTTGATGAGACGAGGATTGCATGGATCTCAGGATTCTCTTGCTATGCCCATGCCTGAATGTGGGTCACAGTTTTGGATTGCTGTACTAAGGCAAAAAGGAATGCTGGCATAAGGGAACTTGTGGCAGTGGTGGAGAGGGAATCCTCCTCACAGTTTCAAGGTAGAAAAGAATGCTTGTGGTCACTCATAAACAAGAGCACAGGCCAGAAGAGAAGTAAACACCTTTCCTTGGACCATACAAACTTGGAAGAACTGAAAACTTACAGGTCCCTAGAAATATCTCAGAAAACAGCAAAAAAAAAAAAAAACACCCTGAACCTTGATTCAGGACATTGCCCACATTGGAGGCAGAGTTCTGTCTTAACAAAGTCAAGCAAAATTGGCTAGAAAAGTGATTAAACATCAGGAAAAAAACCAGACTATAGAATCTTACTTTGGTGACTAAAAAGATCAAAACATGCAACCAGAAGAAGACAACAAAGCCAAAGCTCCAACATCCAAAGCATTCAAGAAAAATTTTAACTGGTCACAAGCTATGGAAGAGCTCAAAATGATTTTGAAAATCAAGTAAGAGAAATAGAGGAAAAAATGGTAAGCGAAATGAGAGTGATGCAAGAAAATCATGAAAAATAAGGCAACAGCTGGCTAAAGGAGACCCTCAAAAAATGTTGAAGAAAAGAATACCTTTATAAATAGACTAACCCAAATGGCAAAAGAGGTCCAAAAAGCCAATGAGGAAAACAGTGTCTTAAAAGTAGAATTGGCCAAATGGAAAAGGAGGTCCAAAATCTTACTGGAGAAAATAATTCCTTAAAAATAAAAATGGAGCAAATAGAAACTAATGACTCTATAAGTAATCAAGAAATTATAAAACAGAATCAAAAGAATGAAAAAAAGTAGAAGACAACATAAAACAAAGACCAACCACAGATGTCATATTTCAAGAAATTATCAAGGAAAACTGATCTGATATTCTAGCACCAGAGGGTAAAAAACAAATTGAAAGAATCCACAAATCACCTCCTGAAAGATACTCCAAAAGTAAAACTCCTAGGACCGAATTCTAGAGTTCCCAGGTCAAGGATAAAATACTGCAAGTAGCCAGAAAGACACAATTTAGGATTGTAGAAACATGATCAGGATAACATAAGATTTAGCAGCATCAACATGAAAGGACTGGAGGGCTTGGAGTATGATATTCCAGAGGGCAAAGGAGCTAGGATTAAATTCAAGAATCATCTACCCATCAAAAATGTGTTTAATCATTCAGGGGTGGAAATTAGGCATTTGATGAAACAGAGAATTCTCACACATTCTTTTTTTTCTTTCTCTTAATTTATTTTTAATTTTCAACATTCAATTCCACAACATTATGAATTACAAATTTTCACCCCTTCTTTACCCTTAGCCCAACCCAAAAATAGCATGCCTACTAAGTACCCCTCCTCCCAATCTGTTCTCTTTTATATCCTCCTCCATAGCTCCTCTAACTTTCTCCTAGGGAAAGGTGGATATTTATACTCCAGTGCCTATATATCTTATTTCCCAATTGCATGTAAAAAACAAATTTTTAACATTTGTTTTTAAAACTTTGATTTTCAGATTCTTTCCATTCTTCCCTCCTCACCCACCCCCACTGGCAAAATAAGCAATTCAATATAGGTTGTACATGTGTAGCTTTGCAAAACATTTCCATAGTAGTTATATAGTGAAAGACAACTATATTTCTCTTGATCCTATCTTGCCTCCTACTTATTTGATTTTCTACTTTGACCCTGTTACTTTTCAAAAGTATTTGCTTATAACTACCATCTCCCTGAATCTTCCCTTCCGTCTATCTCCCCCTCTCTTATCCCCTTCCCCACTAGTTTCCTGTAGGTTAAGATATCCAATCGAGTGTGTATGTTATTCCCTCCTTAAGTCAAATTCAATGAGAGTAAGGTTGACCCATTCCCTTTAACCTCCATGATAATTTACCCTATTCAACCTCTCACCATCTCCTTCTCTCATTATATTTCTCTCTTACCTGTTAGGTTTACTTTTTAGATATCATCCCTTCCTATTCAACTGATCCTGTGCCCTCTGTCTATGTATACACATATATACACACACTCACATATGCATTTATATGCACATATATCCTCCTATACATGCACATATATGTATGTGTACATATATATGTATATATACATGTATATATTCCCATCACCTATCTTCATACTGAGAAAAGTCTCATGAATTGCAATTATTATTTTTTCCATGTAATAATGCATATAGTTCAACTTTAATAACTTCCTTATGATTTCTTTTTTCCTGTTTACCTTCTCATGCTTCTCTTGCTTCTTGTATTTGAAAGTCAAATTTTCTATTCATCTCTGGCTTTTTCATCAAGGAAACTTGAAAATCCTCTATTTCATTGAATTACCATATTTTTCCCTGAAGCATTATATTGAGTTTTGCTGGGGGTGATTCTTGGTTGTAATCCTAGCTCCTTTGACTTCCAGAATACAATATTCAAAGCCCTTCGGTCCCTTAATGTAGAAGCTACTAGATTTTGTGTTATATTGATTGTGTTTCCACACTACTCAAATTGTTTCTTCCTGAGATCTTATAATATTTATCCTTGACCTGGGAACTCTGGAATTTGGCTATGATATTACTAGGAGTGTTCTTTTTGGGAGCTTTTTTCAACAGGTGATCAGTGAATTATTTTGATTTCTATTTTGTCCTCTGGTTCTGGAATATTAGGGCAATTTTCTTTAAGAATTTCTTGAAGGATGATTTCTAGGCTCTTTTTTTGATCATGGCTCTCAGGTAGAGCAAATTTTTAAAATTATCTCTCCTGGATATATTTCCATGTCAGTGGTTTTTCCAAAGAGATATTTCACATTGCTACCTCTTGCCGCAGGGACAGGAGCCTCAAAGTGCTCTTCTGGCACCCAGGACCAACAGAGTTCTCCACTGACCTTTTACTTTCTCTTTAGCATCTATGGGATGAGAAGACTGGAAACTATCACAGCTGCTGGTGATTCACTCCTGTCATGCATTCTTAATAAAAAGATGACTGATGAATAGATCATTTGACTTTCAAACTTGAGACTCAAGAGAAGCATGAAAAGGTAAACAGAAAAGTGAAATCATAGGGGATTTATTAAAGTTGAACTCTTTGCATATCTCTGTGGAATGATGATATTTGTAATTAATGAGAATATTCTCAGTGTTAGGGTGGAGGGAAAACACACACACAGTTACACACACATAGGCATACATATGTACAAATAGACAGATGGCACGGAGTAAATTGAATATGAAAGAATGATACCTAAAAAAATAAACTTAAAGGGTGAGAGAAAATGTATTGGGAGAAGTAGGAATGGAGAGGTAGAATGGGGTAAATTATCTAACATAAAAAGGGAAGAAAAATATTTTAGAATCAACTGGAAAAAGAAAGAGGTGAGGGAGAATGAGTGAACCTTACTCTTATCATATTTAGCTTAAGGAAGGAATAGCATACACATTTAATTACATTTGGCAATATGTTTTAGACTACAGGAAGATAGGATGAAAGGGATAAAAGATGGGGTATATGATAGAAGGGAGGGCAAGGAAGGCAGTAGGGGGTAATCAGAAAGAAACACTTTTGACAAGGGACAGGGTCAAAGGAGGGAATAGAATAAATGGGGTCAGGATAGGAGGGAGGCAAATGAAATTAGTGTTTCACAACATGACTATTCTGGAAGTGTTTTGCATGACTACACATGCATAGCATATATCAAATTGCTTGCCTGCTCAATGAGAGTGGGTGAAGAGGGAGGAAGGGAGAGAATTTAAAACTCAAGGTTTTAAAAGTTAATTAAAAAATTGTTTTTACATGCAACTGGGAAATAAGATATTCAAGCAGTGGGGTATAGAAATCCGTCTTGCCTACAGGAAAATAGAAGGGGTGTGGATAAAAAGAAGGTGATCACACAAGGGAGGGCAGATTGGGTAAAGGCATAATCAGCATGGACTCAGTCATGGTGTGGGTGGTGGGCAAAGATAGGGAGAAAATTGGAACTAAAAATCTTATGTAGGTGAACATTGAAAACTTAAAATAAATTAATTTTTTTTGCTTTTACAAAACTCTAGTTTTATTTTATTTTTTTCAAATGCTTTATTAACTTCTGATTTACATCATTCATTTCTGCCAGATTTTGAGTTACAAATTTTCTCCCCGTTTTTCCCCTATCCACCCCCCCCCAAATAGTAGTCCCACAGGATAACCCTGCCTCCAATCTACTCTCTCCCATATTTTCCCCCTTTCAATTTTTCCAGTGGATCTCTATGCTCCAGTGCTTGTATATCTTATTTCCTAGTTTCATGTAAAATAGTATTGATAATAGTATACGCACACACAAACATACATACATATATATATATATATATGTTTATATATATACATATATATTAATATTTGATTTTAAAACTTTAAATTCCAGAATCATTCCCTTCTTCCCTTGTCACCCACCCTTACTGGAAAGATAAGCAGTTCAGTATAAGATGTACATGTGTGGCTAATGCAAAACAATAACATAGTTGATATATTGGAAAAGACTGACTATATTTCCCTCCCTCCTATCCCACCTCCCACTTGTTCTATTCTCTACTTTGACCTCATCACTTTTCAAGAGTGGGTGCTTCCAACTTCCCTTCCTCCCAGCCTGCCCTCCCTTCATTCCTCCCCCCTCTCATCCCCTTACCCCTTGTAATAGTAATGGAATTTAAAGATTACCCTGTATTGGCTTGGTTTTTGGTTTGATCATGTTAAAACCCAGAGCTTGTTAATCCCACTTGTGGGATGGACTTGTTGATGTGAAAAGAGGGGGCTGAACTGGAAGGAACTGGTGAGGTTGATTTGGAGAGATATAAGAAAGACAGAAGAACTTTTTAGAAGCAGCACCTTTGGAGGCAGAGAAAGACTGAGAGGATTGCTGAGGGCCACTTTGAATTGCCCAGGACTTTTGAGAACTGCCACCCAGAGCTGCCAAGGACTGAGGAGACATGGCTGTTATGCTGGTACTCTGTCTGTCTGTTTTGATGTTGTTTTGCCAGATTTGTTCACTGGTGATAGACACTCCTGTTGTTGCAGAGGTCTTGGAACTGTGCTGTTGGTTCAGAGCTACTGAGACTGTTCTGCAGACAGAGAGTGAATTCTGTCCACTGGTGAAGGACAGGTCTGTTGTTGCAGAAGTCAAGGAATCTTGCTCTTGGTTCAGAGCTCTTGAGACTGTTCAGCAGACAGAGAGTGAATTCTGTCCACTGGTGAAGGACAGTGCTGTTGTTTCAGAATCCTTGGAACCTTGCTGTTGGTTCCGAAGCCCTGAAGAAGGATTTTCTTGTTGTATGTTTACAGAAATGCTGGAAGAGGGTTTTGGTAATGTTTTCAGGGGTCCTAGGACTGTTCTGAAGACAGAGAATGTATTAATGAAGAGACTGGCAATGTATCTTGTGGCCTTGCTAAGCTTTGTCTGCCCAGGAAAAAAGATTGCTGAGAACTTGCCTCATGTCCAGATGAAGAAAAGACCTCCATTTGGGTATTAAATGCTGTGCTTAAGCTTCTTGTAACTCTGGGGTAGATTGAATTGTGATCCAAGTGTGCGGAACTTTTGACCTTTTTGTGCTCTGTGATTGAACAAATGAATGTACTTATGATTGGAAACTAATCTACATTTGAGAACAGGGGCTTTGTGATGGACTAAATGAATGTACATACTAGGGGTGGAGTGGTATTTAGAAGAGGGGCTTTGTGATTGATTAAATGAATGTAATGTCTGGAGTGGGGTAGTACTTGATTAAATCAGGTAGTACTTGGAGATTTTTGAATCACACTTAGTAAAATGCAGTATTTTGAATGATGTCATATTTTGATATTCTCTGTTCTTAATTTGTCACTGAATAAAATGGAGAGCACCTATGCTGGTATTTTTAACCTGGGGAAGTTGCCTTTGATTGGCATTACATTACACCCCCTACTCTCCTTTGGGGTGAGATACGCTATTTAGTGTGTATTTCATCCCCTCCTCAAGCCAAATTCAATGGGAATAATTTTGACCCATTCCCTTTTACCTTCCCATTCTTCCCCTCCATTGTAACCATTTCCCCTTGTCTCTTCTGTACGAGATAGTTAATGCATTCTGTCTCTCCCCATCTCCTCTCATTATATTCCTCTCTAAACTCTTAATTTCAACTTTTAAGTATCATCCATTCCTGTTAAATTGGTCCTGTGCCATATATCTATGTATACCTGCAAACATATATACATGTATGTATTCAAATGCCCATATACCCTCATATATATACTTCTATTCCCTTCAACTATTGAGAAAAGTTTCATAGGTTACAATTATTGTTTTTCCATGTAGGAATGTTAATGGTTCTACTTTGATAAGCTCCTTATGATTTCTTTTCCCTGTTTACCTTCTCATGTTTCTCTTGCTTCTTGTATCTGAATGTCAAATTTTCTGTTCAATTCTGGATTTTTCAGCAAGAATGCTTGAAAGTCCTCTTTCCACTGAATGACCATATTTTCCCTTGAAACATGATACTCATTTTTGCTGGGTAGGTGACTCTTGCTTTTAATCCCAGCCCTTTTGAACTCCGGAATATCTTATTCCAAGCCCTTTGATCCCTTAGTGTAGAAGCTGCCAGATCTTGTGTTATCCTGATTGTGTTTCCACAATATTCAAATTGTTTCTTCCTGGCTGCTTGTAATATACTCTTCTTAATCTGGGAATTCTGAAACCTGGCTATAATGTTCCTAGGAATTTTCTTTTTGGGATCTCTTTCAGGAGGTGATCAGTTGATTCTTTCCACCTTTAATTTGCCCTCTGGTTCTAAAACATCAGGGAAGTTTTCTTTGAGAACTTCCTGGATAATGATTTCTAGGATATTACTTTGATCATGGCTTTCAGGTAGTTCAATAATTTTAAAATTATCTCTCCTGGATCTATTTTCCAGGTCAGTTTTTCCAATGAGTTATTTCACATTGCCTTCTATTCTTTCATTTGTTTGGATCTCTTTAACAGCATCTTGATTTCTCATAGTGTCATTAGCTTCCATTTGCTCCAATCTAATTCTGAAGCCATGATTCTCCTCATTAAGCTTTTGAGATTCTTTTTTCATCTGGAAAATTTGACTTTTAAGGCATTCTTCTCCTCATTGCCTTTTTGAGCTTCTTTTGCCATTTGAGTTAGTCTATTTTTTAAGGTGTTATTTTCCTCAGTCAGGCTGTTGACTCTCATTTCATAATTTTCTTACATCATTCTCATTTCTCTTCCCAGTTTTTCCTCCACTTCTCTTATTTACTTCTTAAGGTACTCTCTGGCCTATACCCAGCTCATATTTTCCTTTGAAGCTTTTGGTGCAGGAGTTCTGACTTCACTGTCTTCCTCCTGTTCCATACTTTGCTCCTTTTTGTCCCCAAAATAGGAGTGTAATGTTGGAATCTTCTCTCTACTTTGTTTCCTTTGCCTGGTCATGTTGCCCCTCAGTCACTTGACCCCTGGGCTTTTTGCCACTGTAGGACTCTGCCACCAGAAAGGGGAGCTTTTGTCCCAAACACTGGGGTTTTCTCAGTTGCCACAGTTATTAGATGGGTACCCTCTCTGAGGTCTCCACTTGGGGTCTGGCAAGCTGTAAATACACCCCAGGACCTCCAGCCTAGACTGAAATCCAGATGCAAGCAGGTTAAAGCAAGAGTGATTACCCCTCAGACTGGTGTTTGGCCCCCCTACACTCTGCAGGCCAGGAGCTGAAGCTGCCACGTGGCGCTGGCTGTATGGCTGTGCCAGTGCTTCAATGGCTTCTTGCCCCAGGGGCAAAAACCATGCACTCCCACTTATTGGTCCCAAAGTCCAGACTGCTCTGACCTTTCACTTTGTCCTTTGCATCTGTGTGTTGATAATTCTGGAAACAGCCACAGCTGCTGCAGATCTGGTGTTCCTCAGGCCAGGGGCTGGTCAGACCCACCCAGGGGCTAAGACCTCCAGCTCATGTGGGCCTGGGATTGGCTCCTAGAGCACTGTGCTAGCCGATTCCTGGTGGCCTGCTGGGCTGTACTCAGTGGGAGGTTAGCTTCTCTGTGTCATTTTGTGGGTTCTGAATCTCCAAAGTTTGTTTAGAGTCCCCTTTTTACATGGATTGGGGATGGTTGAAGCAGGAGCAGCGGTGAGGTCCTGCTTCTACTCCGCCATCTTGGCTCTGCCCCCAAAATAAATTAATTTTTAAAAAGATAAATTATCAAAAAAAAACTGTCCTTGTATTCTTCCTAAAATAGAAATGGAAAAAAAAATCCACTATTCACCTCTTGAATGAAATCAAAATGAAAACCCCCAGGAATAATATAACCAAGTTCCAGTCTTTCCAGATCAAAAATAAAAGAATGCAAGCAAGCAGAATGAAAAAATTTAAATGTCATGGATTCACAGTCAAGATAACACAAGATTTAAAAGGTTATACACAAAAGGCTTAGAGGCTTGGAATCCAGTTAATTATGGAGGGCAAAACAGCTCGGATTTCATTTGACAATCAGCTACCCAGCAAAACTGAGGATCATCCTTTAGGGGGTAAATGGTTATGCAGTGAAATAGAGGAATACTTAATGAAAACCATAGAGCTTAATAAAAAATTTGACTTTCAAGTACAAGCCACAAAAGAAGCAAAAAAAAAAAAAAGGGAAACAGGGAAGAGAAATTATACGTGGTTCAATAACATTAAGCTGTTTCCATTCCCATGTGGGAAAATAATAGTTGTAATTACTAAAGAATTTCTCATTATTACTCTAGGTTGATGGAGTGTACATAGACAAAATGCAAATGTGAGTTGAATGTAATATTATGTTTATCTGCGGAAAAAAATATAAGGCAAAATAAAGTATAGACTGGAAAAAGGAGAGGTAAAATTACCTGACAAAAAAATAGTCCTGAGAAAGATTTTATAGTGGAATGGAAAATGAGGGAAGCAGGGAGGGATTACATGAACCTTACTGTTGTTCAAATTAGCTCAAACAGGGAATAATACACACTACACTGGGTGTACAAATCCATTTTACTCTATAGGAAAGGAGGATGAGAAGGGAACAAAAGAGCGAGAGGAGCTGATAGAAGGGAAAGCAATTTGGGGGAGATAAAAGTCAAACATCTAACACTTTTTAGAATGGACAAAGTGAAATGAGAAAAGAGAGAGAGATGGGAGAGACAGAGACAGAAACAGAGAGACAGAGACAGAGAGAGAGAGAGAGAGAGAGAGAGAGAGAGAGAGAGAGAGAGAGATGGGGGAAATAGCATAAAGGGAATACAAAGTTGGTAATCGTTATTGTGAAAAAATACAGTAAGTTTTTCTGATAAAGACTTCATTCCTCAAACATACAGATGACTGAGTCAAATTTACAGAAATACAAATCTTTCCTGAATTGATAAATGGTCAAATGATAGGAATAGGCAATTTTCAGACAAAGTAATCATAGCTATGTATAATCATATAAAAATGTTCTAAATTGATATTGAATAGAGAAATGCAAATCAAGTAACAACACACACCTATCACTTTGGCTTATGTGACAGAAAAGGAAAATTATAGACGTAACGAATGTGGAAAAATTGGGACACTAATGCACGTGGTAAAGGTATATGCTCATTCAAACATTCTGGACAGCAATTTGGAACTGAGAACAAATGGCTATAAAACCAGTCATGCTTTTTGATCAAGCAAAAAGGAAAAGGACCTGTTTATAAAAATATTTACAGCAGCTCTTTTAATGATGACATAAAATTGGAAATTGAGGAGATGCCCATCAATTGGGCAATGACTGGACAAGATGCTGCATAAGAATGTGATGGTATACTATTGTGCTTTGATAAATGTTCAATAAGGTCCTCTCAGCAAAAAAATAAAAATAAAACATGGAAAAAATTACATGAACTGAAGCAAAGTGAAAGGCATAGAATCAGGAGAACATTGTAGACAGTAAGAGCAATGTTATATGATGATCTACAATTATATAACAGCTATTTTCAGCAATACAATGTTGTAAGACAAGGGAGACAATATGGAACTCAAAATTTGATGAAAAAGAAATGTTAAAATTGTTTTACATGTAGTTTAGGAAAATATAATATTAAATTCATGGGAAAATACATATGTGCAATACTTCAAAAACAAATAATGAAGATCTGCTATTAAGAATTGACTTGAGGGGCGGCCAGGTAGCACAGCGAGTAAGAGCACCGGCTCCACTGTTGGGATTACCTGGAGATCAAATCCCAGGCTCAGACACTTAGTACCCTACCCACCCAGAAACACCTGGCCGTGTAACCTTGAGCAAGTTACTTAACCCCAGTTGCTTAGGAGTGGCCAGGTGGCTCAGTGAGTAAGAGCACTGGCTCCAGTGTAGGGATGACCTGGATCAAATCCAGGCTCAGATACTCAGCACCACACCGAGAAATAACTGGCCGTGTAACCTTGGGCAAGTTACTTAACCCCGATTGCAAAAAAAAATTAAAATTAAAATTAAAAAAAAAAAAAACAAGAATTGACTTGAGGTGTGTGGATCCAAGATGGCAGAATGGAAGCAGTAACTTTTCTAAGCTCCTACATGAATCCTGTCACTAAACTTTAAAAAGTCAATCTGAAAGGATTTCAGAGTGTCAGAATCCACTGGGAGAGGGAGTGTGGCAGAATCCAGCCCAGGAAAGTGCCCACATGGGTCGGGGCAGGGGGCATGTGGGCTTCACCATACAGGAATAGAGATCAGACTACAGCAGAGTAAGAAGGAACCCCAGCCAGGAGATTCACCCAGCCAAAGGGTGATTCACAGCCGTCTCATGAGCGTCTCACCACGGGACAGGAGGATCCATAGGAGCTGAGTAAGAGACAGCAGCTTCTCCTGGGGCTATCAGCCCCCAACCTGGGAGTTTAAAAATCACCAGTCTGATTTTCCAGGGTCCAGGATGGAAAAGTAAACTCTGGCTGCTCTGATTCCCACTCCCTGACCAAGAAAACCTAGAGATAAATGCCCCACCCAGAGTAAAATCCTGAAAGAGCAGAAATAGCCTCAGGCTTAGGAGTCACAGAGAAAGGGTGTAACTGAGGCAGTAAGGAGTTTGAAGAGAAGAGCAGGAGGGGTCCCAACAAGCCTCACCTCACCTGACCAACAAAAGCCTTCCTGAGCTGTAACCCAGGAGCATAGAGGCAGAAATCTGAGCAAATTACTCTGTGAGCCTCATGTTAACTCAGGGGGAACACTGAGAGTCCTGGCCTTGACCTCAAACTAGACACCCAGAGGCTACAGCACACAAAGCCATAACCAGGAACCTAGACCGCAGCCTGAAAAGCTTGGGTCAGAGCCCACTGTACCCCAGTGGCAGAAATATACTTTAAAAGACAGAAAAGAGTCAATTACAATGGGCTGGAAGCAACTTGCAAAGGCAAGACCAAAGACAATAGAATCCTATTATTCTGAATGAGAAGAATCAATTTCTGGAGACACTATGGACTCTGTGTCCACACCTGAGAGCACAGAAGGAGTATTGTTCTATAAGAAGTGATAAGCAGAAAGAACTGATGCTGAGTAATATGAGCAGAACTAGGAAAACATTGTACACAACAGCAGTAACATTGTGTAATGATTGCTATAATAGACATAATTCTTCTAAGCAATTCAATGATCCAAAACTATCCCCAAAAGACTAATAATGGGAAATAATGTTAGCCATATCTAGCGAAAAAAATATGAATTTTAAACTCAGAACAAAGTATAATCACTTTTTTTTGCTGTTTTCATTTCTTGTAAATTTTTCCTTTTGTTCTGATTCTTTCACAATTTAACTAATGTGGACATATGTTTAACATGATCATACATGTATAACCTATATATGACTGCTTGCTCTCCTGGGGAGGGGAAAGGAAGGGAGGGAGAGAGAGAAATTTGTACCTTTGTATTTTGCAAAATGTATGTTGAAAGATATCTTTACATATAATTGAAAAATACTATTAAGAAAAATAAGCTTACATTTTAATGAACACTGAGGAGAATCACAAGTTTATACAATTACCTACAAAGAGTTTTATGAGGTCAGAATATGAAACAAAATGTCCATATCCTCATCCACATAAGAAATCAATAAAAAAATTTTTGGCTGTGATTTTTTTTTCTTGTGGGTAATTGCATATTCATCTATCATGAAATGATTTTCTAAGAATTTGGTGATTAACATTATCAAAGATGTTTGAAACAAATGCTCATCAAAATGAATCTGCTATAAACTGGGAGAGGTTAACATTAAAACAGTGACCAATGACTTAACAGACTGCAAGTACCTTTTGAAATTCGTTGTTTTCTGGGATGTACTTAGGATTGATACTTTTTTTGCATACTACTTATGTGGGTTTGTGGTTTTAAGTTCTATTTCTGAGGTTTATCTTTTCTCTTTTCATTGTAAGTAACATTTTTTTAATCATTAAATTTAGATTCTTTATTCAGTACTTCATTGTTTCTCACTGCTTAAAGAACGTGCGTGTGCACGCACACACACACCCCTCAATAAAAGGGCAAATGATTTATAATAAGACATACATTATTTTAGAAGCACTTCTAATTCACTGCTTAAATTATTGGGTAACAAATACAGAAGGTTTTTTAAAATATTAATATTTGGCTCAAAAGAAGAGATGATCATTGTTGTCATAGTGGTAGTGATAATGATGCTGATTATGATACTTAAATTATGATAAAAAGTTATAAATGAACTTGAGATTTAGAGCAGGGCTTCTTAACCTTTCTCCACTTAGGACCCCTTTCCCAGTTTTGGGCACCATCTATTGGCACTGTATGGTCTGAGGTTGTGCACAATATAAAGTGCCAGTGCTTTGTGTTAAGAACCAGCAGTGAAGTTACACGATGAAACACGGGCAAGTGTTGCCAGAAACACTTCAGATTCATTACACACTTGATTTTTAATTAAGTTCTTCTTGTTGTACATTCAGAAACCTTTTACTGTTGCCAAATTTTTCTTGACTGTATGTGAGCACAGCTTTCAATTTAAGAAGTACTTGTTTAGTACATGCTCTATGTACGATGTTTTATTTGGTGGTTTAAGATACTGAAAAATTCAAAATAACTATGAGTAAAAAAAAATACTTCAACAAATAAATATGCTATATGCTGGCTAACCTGCAAATAATGTACTATAACTATAATCTGTGGAGAATTTTCCTTCTTCCAGACTTCTATTCTAAGCACTCCATGAATACAGAAATGACTTGTTTGAACTAATTTGTGTATCTCTGCCATAGATGGGTATTAGATGTATATCAACAATGTCAATGTTATCTCCCACCAGTCCACCCACTCCTGCCCCCACAAAAAAAGTGAAAAAAAAAACGTTTTTTTATACACTTACAAGATTGCCAATGGGAAACCTGAAGCCCAGTGGTGTGATGGTGATGTAAAAATTTCTGAGACAAGGAAAAAAAAATAAATTTAATGACAAAGAAGAAATCTTACAAACTTTTACAAACTAAAAAAAAAAAAGTTAATCTCTATATATCTTCTGCTGCAAGCTTTAATTCAGCAGCTGGAATTGAGTTCATAACATTTTGCCAAAAATAATGAAAACACATATCAATTTGATATTAAGTGTACCTTTGACAATGTAACAACAATGCAATATTCAAAATGCTTACAGTGATTATAAATATGCTCATATTGATGGGGGATGGCGATAGGTTATACAGGGGCTCTAATTGATGACCAGAGTACCTGAGTCTGGAAGGAATTAAGTAGGCCCAAGCAAACTTGGAGTCAGGATTGTAAAAGTTTATTGTTATGCTTTACAGAGGGCAGAGTTTCTTAGGGAAACTGCAAACTTAAAGAAGTCTTAGGTACAGAGTGTAAGGAGTCAGGACAGTAAATCAGGTGTCAATTATGCTAACTAGATAAGGGTGGGATTAGGGAGGTGTTAAGGAGTGGTCAGTGCTTAAAGGAACATTCACTTTTAATGTCAATTGTACAGGAGTATTGCCCATAGTTCACTGGGAAATAGCCCAAGGGACTGGGGGTTGGGGGAGCTATCTGGAGGTTTGATTTTAGGCTTGAAACATCACTAAGTCAGCTAGTGGTCAAGACTGACTGTGAAGTGCCTAGTCTGCCACCCATCAGTGTTATGTTTGACAAGATGGATGTTGGGAACCAAGGCTAACTGAAACTCAGTATGTGTTATGTATACTAAGGAGTTAACCTACACATTGTGCATTGAGGGATTCATAGGTACATCTGGCCACTATACTTAGGGGAAATAACATTTACCTAAGCAAAATGTTTATAGATGGTTTGGTGAAGTATTCATGGGTGTATCTTGTTATTTTTCCAAGCAGAAATAAACATTTCATGATTTATTGCTGGGCAGAGTGCTGGCAGGGGGAAGGAGCAGAATTAATGCTCTGAGGCGGGGGTGGGGGTGGGGAAATGTGATTTTACAGACTGGTTTTACAAATTGATTTTACAACCTGATGTCACAAACATAGACACTCCAAGCACCCCATCATCCCCCCCCCCTTAAACAAATGGCACCCAAAATCATTTGGGGACAAGGGGCAATGGTCTCAGCTTCCCAAACTGCTTTTTCCTGGGTAGGGGCATAGAGCTATCCTTAACTCACAGGGTTTCATCTTTCAAGGGGCTGTGTCTGTAGCCAGTGTCCAGAACCTGGCTGATGTCAGGTCCAGGGGGTCATGGTCTTGGACAGTGGTTTGTACTCAGCCTGAGATGTCATCTGCAAGTGAAGGGTGCTGGGCCTAGAAGACACACATCTAGCAAAAAAAAAAATTATACAAACAAAAGCCAAAATGTAGTAGGAGGAAATTGACCAGAAGTGGGGTGAGTATGGGCTAGTATAGTCTATTACTCAGAATATATCACTTTCCTTTATATTTCTACATACTACATAGATAAGATACCTCATAAGTTTTTGTCCTTTTACTAACATAACTATACTGCCTTAAACAAAAGAGGTTCCTGACTTGAACCTCACAACTGAATAGTAGACATACATCCTTGTTTCATAAAGCTTGTTTATCCTGTGATTATATTCACTCTAGAAGAAAAAGATACTTCAGAAATTGAATTTTTACATATACATTCAGTTACAAATGTCAACTTTTGCTTAGATAATGGAATAACTTCAAATTCAGATGAAAACAGCAAGATTTCTTCAGCTTTACAACTCATTACATTAATTTAGCAATCAATTTATCTTGCAAATGAAAGTTTTAGTAGGCCTCTTAAAATCACACTAGGATCTAAAAAAATTCTTTTAAAAATATTTTCCCTTCTTTTAAAACAGTTTCAAGATTTATAATTGATCACTAAACTTTTTTGAAGAAAGTTAGTTGAAAGCTTTTAAAATGATCTTAAGCAGTTTGTATAACTTTCTGTACATGTTCTAATTCTAGATGAAAAATAATATTAGATTTTCCAGTAACCTAATAGGAAAGAGCTCATATCTTTTACTGACTACTTGCTCTGCTCATAGAAACCTGCTATAGACAGAAAAAGGCAGGGACATGTGCCATTCCAAATATGAAAGTATAAAACATCCTTGGCTCTGTTTAAATTCAGGTAAAGTCACAGATATCCAACCATGCAGTATCTATTCCACCTCATAGCTGGACTCAGTAATAAGTGGGAGACATTCCTTTTCAAAGGAACCCCATGGGTAAACTGAGCCAGAAGAGATACCATCCCAGAGAGAAGCTAAGATTGTCCCTTCGGCCTTTACCAAATGTAGATTTCCACCTATCCACACTACAGGATCACATTCCTTCTGAGTAGCTTGTGGCATTTGCTCTCAGATACTGATTTAATGCAGACAAGTACACCCAAATTCAAACTCAAAATAAGATTTAGTTACGGTACCTTTTACCTTTTACCTCAAACAACAAGCTTCACCAACCACAGCTTATAGCAAGTTATAATTATTTCTATTCTCTTGTAACTGCAATAAGCAATAAAGATTTATCAGGTCTCATAAATATAAGGAATTCCATTTACCATCTTTCCTTCTCAAGTATAGAAGTCAATTTATAGAAATCCTTTCTAATCTTTGCAAATTCATAGCAAGTTAGTTCCATTTAAAAACTCCATGAATAAAACACATCCCTTTCCCAGGCTGAATGACCTTGCCTAATAGAGATAGTTCTAGGGGATTTGAAAGTTTTACAACTTCAAACATGCAGGAGGATTGTTCTGAATGGGCAGAACTAGTCAGAATAAAGTTTTCATCCAGTCTCCTCCTGTCCACATACAGTAATCAATTAACAGTTTTAGGTTTTAGCATTAAAACAGTAGCCAAAATAACTTAGTTAACAATCTAACAAGTTTAAACAATCTTAACTGAAATTTCCTTTTAAACACACTTGGAAGCTTATAATTTCCCAAATTACAATACTCCAAGATTTTAAAAGAAACTGCTTCTCACACAGCATAGATAAAACAACTATTTACCAGTAAAAATATTATAAACAATTATCATGTTCTTAAATTTGAACTTTGAAATGTAAACAAATGAATTACCAATCTGGTGACCTTAAAACTGGTGACCAATTTTTGAAGTTGCACAGAACTAAAGTTTTCTTGGTGCCACACAACCAATCAGCTTATCACTAAAAATAAATTACATTCTGGAATCTTACATAGACGGTGGATGTTGTGATCCATAAACCTTCAAATTAACATAAATGCATGCTTAGATGAAGCGAACTTGAAAACCACATCCCTATATTTTTCTTTCCTTTTTTTTCACAAGGTTTCATTTCCTCAGTAAGAATCCTACAAAATGTCTTTCCAATTTACCTTGTACAAGGAATCATTCATTTCATCATTAGTAATATGGAAACCATAACTTTAAATCACTGTATATTTCCAGAATAGCCAAAAAGTTAAATGAACAATCAGCTATCATAGTAAATATCAGCAGTATTATTAGTACATGTTTGTTTCCCAAATGTAACAGCTTTAAATTATCAGATTTTATAACATGAGAAATCCAGTTCACATTTTAAGATAAGGTTAGCAGAACTGCTAAAGTAACATAGCTGGTTTTGCACAACTTTTTTCTCCATCTTTTAGGTTCAACAAAATTCATATTGGAAACTACTTTATTTAACACCATTTCTGGCATACAATGGTCACTCAATTTTTACAGTGTAAGAGTATTTTACAATTTAGAGATACCATAATAACACAATGACATTAATTGCATTCCCAAATCATCACATACAAAACTTATTTATAGAAAATTAGGCTAACCAAGTGCAGAGGCTTTTCTCCTCTCCCCACAGTTGCAGAGCCTAGCTGTGGACCTGGGGGTTTGAAAGGAGAGAGGGTCAACTGCATGCCTAGAGGTGTGGGCTTAAGAGTACCAAAGAGCCCAGGGCTTTTGCTAGTGCTGCCTTTGATATAGCTTCTATGCCTCCCCCCTCTTTTTTTCAAGTGGTGGAGGGTAACTCAAATTTCCTTTTATTCTTTAGCAATATATATATTATGTAGGATGAGAGACTTTAATAAATTTTTGTAAAATGTATTCAGCTGATTTAACTTTTACTCCAATAAACTTTATTTATGTGTTCACTCCTTAAAAAAAAACTTCTTTGAAAGTGATAGCTTTGACTTCTCCAGCAAAAGTGATTTTTTTGGGAGTGGCACCTACTCCCTCATTTCACTACTAGAGAACCCCAAAAAAACCCTCACTTTTCCTATCAAATCTTAGAAAATATTCTAATTTTCTTAAATGCCAAATAGTAAAATGAATTCTGACTTATCTTTAGCATCAAATTTAGAATGACACTCTCCAAAAATGACCAGAATGAGTTAAGTTGCCTTTCAGTTGCATTCTGATACACAAAACTTTTCTCTTTTAGGTGAGGCAGGAAATAGCCAAATGTTTGTCTGCCTGCCTCTTTGATCTGAGGGAGAAGATTTCCTTCCTTTCTTATCACCTTCTACTCACTTGAGGGAGTTGCTTAAACTTTCTTGCTTTGCCGACTGTCTACTCACACTTCTGTTGGACTTTGATTAAAGCCCCTTTAAAACCACACATACCATATTTCTTTCTAATTCTGACTTGATACTTCTCCTACACTCTTAGACTTGCTTTTATCATCATGTAACCTAAACAAGACAATATTTTGCTCTCTTTCTCTCCTTCTCCAGCCTGCATTCAGCAGCAGGGGAAAGGAGGAGGAGGTAAAGAGATAACAGCATTCCAAAGGAATGTCCAGAAGTCCAGCTGCAGTTTAAACCTTACAGGATTCTAGATTACTCATTCACACTCATTCAAACAGCCACACAAAAACAAAATGGAGAGAGAAACTGACAGGAAGGTTCCAAAAGGTCACAGAGGATTGCCAGAAATCCTCAGCACAAATCACATGTTTGCTTGGCCTCCAGATAGATGCTAATGGAGCCCAGGTAAGACTTGCTTTAAGATACCCTAGACCCTGATCCTCAGGTATAGGGAGAAACTGCACCATTCTTTCTTCTTGAGTTCTTGAAGACCGAGTTTTTTTTTTCCATGTGTCCAAAACACATCCCAGGGATGAGTCTAGGGGTATGGAGGGATAATGATCCATCCTTTCTCCTGCCCTTAAGCCAAAGAATCCCTGTAGACCTCACATTAGCTCTGGAGTCCCAGAAAGAAGCTCCACCTATGAATTAGGCTTTGAGAAAGTGTTCCCAAGACAGAGCATCCTCCATCCAGAGGGAATTATGCCCATGTCTAAGGTAGACCCACTCAGGTCTGGCCAAGACAGGAACACAAGCCCCCAGCAAGCCTTCCCAGGTGCTTGAGGGGTAAAAAACCTGACCTACAGGGAGAGAGGGAGGAGGTGAAAGGAGCTTACCATGACTCCAAGAAAACTTGAGACCTCATACTTTACTCTCCTGGCTGGCTTGCCAAAAATGATAGGGGGATGGCAATAGGTTATACAGGGGCTCTAAATGATGACCAGAGTACCTGAGTCTGGAAGGAATTAAGTAGGCCCAAGCAAACTTGGAGTCAGGATTGTAAAAGTTTATTGTTACTCTTTATAGTGGGCAGGGGTTCTTAGGGAACCTGCAAACTTAAAGAAGTCATAGGCACAGATTTTAAGGAGTCAAGACAGTAAATCAGGTGTCAGTTATGCTGACTAGGTGAGTAAAGGTGGGATTAGGGAGGAGTTAAGGAGTGGTCAGTGCTTAAAGGAACATGCACTTTTAATGTCAACTGTGCAGGCATATTGTCCATAATTCGCTGGGAAATAGCCCAAGGCAGGGGGGGGGGGGTAGGCTTGAAACATCACTAAGTCAGCTAGCAGTCAAGACTGACTGAGAAGTGCCTAGTCTGCCACCAATCAGTGTCATGTTTGACAGGATGGATTTTGGGAACCAAGGCTAACTGAGACTCATTATGTGTATAATTGGCTAAGGAGTTAACCTATAGATTGTGCATTGAAGGATTCATAGGTACAGCTGGCCACTATACTTAGGGGAGATAATATTTACCTAAGCTAAAATATTTATGGATGGTTTAGTGAAGGATTCATAGGTGTAGCTTGTTATTGTTCCAAGCAGAAATAAATATTTCATGAGTTGTTACTGGGCAGAGTACTGGCAGAGGGAAGGGGCATAGGTAATGCTCTGAAGTGGGGGGGGAGCAGGGGGTAATGTGGTTTTATAGACTGGTTTTACAAATAGATTTTACAAACTGATGTTAGAAACATAGACACTCCAAGCATCTTATCAATATAGTTAATGATCCCAAAATGTAACAGGCTTTCTACATGGGGGATATAGCCATAACGTTTATTCAAATACCAGAAAGCTGAGTCACAAAACCAGAAAGTCAAAGCCATCAGAGTAGCCACAGAGTTGGCACACATAGTTAATGCAGTAAACACCCACATTCTCAAGCCTTCAAAATAATACAGGCTGTCTCATGCAAAGATCCTCCTCTCCTCACTCACAATAACTGCTCAGCCTCCATGCAGCTTGCTCCCAGAAGCTCTGGCCCCCTGTAGTTCCCATCCTCATCAGTCCTTATCAGAAGTCCTCAGCAAAAGTCAACAGAAGAGGTTCTGGCTGGCTCTCAGAATATGTTTGTGCTGCCACAGCTGCTTCCATTCACCATGTTGGCTCCAGCCCGGCCCCTACTCAGCTCAGCTCCTTCCTTCCCCACCCCTTCCTGCTAGGACTGCAAGTTCAAGAGACATTGAAGATCTTCAAATCCCATTACCATATAGACAAACACCCCAGTATTTGAAGTTTAATGTTTATTTTAACCCATTGTATTGCACTGAGGTGTAAATCAGGTGAGTTCTAAGTCCATTGGAGTGTGAAGCAGAGAAGTAGTACAATGTTGAAAGTGCTGATCCTAGAGTCAGCAACAACTGAGTTCAAATCTAGGCATGCTGCTCAAACTCTATCTGCTCATTCCCTCATCTGCAAAATGAGAATAATAGGACCTATTTCCAGGGTTTCTACAGGTATAAAATGATATTATATTTGCAAAGAGTCAGAAAACTTTAAAACATTATATAAATGTTAGCTATTCTCATTATTCTTTATATAAATTTCTTTTAAAATAAATCTTTATTTTATTTTTTCTCTATTACATCTTAAACGTTTATAACATCAATTTAAAAAAATTTAATTCCAAATTCTATTGCTCCCTCCCTCACTTATTACATTCTTGAAAAGAAAAGTAATTTAATATGGATTATGCATGTTCAGTCAGGCAAAATATTTTAAGGGATGTTGAAAAAAATGAAACCAAAAGAAAAAAAAAGAATAATATAGTTTATAAAACTATGCTTCTATCTTCATTCAAAGAACATCAGTTCTTTCCCTGGAGGTAGATAGCATTTTTCTTCACAAATCCTTCATAAAGCTTTTGGATCTTTGTATTTCTGAAAACAGTCATTCACAGTTGATCATCATAAGTTATTGCTGTGTATAATGTTCTCCTGGTTCTACCCATTTCATTATGAATTAGTTATGTGTCTTCCAAGATTTTTTTTTTGGACCATCCTACTTATAACACAATAGTATCCCATCACAAACATATGCTGCAACTTTTTCAATCATTCCCTTATTGATTGGCATCCCCTTGATTTCTATTTCTTTTCCACCACAAAAAGAATTGCTGTAAATATTTTTTGTACAAATAAGTTCTATTCATTTTTTTTATCTCTTTTATGTGCAGATCTAGTAGTGGTATGGCTGAGTAAAAGGGTATGCAGAGTTTTGTAGACCTCTGAGCATAGCTCCAAATTGTTCTCCAGAATGGTTGCATCAGTTCACAACCCCACCAAAAGTGCATTAGTTCACTGTTTCCACATTCACCCAAACATTTGTCATTTTCCTTTTCTGTAATATTAGAAAATCTAATAGTTGTAAGGTATTATCTCAGAATTGTTTTAATTTGTTTTTCTCTACTTAATAGTGATTTAGAACACTTTTCATATGCCTATAAATAGATTTGATTTCTTCTTCTGAAATCAACCTGATCATATTCTCAGGTAATTTATCAATTGGGGAATGATTCATACCATAAGTTTGACTTTTTCTCTGTATATTTGAAGGACAAGAATTTTATCAGAGAAACTCACAGTACGATTTCTCCCTGGTTCTCTGATTTCCTTCTAATCTTAGTTTCATTGGTTTTGTTTGTGCAAACCCTTTTTAATTTGATGTAACCAATATTATATGTATTATCATACTCTCTCTCAAATTCTTTCATCATCCATCAATATGACCAGGTAAAATATTTTCATGCTCCCTTCCCTTAATTTACTTATCATTCTCTCCCTTTATATACTGATTTTGACATGGTATAAAATGTATGATGTTGGAATAATTAGCCTCAGCCAAACTATTTTCCAATTGTCCTATTTTTTTAAAAATTTTTGTCAAATATTGATTTTTTCCCAAAATTCTTGGATCTTTGGGTTTGTCAAATACTGAATTACTATATTCATCTACTACTATGTAGAATGTACCTAATCTATGCCTCTTATCCACCACCATATTCCTTAGCAAGTGTCGAGATTGCTGTAATGGTTCCTACTTTATGGTACAGTTTGAAATCTGGTGCAACTAGACCAGCTACCTTCATGTTTTCTTTTTTTTTCATGAATTCTCTTAATATTCTTTAAATTTGTTTTTTTAGATTTTTAGTACTTTTCCTAGCTCTATTTTATAAAATAATTTGATTGATTTGACATTGAATATATTAATCAATTTGGGCAGAATTGTAGTTTTTATTATACTGGCTTAGCTTACTTAAGAACAATTGCTACTTTTCTATTTGGTTGACTTTATTTGTGTAAAAAGTGTTTTGTATTTGTTTTCAGAGAGCTGCTGGGTTTATTCTGGCAGGTAGACTCCCAAGTACTTTACTTTCTCTGCAGCTATTTTAAATGGAATTTCTTTTTTCTATTTTTTGCTGCTGGACTTCATTGAAAACATAAAGAGGTGCTGATGATTCATGTGGTTTTATTTTATATCCAATGAATTTTAGGATGTTTTGATTTATTTCAAGTAGTTTTTAGCTGATTCTCCAGGATTCTCTAAGTATGGCATCATATCATATGCAAAGAGTGATCATTTTGTTTCCTCCTTGACTATTCTAAACCCTTTGATTTCTTTTACTTGTTGTATCGCTATAGTTAGCATTTATAAAACAAATATTGAACAATAGTGGTGATAATGAGCATCCTTGTATCTTTCCTAATGTTATTGGAAAATTTTGTAGCTTATCCCCATTACAAATATATATAATTTAATTTTGGTTTCAGCATTCATTTCTGAAAGATTCGAGTTACAGATTTTCTTCCCATCTCTTCCCTACCCCCACCCTAAGATGGCAAGCATACTGAGTACCCCTTTTCCCAATCTGCCCTCTCTTATATCACCTCCCCAAAACCTTCTTTAATTTTGTGTAGGGCAAGATGAATTTCTATACTCCATTGTCTGTCTGTCTTATTTCCCAGTTGCAAGTAAAGAAAAATTAACAATTGTTTTTAAAACTTTGAGTTCCAGATTCTCACCCTTCTCCCCTTCTCCCCTACATCCACTGACAAAACAAGCAATTCAATATAGGTTATATATGTAGTAATGCAAAACATTTCCATAGTAGCCATATTGTGAAGACTAACTATATTTCCCTCCATCCTAACCCATCTCCCATTTAATCTATTTCCTTCTTTGACCCTATCCCTTTTCAAAAGTGTTTGCTTCTGATAGAAGAAAAAAAAAAAGCGGGGGGGGGGGCAAGATAAAAGACTCTAACCAAATTTTAAAGCTACAGAAACAACAAAGAGAGAGAAACAATTCTCCTGCTGAAGGCAGTCTGGCAGGCCAAGAGGAAAGGTCTATTGCAGCATACAGGGATATAAGTGCAGTCCCCAGTAAGCCATGTTTCTACCTCCAGGGTGGCCCTGGCCAGTGCCCAGACTGGCCAGAGCAGACTTCAGGAACTTCAGGAGAGTGAATCAGCCACAGCTGTGGCAATTTCCAGACTCCTCAACCCATAAACTCCAACAAGAACATAAAAGGTCAGCTGGGAACTCTTTTGTAAGGGTGAAGGAATAGTGTGGTCTGGCCCCTTTCCACAGGGAAAGAAGTGGCAGAAGGTGCAGCAGTGCCATGTGGCTGCTTTCAGAGCTCCTGGCCTGCAGATCATAGGGCAATCAAGCTACTATTCAGAGGGTAATTGCTCTTGCTTTCATCTCTCTGGATCTTGATCATGGTCATGGGTGGTGGTCCTGGGATGTGTGGCCAGAGTTGGTGGTGAAAAATGTCCTCTGGTTGATCACTTGGTATCCCTATTATCTCTAGGCCTGGAGATAGAAGTAGCCTCAGTGGCAG
>NW_027186372.1:20842020-20853692 GCF_028583685.1 Petaurus breviceps papuanus
AGTTCCCTTTGATTTCCTTTTCCTGTTTACATTCTTGAGCTTTTCTTGTTTCTTGCATTTGAATGTCAAATTTTCTATTGAACTGTTTTTTTTTTTCATTAAGAATGCTTGAAAGTTCTAAATTTCATTGAGTGACCATATTTTCCCCTGAAGCATTATACTCAGTTTTGCTGGGCAGTTGATTCTTGATTTTAATTCCAGGTCTTTGGACTTCCAGAATATAATATCCCATGCCCTTCAATCCCTTTAAGTAGAAGCTGCTAGCTCCTGTGTTATCCTTATTATGTTTCCACAATATTTAAATTGTTTCTTCTTGGATGCTTGTTATATTTTCTCCTTGATCTGAGAACTCTGGAACCTGTCTATAATATTGCTAGGAGTTTTCTTTTTGGCATCTTTTTCAAGAGGCAATCAGTGGATTCTTTCAATTTTCATTTTTCCCTCTGGTTCCAAAATGTCAGAACAACTTTCCTTGAGAATTTCTTGAAGGATGATTTCTAAGTTCTTTTTTTTGATCATGGCTTTCAGGTAGTCCAATAATTTTTAAATGATCTCTCCTGGATCTATTTTCCAGGTCAGTCATTTTTTCCAATGAGATAGTTCACATTGCATTCATTTTTTTTTCTTTTGTTTGGAACTGTTGAATAGTATCTTGATATCTCATAAATTCATTAGCTTCCATTTGCTCCAATTTAATTCTGATGGAATTATTCTCTTCAGTGAGCTTTTGAATTTCTTTTTCCATAAGTCAAATTCAGCTTTTTGAGGCATTCTTCTCCTTACTGGCTTTTTGGTCCTCTTTTGCCATTTGAGTTAATCTATTTTTAAGGTGTTATTTTCTTCAGTCAGGTTGTTGACTGTCTTTTCATGATTTGTCTTGCATCATTCTCATTTCTCTTCCCAATTTTTCCTCCACTTCTCTTACTTCATTTTCAAAATGCTTCTTGAGCTCCCCCATGGCCTGTAACGAATTCATATTTTTCCTGGAAGCTTTTGGTACAGGAGTTCTGACTTTGTTGTCTTCCCCTGTTCCATGCTTTGACACTTTTTTCCCCCAAAAAAGGAATGTGAAGTTGGATTGCTGTGCTTGCTTTGTTTCCTTTGCTTGCTCATGTTGCCTCTCAATTACTTGACTTTTGAGATCTTTGCCAGAACAGAACTCTGCTTCCAGAGGGGAGAGTTCTGTCCCCAATCAGTGGGGTTTTTGCAGTTGCCAGAGTTATTATGACAGCTCTGTCTCTGCAGCCCCCACAAACTCTGACTCCCTGGTCACACAAGTCATGACCATCACACAAGACCGCAATCCAGATCCAGTTAGTTTAAGGCAAGAACAATTATCCTCTGAATATATGCTTGGCCCCCCTAAAATCTGCAGGCCAGGAGCTCTGAAGTAGCCACATGGAGATGGCTGCACGTCTGTTGCACCTCTGCCACTTCTAGTTCTGGGGACAGGGGCTGGACCCGCTCCTCTATCCCTCCCAGTTCTAACAAAATTATACACTGACCTCTCACTTTTTCTTTGGCATTTATGGGTTGATAATTCTGGAAACTGCCACTACTGCTGGTGATCCACTCTCCCAAAATCCACTGCAGCTGCTACTTCAGGGCCACCCTGTGGCTAAAACCATGGGTTCACACAGGGCTGTGCTCAGCTCTCAGCACACTGTCATGGACCCTTCCTGTCCCCCTGCTGGTCTGCCTTCAGTGGAAGATTTTTTTCTCTGTGTCACTTTGTGGGTTCTGTAGCTCTAAAATTTGTTTAGAATCATATTTTATAGGTATTTGAGGTGTTTATGGGGGTAGATCATTGGGTTTTCCTGCTTATACACTGCCATCTTGGCTCTGCCCCAGAAGCTTAACTTTTTAAAAGAAGAAAAAAAAACTAAGATCTTGGCATCATTTCCCGTCAAAAAGAGATAGATAAATGGAAACAGCATCAGATTTTACATTCGTGGGATCAAAGATCACGGCAGGTTGTCTCAGCAGTCATGAAATTAAAAGATGCTTGTACCTTAGCAGGAAAGCTATGGAAAATCTGCCAGCATACTAAAAAGCAGAGTTATCTCCTTGTTAATAAAGTCATGTTAAAGCTATGTTTTTTTTTTCCCATACAGTAAAAGCTATTATTTTTCCACTAGCAATGTAAGGCTTCAAAAATGGAAGCATAAGGTAAGTTGAGCACTGCAGAATTAACATGTTCAAATTGTGGTGATAGAGAACAATTTTGAGAGTTCCTTGAATAACAAGGAGATCAAATCAATCAATACTTAAGGAAATTAATACAGGCTATTAACATGAAAGTTAAATCCTGATTCTGGAGCTTGAATATTTCGGTCACATAATGAGCAGATTGGACTCATTGGAAAATACCCTGAATATTATTAAAGGCAAAAGACAAAAGGCAAAAAAAAAAGGCAGCGGAGGAGATGGAAAGATACTATCATGGAAACAATATATCTGAACTTCGACTTTGATAGATAGTGGAGGACAGAAAAACCCGGTGTGCTACAGACCATGGGGTCACAAAGCATTTGTAGTGACTGAATGACTGAAAAACAACAACAAAATCTGATCTTTTGATTACCAGAGAGAAGAAAGGGAGATAACAAGAACAAGACTCATCAAAAGATGAATGTCCTTTAGCTTCCATTTTGGTCAGGCTACATTCTCCTTTTCACAGACCTTATTCATAGCATCTAGGCCTTGCTAAATTCTTTTCCTTTGAGGATTTGAGGCAATATATTTCCTTCTGCTTTTTAACCTCAGTGTCATATCAGAAATACATTGTTCTTTTCCAAGTGTTAAGTCAACTTGGAATCAAAGGTTTCCTTCCTTGTGAATAATAGAATTGTACCTTTTTCATCAAGTCACTCATTGTGACCCTACCAAGCAGGCTGGAAACTTTTTATTCCCATTGCAACCAACTAGATGTTAAATTGGTATTAGGTAAAAATTATGTATCAAAGGATGTCTAACTGGGCAGGCTTCTAACATAGGAGAGAAGTGTGGATTAGGCATAAACAAAAGATGATTATTATAAACAATATTTGATAAATAATACATTTGACAACTTGAAAACAAAATAGCAAATGAAAAGTCTAGAGAGAAGTTTTCCATCTTTTGGGTGGGGGATAAAATTAGGTCCTTGAGAGAAGAATTATTTTCTATTTGACTTTTTACCTCTAAATTTAGGACAGAGGCAGTCATATAATAAATGATCATTGAATTAAATCATGAAAGATTTTGTAAGATATAATATAAATTGGACTTTAACAGATGGGTAGTAAATCAGCAGATGAATTGAGGCAGAGGACACTCCATGTTTAGCAACAGCAGGAGGAAAAGTTTAAAAAAAGAATGGTGGTTAAGTGCAGAGGAAAGGAACAGAAAATAGTTCAGTTCAATTTCTTGGATTCCCAGGTGGGCAGCAGAGAAGGGTATTTAAATTAATGGGAATTGGTGGATAAGAGAAGGACTTTTGGAGGGGGGTAGGACAAGTACTATGAGGGTAACATAGCAGGTAGAAGTAAAGTGGAGGTGAGAGGAGGGATAAGAAATAAGATATGCACAAGCTTAAAGTAAAGATCAGGAGTAGAATCTGTTAGGGAAAAGAAGCAGGGGTGGCAATCATGATCTCAGACAAAGTTAAGGCTAAAATAGACTTAATCAAAAGAGAAAAATAGAGAAACTACACTATGTGTTAGCCATAACTATCAACACTTTTTTTTTTACTTTTTAAAACAACTAGAGAGTAACAAGGTGGATATATTGCTGTATTAGAGGAAATTATGAGTTGGTGGACTTTGAAAAACACGGAAATTCTCAGACTTATGAAGGAAGAGGTTATCCACCTTCAGACAAATAGGGGATAAATAAGTATAACATGGTCTCACATAGATGCATATGAATATGTATGTCTATATATGACTATGATTATTGATATCTAAGTATACAAAGGTGTAAGTGTATGTATGTACAGGTATATGGGTGTTTTTGTATATATGTCTATCTCTGCATGTATACGTCTATATATGTGTGAGTATATAAGTATGTATAGGCATACACATATGATTGTGTATGCATATGTATATGTATGAGTGTATATGTATATATATACACACACATATTTATGTATATGGTAATATATGTATGTGTGTGCATGTCTATATATACCCACACTTAATTATAAATAACTTAAAGGGTTGTGGAGAGGAAGGGAGAAAACAGAACAAATTAAAAAGTGCACAGCAGAGAAAAAAAACCAAATTTACAAGGGAGCAAAGAAAAGATGCACAGCTCTCAATACAGCTCATAGTATTTATTATATAGGCTTTCTTGAAATGGAAATTTGTTGCTATATATTTTGAATACTCTTTCATTTTCTGTTTTGCACATGGTGCTACTTTTTATCTTTTTTCTTATTTTAAGTATTTAAATTTATTTATTTTTTCTTTTCTTTTGTATTTAAGTTTAAAATTTAAAAATATCACAATTTAAAAAAAATAATTGATACATTGTGATGTGGACCCAGAAATATATGTCAAAGTAAAACTTATTTTTTTAAATAAATTTCCCATCATATATGTTTCTTTCCCCATCACTTTCCAAAGCCTTGGGATTGCATTTTTATCCATATTTCAAAGCGGAAAGCCACAATAATAATATTGCTTTATATGCATATTTTATGATTATAACTTATGAACCATTTCTTATAAATATATTATAACCTTGACAGAAAGAAGTATTTCATATTTGCTTTAGTATCTCCCCCATAGAAGCAGAGTCACACTGCAGAAAAGAGTTAAAAGTCAAGAAATAAACTGGATAAATAAAACAAGAAATAAACCAAACAATAGGAAAAAAATAATCTGACCTTAGAAATTTCCTATGGTGACAAGGAATATCAAATACACACTCAGAAGAAGACAACAAAGTCAAAATTCCCATCTTCAAAGTCTCCAAGAAAAATCTAGATTGGTCTCAGTCCATAGAAGAACTCAAAAAGGACTTTGATGATCAAGACAGACAGGGGAATAGTAGGGAAGAGAAATGAAAGTGATGCAAGAAAATCATGAAAAAAAGTCAATAGCTTGATAAAGGAGGCACAAAAAATACTAAAGGAAATAACTTCTTACATAACAGAATACAGCAAATGATAAGAGAGGTACAAAAATCCAATGGGGAGAAGAATGCCTTAAAAAGCAGATTGGTCAAAATGTAAAAAGACAAAAAAGTCATTGAAAAGAAGTGCTCTTTAAAAAAATAGAATTGACCCAATGGAAAAGGAAGTAAATTACCTCACTGAAGAATATAATTCCTTAAAATTTAGAATTAAGCAAGTGGAAACTAAAGACTCTAGTCTATGAGAAATAAAGAAACAATAAAACAAAATAATGAAAAATAGAAGAAAATATGAAATATCTTATGAGAAAAACTTAACTTGTAAATAGGCTGAGAAGAGAAAATTTTAAAATGATTGGATTTCCATAAAGCTATGACCAAAAACAAGACTGTACGCATCACTTTTTCAGGAAATTATCAAGAAAAAAAATGCCATCATGTTCTAAACCAAATAAAAATCAAAAGGAACCACCACTTACCACCTGAAAAAGATTCCAAAATGAAAACTGCCAGGAATATTAAGCCAAATTCCATGTGAAGGAGAAAATACTTCAAACATTCATAAAGAAATGTTTTAAATATTTTGGAGTCACAGCCTGGATAACACAAGATTTAGCAGCTTCTACATTAAAAAAAAATTCAGAGGGCTTAGTATATGATATTCCACAAGGCACAGCAGCTAGGATTACAGGGAATAATCACCTACCCAGCAAACCTGAATATAATCCTTCAGAGGAAAAATGGACATTCAGTGAAACAGAGGACTTTCAAGCATTCTTGATGAAAAAAACAGAGCTAAATAGAAAATCTGACTTTTAAATTATTATTCAACAGAAGTATTAAAAGTAAATAGGAAAGGGAAATTATAAGGGACTTAATAAGTTTAACCTGTTTACATTACTACATGAGAAGATGATTCTTGTAAATACTAAGAACTTTCTAATTACTAGGGTAGTTTGAAGGAGTATATATAGACAGAGGACATAAGTGTAAGGAAATATGATTGGATAGTTTAAAAATAAAATTAAGGGGTGGCTAGGTGGCATAATCAATAAAGCACTGGCCCTGGAGTTGGGAGGACCTAAGTTCAAATCCAGTCTCAGACACAATTACTAGCTGTGTGACCTTGGGCAAGTTACTTAACCCCAATTGCCCTGCCTTCTCCCACTAAAAAAGCAAAAAAATAAATAAATGAAATAATAAAGGAATAAAAAAAGAGGAATGCACTGGGAGAAAGAAAAGAATGACAAATCATCTGACATAAAAGGTGCATGAAAGAGCTATTATGCTGGAGGGCAAGATGGGGGAGGTAGTGGGAAATGCATGAACCTTACTCTTATTGGAATGGGCTCAAAGAGGAATTAACATACACACTCTCAATCCCATACAGAATTCTTCCTTACCCTACAGAAAAGTAGAAGTGAAAGCTATAAGAGAAGGAGGGTGCTCATTGAAGGAAGGGGAGAATGGATAGGCAATAATTAGAAGTAAAACACTTTCGAGGAGGGACAGCATGAAAGGAGGGAGAGAGAACTGAATAAACAAGGGCAAAATAGGATGGAGCAAGAAACAGCAATCATAACTGTGAAAAAAAATTAGAAGTTTCTCTAATAAAGGCTTCATCTCTCAAATATATTGAGAAGTAAGTCAAATTTATAAAAGAGCCATTCACTAAAAGATAAATATATATATATATATATATATATATATATATGAACAGTTTTCAGATGAAAGTAATCAAAGCTATCTATAGCCATACAGGAAAAAAACAATTTCTAAATCACTGTTGATTGGAGAAATGCACATGAATACAACACTGAGGTACTGCCTCTCACCTATTAGATTAGCTAATAAGACAGAGAAAGGAGAAGGATAATAGCTGGAGGGGATGTGGGAAAATTGAGATACTAATGCACCACTGGTGGAGTTTGAACTGATTCAGTCATTATATAGAGTGATGTATGTATATGTGTATGTATGCATGTGTGTATATATACATATATACATACAAGCATATATGTGCATACACACAAATATATGCATACATATAAAATGTACACATCTATGTATGCATATTCATAGGTACATATATGTGTGCATATGTGTGTATATATACAGTGTGTGTGTGTGATATTTATAACAACTCTGTTCTGGTGACAAAGAATTGGAAATTGAGAGGATGCCCATCAATTGGGGAATGGCTGAAAAATTCATCGTATATAATTGTGATGAATAATATTTTGATATAATAAATGCTAGATACTTTCAGGAAAACCTGGTAAGACTTAAATGAACTGATGCAAAGTGAAGGAGTATAATCAGGAGAACATTGCACACAGTAACAGCAATACTGTAAGATTATGAATTGTCAATAACTTAGCTACTCTAAGCAGTACAGTGATCCAAGAATACTCTGAAGAACTTATCATGAAAAATCCTATCCATCCACAGTGGAAGAACTGATAGGATCTGAATACAGATTGAAACATACTTTTTTAACTTTATTTTTTTCTTGAGTTTTATTTAGGTCTATATTTTCTTTTATAAGGTGACTATTATGGAAATAATGTTTTGAATGATTGTGCATGTCTACCCTACATAAAATTCCTTATTTTCTAAATGAGTTGGGTGGAGAGGGAGGGAGACAATTTAGAACTCAATTTTTAAAATGTGTTGAAAATTGTTTTTTTTATGTAATTGGGAAAAATAAAATATTACATAAGCTCTTAAGAACCACTAGATCGTAGATCTGGATTCTGAAGGCTCCTCAGAGATCAGTAATTTCTATGTCCTCATCTCAGAGAGGAAAACAATGAAGCACAGTATTCTTAACATATGACTTTCTCAAGGGCACACAATTATTAAGCACTAGAATTGGGATCTGACCTTCTATCTTTTGATGCTGGAGTCTCCATTATTCTTCCAGTCTTCATTATTCTTAGTTTATAGATAGGAAACCAAGAGAAATGATGGCCAAAAATAATTTGCCTAAGGTCCTAAAATAAATCTTTAGTAAACTTAGATCTCCTGATTTAGTCCCTATAAGCATTATGCCAAGCCCTGTTGCAACTATTTTTCTAATCATTGAATGAAGAGCAGTATGTGAAGGCCACAAGACTTTCAGAAGTAAAGCTGAATTAAACAAGCCCAAGTTGCCCTCAATTCTCCCCATAGAGAGCCAGCTATGTATTTGCATGCTAGGCATCCTTCAGATGAGGTCCAAGAAGCTGGTTCTTTCTGTTCATTGGCTTCTCATTTTCAGCAAATCTCAGTTTTTGAAAGAGGAAAAATAAACCTTCAGCGGAAACTAATCTATCCTCATTCAATTAAACTGTGAAGCAATTAAGATTTTTTTCCCAGAGAAAGAGTAATTAGCCCCCTTTGAAAATTTATTCCAGCTCCCAGAGAAAAGTAAAGCCTCTGAAAATGAATGCAGAATTTAAAAATGGTTTGAAAAATTCTCTCAGGTCCCTCCCCCACCTTCTGCACATTCAGATGTCTGTTCTTTCATTCAGCCTCTTTCTCCATCTCATTTTTGGCAAGATGATGTACTACCAGATGACCCATTGATGGGTGGAGTTGCTATCAGAATAAGCATGGACTTGAAGGTCAGACTTCTGCAGTAGTATTTGTACTCTCCCAATTTACTGGTCAAGTTACTTTTGATAAGTCATTTAAACTCTGTACCTCATTTTCTTTATCTGTAAAACAAAGGGGATGGATTACAGTAAATTTTTTCACCTCTAATTTGAGTATTTTGTGATACCATGAAGCAATTCCCCCTCCTTTTTTTTTTGTTTGTTTGTAATACAGAGTCAAAACCAGGTGACAAAAGTTATTCACTTAGCCAATAAACATCTTTGAAATACTTACTGAGTCATTGTGCTTAGGGCTGGAAATAGAAAGAAAGAAAGAAAGACAAAAGAAAGTCCCTGCTTTCAAGGAGCTCAGACTTCTGGGACACTGGGAGAGACAAGATGCGAACAACTATTTAACAACAGATTTTATAAGGGATAAAATGGAAATAGTCAATAGAATGAAGAAACTGGAATTAAAGGGGGCTGGGAAAGGCTTCCCATGAAGATTGGATTTTAGCTGGGATTTGAAGTAGGCCATGGAAGCCAGGAGGCAAGAATGTGGATGAGAGTAGGGCATTCTCTGAAAATATTCAAGTGTTGGAAGATAGAATGTCAAGTGTAAGGAAAAGCAAGAAAGTCAATGAAATACTTTTAAAAAAGAAGACAGGAAGGAGCCTCATTGTGAAGAGATTTAAATTACAAATATGATTTTATATTTGATCCTGAAAATAATAGAGAGGTACTATTGTTTATTGATTTAGTTTATTGATTAGGGAAGTGACATGAACACACCAGAACTTTAGGAAAATCACTTAGGCAGCTGAATAGTAGATTGACTGGGATGGGTAGAGATTTGAGTCAAGACCAATTAAAGTACATGTTGATTCTCCAAGTAGGAGGTAATGAGGGCTTACACCAAGCTTGCTTAGGGTGTATTGCGTAAACTTGCACAGTATAACTTAATAGTGGGAGAAGAAATCGCATCCTCAATCTTATTTCAGTGATCATTCTGCTATATCAGTTCCACTTCATTTTACCAGGTGCTTCCTCTTTTCACAGTATCTCACATCATCTTATATCACTTAGATGTTTTCTGCCACTATTTCTCCTTAACTTTCTCTTGTAATGAGGTGGTCATTCTCTGTCAAATTTTTCTGCATGCTCAAGTGATTTCCTGCTACTGTCTGCTCCAGGAGACAATCCCTTCTATTGTCTCCATTCTCATATTTGTCTTTAGTCTCTCCCTGTCTACTGACTGCTTCACTTCTGTCTGGAAACATGTCTATGTCTCTCCCATTTTCAAGAAAACCTCACTTGGTCCAACTATCCTCATTAATTATCCTCTCATATTTCTCCTGAATTGTGTGGTTAAACTCCTCATGAAGGTTGTCTAGTAACTAGGATTCAGCACTTTTACCACTGTGGCCTGGGTTCGATTCCCAGTCAGGGAACCATAAAATGATGAGGCCTAGTTTTGGGGTTCTCAAGACCCCAAATACCAACACACCAGATCCTGCTCAATGAATTCAACTCAAGCCTTCTCTTAGACAAAGAAAAGCAAAGTTTATTAAAGGTTTGCCATATTGGGTAGACTGTTAGGGAGCCATGGTATCTGTGATGCTTGTATTGGACAAGTTGGCCAGAATAATCTGACACAGTCAGCCTGCACTAGAAAATTCTCTGTCCCTTCATGGAGGTAAGATGGGTCTGATATACAGAAAGGTTGTGGGAGGAATCTAGGGGTGGTCTAGTGAATGAGCTGGGTGGTGGGTCTTCAGGAGGAGTGTAATGAGGTCAGACTCCAGTAATGGGAGATTAAGGGTGGCAAATAGCTGGAGGCTACCTGGAGATGACAAAAAAGGAAGGCTAGGCTAGTTTAAGGGTAACAGATTTGTGCACAGATATTTTGGGAGGATCAAGGGTGGGGGGTAGCTAAACAATGGTGGGCTGGCTAGTAAAAGTAAGAGATTTGGGCCAAGCTATAATGAAAGCCTTACAGCCTCAGACAAATGCCTCATCAGATGGGAAAATTCAGAGTTCAAGGGGGTTCCCAGAGCCTATACCTCATCATAAGTACTGCCATTTCTGACAACCCTCTTTCTATCCAGATGGTTAATTTCCTGATTCTTACATGAGGTCCCATAATTCTAATTTTGTTTTGTGTATGAACCTAGTATCTCTGACTATCTTCTCTGAAAGAAGAGGAATTCACCTAAGTCAATACTGACAAGCTGCTTGGAAATCTCAAGAGTAATTAGACTATTGGGTGTCTACTTTAAAAGCCCCATATTGTTCTCTGATAATCAAAGCTTTTCCACTTCTCCCTGTCTAAGTTGGACTAATTTATAACCTCTTAGATTTGGTGATTTCTTTAAGATAGAAAAGTTGTTTGTTTGTTTGTTTGTTTGTTTTTCCCCCATGTCTTACTCCTGGAAGAGGTAAGGCACCAAGCGTTATCAAACATTAATTTTAGATGAATTTATCCTTTTCTGAGATTAGGCTTTTGTTTGGAACAGCTACCAGAACTAGGGAGGGCAAAGGAAAAGAGTGTATGAAAGAAGAGAAAATAATTCAGAAAATATAGCCCAGGGGTACTGAAGTAGTGACCAATGTGCCAAGTGAGCCTAGGGATTATCACCTGCAAATATCAACAATTGCCCATCTTCCCAGTCCTTTCCCAATCTATGCCTGTAAGATTACTGCTTATTTTTATCTTTCTTTTCACCTCAAAGAGGGTTAAAAAAAATAGGACAGACAATGGGGAAGAGATTATAAAAAGGATTTTTTTTTATTGGTGCTTTGTTTTTCGGTTTTGTGTGTGTGTGTGTGTGTGTGAGAGAGAGATTGTGTGTTTCTTTTTCCCTTAGAGAATAATGTGCCAGAGATCTTGGGGTGGGGGAAGGTCATTCTTCCTAGTAACAGCAGGATAGGGGGTGGGGGTAGAATCTATTTAATCCATTAGAGTGCTGGCAG
>NW_027186372.1:20853702-20855314 GCF_028583685.1 Petaurus breviceps papuanus
TCCCAATCAGCATACCAAGCAAACTGGTGGTTTTAATGCCCTCCCCTCTCTCTGGACCTAGTTTTTCTTGTTCACAATGATTGTGATTCATTATTCTTCATGATTAAAGTAACTGGGGAGAAACAGCAGGTTACCATGTGAGGATTTTGATTAAAGGAAAAGGTTTCAGGAAGTTGCTGCAGCTCTTACCTGACCCACTTGGAAATAGAAAGTTGAAAAGAAGTCTGTAGAATAAGAGCTGCAGGGACTATCCTTCTTCCCAGGTGATATTGCCAATATTAATTTTCAATAGTACTTGATATTTTTTCCAATTATATATAAATATTTTAATAAAAATAAAAATCATATGTAATTTTTTTTAAAAATTCAAGTTTCAATTTTTTTCTCCCTACTCCCTTTCTCCTTAAAACACTAGACAATTTATAGAGATCATGTATGCACAATCACGTAAAACATATTTCCATATTATTCTTTTTATGAAAGAGGAAACAGACCAAATTGGAAGAAAAATGATGAAAAAAAAAATGAAGTGAAAATAGTAAGTGTTGATCTTCATTGAGACTCCATCAGTTCTTTTTGTCTATGAGGATAGCATTTTCCATCATAAGCCTTTTGGACATATTGCTGAGAAGAACTAAATCATTCAAAGTTGGTCATCATGCAATGTTGCTGTTATTGTATACAATTTCCTCCTGGTTCTGCTCATTTTATTTTGCATCAGTTGTAATGGATGACTAATTGTACCCCCTTTTTATTCCAATCAATATTAATCATTTTGATATGATTTTATAGGGGGAGTGATTCTAAGTTCTGATAGTAGGCCTGAGATGTGAACTGCAGATTGGAAGTTCATTTGCTTAGTCATAAGAAGTTAACTAGAGTACCTCTACCTGTATGATTCCTTGTTTGACATACTCTCTCAATTTTTGTTGTAATATCAAGCACAAGAGCATTTACTATGATCCTTACATTTTTTCTCAGATGGTAGTATTGGAAATGTTTCAGCTTTGGAAATACTGAGTAATGTTGTTAAATTGATATAATTATAACCTTGTTGGACATTATGACCAACATACAAAGACACTGTAGACCTTCTTATTATTTTATTTTTATCAGTATATTTTTTTTCCTTTTTTGTTTTATTTTTATTAGTATCTGTACTTTTCACATCACATTCATTCTCAACACTATACATCGTCTCTCATACCATGTGAACCATTCCCTATAACAACAATTAATTGAAGAAGAAAAGGGAAAAAATGAGCTAGGAGACAAATCATTTTTCTTCTCTAAAATCAAGATTTGTCTGTGTATCTATCTATCTCTGCTTTTTTTAAAATTTTTTGGCTTTCTAGATATATTGTAAGAGTCTTTATGTATACTATTTACCCTGATTATATTTACTTCTTTTTAAATCAATTCATGCAAGTTTCTTCATACTTCTATGAATTCTTTTCATTAATCGTTCTTTTGATCAGTAATATTCCATTTTGTTCATGCACCATAATACCTTTCTTTGAATTGATAGAGATTTTCTTTGTTTCTAGTTTGAGTTCTTTAGGAGAAAGAAGAAGAAGAAGAAGAAGAAGAAGAAGAAGAAGAAGAAGAAGAA
>NW_027186372.1:20855324-20887670 GCF_028583685.1 Petaurus breviceps papuanus
AAGAAGAAGAAGAAGAAGAAGAAGAAGAAGAAGAAGAAGAAGAAGAAGAAGAAGAAGAAGAAGAAGGAGGAGGAGGAGGAGGAGGAGGAGGAAGAGGAGGAGGAGGAGGAGGAGAAGAAGGAGAAGGAACAGGAGAAGGAACAGAAGGAACAGGAGGAGGAGGAGAATTGCTAAAATTATTTTTGTATAAATATAATTTTCTCTTTCTGTCTTCGATCTTCTTCATATAATTGTCTAACAGTTGCATATATTTCAAAGTATATCAGCATATTGTCTTTCCTCACCATCTCCAGAATTTAATATTTCTATTTTTGATATCTTTATCAATTTGATGAGTGTGGGCAAATAGGTCAGAGTTATTTTTATTTAAGTTTGTCTTAGTGATTTGGAGGAATCTTTCAACTATTGTTAAATACATTGACATTTTATTGACAATTTCTATTTACATATTTGGATCATTGTCTCTTATCAATATTTGTACTAATTATATATTTATCTCAGTTGTTAGATCCTTGTTATAGATATGCAGTGCATTCCCTCTCCTCAATTAGTGCTTGGTTTCTTATCCTTGTCACATGGATTTTGTTTTTGTATAGGCCCAATTTTTATATCTTAGAATTCCATTTAATTTTGATTTAAATTTCATGCAATCAAAATGATCTCTTTTAACTTTTGCAGTTGCATCTATAATGAAACTATACATTGTTGTTGCTCTATTTTAATGTGTCTAAGACTTCTTTATGTGACCTGGGGTTCATATTTTAACTTTGTCTTGGTACCATTTTACTAGACTGGCATAAAAACACCTTCATAGAGATGGAGAAGGTCTAAACCTTGGTGAGGCCACTGCTTACTTCATATTTGGAGATAGGACCCATGATCTGAGATGGTCAAAGTCAGAATTTTGGGTCGAACTTCATTTACCCAGCACCTACAGATAGACCTGACCATTGTGCAGATGGGAAGAGGGTAATGTCCTCAATGAACCCTACAAACACAACTCAAATTCTAGTCACTGAAACAATCAGTGTCAGTGTCATTACAACATGGTTTTATCTCTATCTCAGCTGATACCTGAGGATCAATTCTTACATTCCACAGTTATTACTTAATTACCCGATTGGGAGACTCCCAGGCGTTCACCTTCTCTTCTCTTCCCTATTTCTTCTCATGGGTTTCATTGTTTATGTTATTGGCCTCTAGACCTTGTTCACATTTACACTCTAGTCTTGATAAACATTTTGCTGTATAAATCCTCTAATGATTCAACCTAACCACCATTCTTGTGCAATAGGCTGAGTTTATATTCCAGGATATCTCTTTATCTCATGAGTCACTGAAAAAAGCTGTAGCTAATTTTCCTGGCAGCTACATGGTTAGGGTAGACCATGTTGTCTTATTGCCACCATCACTCTTCTCTGGAGAAAGTAAAGGATGGGTTAATGAACCTCATGTTTCAGTGGTAAAGAAGACTTTTCACTTTATTTTTTAAGACCTTTCACTTTAGATTCATATAATCCCAATCAGGGCTGGGATTAGGACTCTTGTCAATTACACCTTTACAAGAAGGACTTCTTACCTTCAGGGAAGAGAGCAAGGACTGAGGACCTGAATCCCTTGCCTCAGTGAAAGAGAATTCACACATCCCTTAGATTCATGAGTCATTGATAAGAGCTAGCAAGAGGATAGTTGGATATGACACTTGTGCCCCAATGGGAAGGAATTTCTCTCCTGTGGTTGTAAAGGTGAAGATTTTATCTCCATCAACATACCATTTAATGATTTATCTGGTAAATTTGTTTGTTCTTTGTCATATCAGTGAAAGGTAGCTAATAGAATTTTCTTCTATTTTTATGGTATAAACTTCTATATTGAGGTCACATAAATTTTGAACTTATTGAAGTTTATTATGGGGTATGTTGATCTAAATCTAATTTCTGCTGAAGTGCTTTTCAGTCTTAGCAGAAGTTCTTATCAAATAAAGAATTCCTTCCAAAGTAACTATTTTAAAATATATAACAAAATTGAGTTATCAAGTTCCATTATTTCTGATTCTCCTTTTTTAGTTCTCCCTTGATCTAAATTTCTATTTTTATACTAGGGTCAAATAGTTTTAAAGCTACCTACTTTATATGGTAGTTGAAGTTCTAGAAGTTCTAAGCCCCTTTTATTGTTACTTTTTTGTGTTCATTATTTCATTTGAAATTCTATATCAGAGTTTATTAATTTGGAGTCTGTCAATTGTAAAAAAAAATATGATTGCATTTTAATATATTTTTTCCTTGCTTGTCCTATGTATTTAATTTTATGCATTCAGATTGTCTTAAGATGTGTTTTATATGTTTAAGCAATCAAAAGCATCCGTGAAATAAATGAAAAAGAAAATACACTCTTTTTTAGCATCTGTTTTATTCCAAAATAATTTTGTAAAGAAGGGATAAAATCGCTATTCATGCTGAAATCAAACATTCTTGTGGATACTAGAAGAAAGGTAGTTTTTCCTATTTTTTTAATCTTCTAAGAAAAATTATTTTTATGCTAAAAAGATTAGAACAAAAATGGTTGAGAGGGGTTGAGTTCTAAGGTAAGCAGAACAAAATTAATGATGTCTACTTGCCACTTATGAGTTCAAGTGACCAGGATGCAAGGCACTGAATTCTAAAGTATTGCAAGATCTGACAGGCTTAATTACTCAGCTGCTGTCAGTGATTTTTTAAAAGATCATGTGAAATAAGTGATGAACTGAAGGACTGAATAAGGGCAAATGTTGGTCCAATTATAAATATACCAATAAATACATACATAATACATAATGCACACAGATAGACATATATGTATACATGATGTATATATATGTACATATATATCTTGATGTAGGTATGTACGTATGTGTGAATATATCTGAGTGTATGTTTATGTTTGTGTATATATCATTGAGTGGAAGTTTATTTTTCTGACCCTTGGAAAATCTAAAACACATTAAATGGATAATTAGAGACTATTTTAAAAAATTTTCAATAATCACACCACACCAAAGTGGTTTCCTCAAGAATTCCTTCGTTAGGCTAAACTATTTTTAAGAGAAAGTTAAATGTAAGGTGAAGTAGAGTAAATGTTTAAAACTATACCAATAGTTTAGGAAAATCCTTGACAGGGACTCTCATCCTATTCTTGTAGGAAAAAATAAAGAAGTTTACAATAGATCACTATACAAGTTGTTGAATTTTTACTTTCACTCCTGCCCAAATGATTAATATTAATGGTTTAATAACAAATTGGAAGGCGATCTCCAGTGCGCAGTTCTGGGAATCACTGCTTTTAAAGCTTTTAATGATGACTTAAAAAAGATATAAAAGGAATTTCAAATGATATGAAAGTTGAAAGGACAGCCAAAACATAATATGATAGTTAACATCGAAAAATATACTGGCAGACAAGAGTTAGATAAAATCTAAAAAATAAAATGTCATAGGTCAAAGAACTACTAATAACACACTAAGCCTGACAGAAAAAAGTAAAAGAGTTAATAATGTAGCATCTTCATAATCCAATCACTGTTCTGCCTGGGGAGAGAACTGTCTGAACTGACAGAATCCCTCCATGCTCTCAGACACATCATTTCACAAAAGTCTTCTGAAAGGATTTTTGAACAAGGAATTTCACAGGTAAGATTGATCAAATTGCCAGTTCACGTAATAGTTCATTTAGCAGTTTTCCTTATATATGAGAACAATATTCTTTTAAATTTTATCTTGCTCTTAGCAAACGGTTTTGTTAAAAACATCAAATTCCTCTTTGGCCATTCCCTTAAAGAATTCTCCTTTCTAGGTGGTCAATAGCAACCTAATTTTCATTAACTGAAGTATTTGAAAAGGTTTCTTTCTTCTTAAAGACACACCACTATCCTAATTCCTTCAGGGCCTTGGTTGAGGGTGGGGGAGTTATTATCAGTGAAGACCCCTTTGCCCTTATCCTTGTATAGTTACTGCTATAATTATTCAAATTGAAGAAATTTTATTGGATGATCAGAGAGAGGGGAGTAAAACATTGTTTCAGAAAGTTAACTCTTTCTAAAAGTTCTTCCTAAACATAGAATTATGCTAACATGAGTTTTGCTTTAATAATCATCCATGGCTTCAAATCAGCATACTTTCAATATTCTTTTGAAAATAAATGTGTGTTGGGGGAGGTGGAGTATGCTTCTATTTAGATATAAGTATAAATCCTTGCTCTGGAATTAAAAAAATATCAGCTTCACAAAAATAGGGGGGAGAATAGTTAGAAAGGAGTTTGCCTAAAAAAAAATTCAGCTAAGGGTTTAATGTACCTTACTATGACTTAAAACCGAATTATGGAAAACAAGAAAGCTAATAAAAAATGAGCTGCATTAAAACAAGCAAAGTACTCAAGACTAGAGAAATGATAGTGCCATTGCATTGTGCCCTAGTTAGAAGTTACATGAAGATTTTATTTTTAGATACTACATTTGAATAAAAATATTAACAATATAGTGAATGAAAACAAGATGATGGAGAGAATTGGATTCATTCAAGGATTTATTGAAGGAAGTGAGAATGGTTAGTGTAGAGAAAATTTAATGGGGACACAGTTATAGTATTCATGTATTTGAATGACTGCCACATGACAGAGGGATCATTGTTGTTCTTAGGCCTAGAGGACAAAACTTGAATCAATGTGTAGACATTTAAAAGAGGCATAATTATGCTCATTGTCAAGAATGTCTTCCTAACAACTTTTTTCAAAGGTCTTACTATTATTTTTTCAAAGAGAATTACACTGAGTGAGTGTGTTTCCTTTCACTGAAAGTATATAAATAAAATCAAGATGTCCTTCTTTTTTTTTTTTTACTATATTGTGGATGGAATTGTTTTTACCATACATGGACTAGACTAGATAACCTCTGATGTACCTGCCACCACTGGTATTCAAGTGTTCTATCTGTTTGCTGTGCTTATGTTTGATGAGTACATAAGAATGAAATAAGTCAACTTTACCTGTTGATTTTTCAAATCACACACATTTTATAATCATAGAACTGACTGAGATGTAGAAAATACAGGATACTTCATCTTTAAATTATTGGCTACAAAAATTATGTAATTTGTGGAAGCAAAACATGACCATCAATATTAAAAGCTTAATATTGTAATGCTTAAAAGTTCCTCACAATATACATATTAACATAAAACAAAACTATTTGATAGATACAGAGCTAACTGTTCCACACTGTTATGATAGTTAATATGAAGTAAAATGGTCGGTTAAGGACTGCCTGTTCGCTTCTCATGTCCCAGCTATTTTTTCATGTCCCATCCTCATCAAAAATATTATGAAAAAACAAATATACAAAATGCCTGATTCTCAGAGGTATGAGGGGTTTCAAGGGCTATCTTGTTGAACCCATATTTGAAAATGAATTTTCTCTACAATATAATGTACAAGAAATCATTTATCCTTTGCTTGAAAACCTTCAGGGAGGTGAACACAATTACCACATAAAGAAACATTCAAGTGGGACACATATGCTCAGGTTTCTACCAAGAGTTTGAAGAATATACTATGAAGAATTTAAATGGAAAAGAGATTCAGTGTGATTAGTCAAGACCTCCATATTTTCCTGTTTGTTCATAATGTTGCATTATTTCAATCAAGACATTTTAAGGAGAAAATATATTTCCATTTGCACAAGAATGGTGTGCAGTTCCCAGAGTTAACAAGGGAGAGGAGAAAGATGGATCTTATTTGAGAAACAGAACAATAGTTTGTTACTCCTTGCTATTTTTACATTAATGCCTATATTCTCCTTGTTTATGAAGTATGTTTGCAAATCATAAAAATCATGGTTTCTGAAGAATCAAATTATTCATCAACCAAAGGGAAATAGAGAACTTAAGAGAAGATACAAATTAACATTGGAATTATTGAAAGAGTTTGGAGGTAGAGTTAGATTAAAGATATTACAGAAAAAGAAAGGGATGTGGAGTTTGGAGAGAAGAGTACAGATAAGGAAAGAAAAGTCACAAACAAAACATATTGCAACTCTGGAGGTATAATTATATAAGGGAGGATTTAAAGTAAAGAAAAGGGAAGACGATCATCTGGGTCTTGGTTAGGTGAAGAGAAAAACTGCAGAATAATAAAATCACACAGCTCTATAGATTACTTGTTTTTCTAATCCAATTATCTTTCTTTCCTACTCCTTCTTTTTCTCTGTATAAGGAAGGGATAGAGAATAAAGAGAAGGAATATTATGACTAAACTGTTATGATGTATACTATCATAGAATTATGTTAAAATAGAATTTTATTATGGTATAGTATATGTGATGGAACGAAAAAGCCATTGAAAAATCATAAATATGTGCATGGATATGATGAGTTCACCTATAAAACAGAAAGGAGTATACAATATATTTAAAAAATGGAACTCAACAATGTCATTTAAAAGAAACTTTCTTGAATTATAAAGATTAATACTGTTAAAAGAGTATATCTTGAGAAGAACCTTTTAGATGCTATCTCAGATAAATCCAGAGTAGCAGCGGATCATAATCCCAAAGAAGGGTGTAGAAATAATAGAGAGGTTTAAAAGAAAAAAAAGAACTATATTATATTTAAAAGCATCTTAGGTAATGAAACAACAATACTATACTTACACACATATACTAATACTACATATGCGTGTGTTTATATCTATATCCCTTTTAACTATATAGATGTGTGCATATACATACCCAGAGATATCAAATAGTGTAGAATCAAAATACATGAAGTAAAACTAATCAAACTAGAGAAATATAGAAAGGAAAAACAGCAATCATAAGATGCTTCTATATTCCCTTTTGAGAACTAGACAAATCTGAACAGAAAGATTAAAAAATTTAAAGATTAAAATAATTTTTTTACAAGGTTAGACATGATAGATATTTGATGATTACCAAATGGTAAATGAAAATAGTTACAAATGTCTATTAACTTTGAATGTCAACCTTAAAAAAAAGATCATGTAGGCTAGGTGGCACAGTGAGTAAGAGCACCGGCTCCAGTGTCAGGATGACCTGGGGATCAAATCTGGGCTCAGATACTTAGCACCACACCCAGAAATAACTGGCCATGTAACCTTGAGCAAGTTACTTAACCCCGATTGCTTAAAAAAAAAAGATCATGTACTGAGGCATAAATTATAAACATTCCAGAAATATTAAACATGTTTTTTTTGAAAATAACATTAAAAATTTTAATCCTAAAATGAATTTGAAGAAAAGTTGAATCCCAAAGAATGATTTTGGTCAATAAAAATAAACATAAAAACAAATACTTCATAACAGAAAATAATAACAATAAAAACACACACCAAAAGTTGATTATATAAACAATTGTTAGAGAACTTTTTCATATTTTTTGTCTTTATTAATTTGTTTACTTTTGGTTTACAAGATTCATTACCACAATTCCTTGAATTTCAAATTTTCTCTCCTCTCCCCTGCCCATGGTGGCATACAATCAAGTATAGTATCTGCAAATACTTTCACATTAGGCATTAGTCAAGTTGAAAAGAAGAATTGTGTCAGATGAAATGGACAATGGGGAAGAGGAAACAAAACCAAATAAGAAATAGAAAAAGAGCAGGTAGCTTGCTTCAATCTGGGTTCAAACTCAGTTCCTTCTCTGAATGTAAACATCTCTCTCCATCATGAGTCTTTTGGGGTTGGCTTATGACTCTGGATTGCTAAGAAAAGTCCAGTTTATCTTTTTTACATTTTTAAATAAAATCATTAACATAAGAGAATTTGAAAATGAAATTAATGGATTGGAATTCAACTAAAGCAAAAGTAGAAAATCAACAAATTAAAAAGTACTTAAGCACATGACTGAAAAATTAAATGACAGATAAATACAATAAAAACAAACATTCAGCTGATAAAACTATTTGAAACAACTAAAGAAATTAACATTTTTCACTACTCTTCTATGAGATTAAAGAACAAACTATTAAAATAAATAATGAAAAGGGAGAATTCATATCAGATGTAGAATAAATGAATTGTTAGAAAATACTTTTGCCACTTCATGTCAACATAAAGAGTAATTTTTTTGTATGAAAGGTCACAATAGAAAATAAACTTAAATGAATAATAATAAACAAAAGATTAGAAAAACATAACCTCAAGAAAATAAATGGAATATGCTATATGTTTATTTCCAATGTGGGAGAGGGTGGGGAAGGAAATCTACCTAGATTGTTTTATAAGTGAATTCTTTCTTCCTTTTTTTTTCCTTTTGGAGGGCAATTGGGGTTAAATAACTTGCCCAAGGTTCCATGGCTAGTTGTGTGTGTGTGTGTGTGTGTGTGTGTGTGTGTGTGTGTGTGTGCGCGCGTGTGATAGTAATGGCAATTAAAGATTCCCCTGTATTGGCTTGGTTTTCAAATTGATTGTATTAAAACCCAGAGTTTGTTAATCCCACCTGTGGGATGGGCTTGTTGATTGGAAAAGAAAGTCCTGAAGTGGGAGGAGCTGGTGAGGTAGATTTGGAGAGACACTGGAGAGAGGCGGAAGATCTTTTTTTTTGGAAGCAGCACCTCGTGGAGAGAGAGAGAGACTAAGAGGATTGCTGGTGGCCGCTTTGAATTGCCCTGGACTTTTGAGACCTGCCCCCTGAGCTGCCAAGGACTGAGGAGACATGGCTGTTTTGCTGGTACTTTGTCTGTCTGTTGTGATGTTATTTTGCCAGATTTGTCCACTGGTGAAAGACTGTCCTGTTGAAGAAGTCCTGGAACCTGGCATTTGGTTAAGAAGGCCTGAGACTGTCCTGCAGACAGAGAGTGAATACTGTCCACTGGTGAGGGACAGTACTGTTGTTGCAGGGGTCTGGAGACTGTCCTGCAGACAGAATGAATACTGTCCACTGGTGAGGGACAGTACTGTTGTTGCAGGGGTCTGGGAGCCTTTCTGTTGGTTCAGAAGCCCTGAAGAAGGATTTTCTTGTTGTATGTTTACAGAAATCCTGGGAGAGGGCTTTGCTAATGTGTTCAGGGGTTCTAGGACTGTTCTACAGACAGAGGATAAATTCATGAAGGGACTGGCAATGTATCTTATGGCCTTGCTAAGCCTTGTCTCTCCAGGAACTAAGATTGCTGAGAACTTGCCTCGTGTCAAGATGAAGAAAAGACCTCCATTTGGGTATTAAGTGCTGTGTTTAAACTTGATGTAACTCTGGGGTAGATTCAATTGTGATCCAGGGGTGGGGAACTTTTGACCTTTTTGTGTTCTATGGTTGAGCAGATGAATGTATTTTACTTATGTTTGGAAACTAATCTCCATTTGAGAAGAGGGGCTTTGTGGTGGACTTAATTAAGGTATAGCCTAGGGGTGGAGAAGTATTTGGAACAGAGACTTTGTAATTGATTGAATGGTTGGAAAGTCCTGGGGTGGGGTAGGCCTTGGAGATGATTTAATCACACTTAGTAAATGCTATATTTTGAATGATGTCATGTTTTGATCTTCTCTGTTCTGGGTTTGTTACTGAATAAAATAGAGAGCACCTATGCTGGTATTTTGAACCTGGGAAGTTGCCTTTCCTTGGCATTACATTACAGCGCGCGCTTGTGTGTATTAAGTATCTGAGGCTGGAACCGAACCAGGTCCTCCTGACTCTGGGGCTGGTGCTTTACTCACTGCTCCACCTAGCCGCCAAAAGTGAATTATTTCAATGTTGTAAAAGAAATTAACTCTATTAGTACAATAATAATTATAAATACAACTTATTCTTTAAATAAAATATTCATGATATACTGGTTCAACAGTTCTGGCTAGTCTGTAAATTGTTTGTTCACTTCCATTTCTTAAACATAAGTCATATTTTCTACTATAGTTTTCAGCATCTGCCCTTGTATTCTTATTCGTATTTAATTCATTGAATATAAAATCATGTGCTGGAATGCTTTAGAGAATCTTTAAAGTTCTTTCTGTTTATTGGCTACTTCTTTATTTGTTCTGATTTCATTTATAATAAGAAGGTCACTATGGGTATTTTTTAGTTACTCTAGTAATATTCCTCTGACCACTGTGTGAATATAAATGCATTTACAGTACCTATGTTACATCATTTCAGATGGTCTGAAAACTTCAATTATTAGCACTCACTTCTATTACTTCCTTCCTATTTCTGTGAATACCAAAGGGAAACACATAAGACTGCTTGCTGTCTTTCATTTTTATCTATGTCATGAATTTTATATAGAAAAAATATAGTATGACTTTTCAAGAATGTATCTACTGTACAAATTGAGATACTAAATATTAAACATCAAATTTTTAAACCTAGGTAGTTTCCCTAAAAGGGAAGGTCCTAAAGATAAAGATGAAACTAAATCTATAAATAATAGAGACAGAAATATACAGTAGAAAGGCAACTAAAATAATGGTCAGAACACTGTCAATTTCATTCACTAGTCATAAAACCGTGTGAAAGTCTCTTAATCTCCTTGAGTTTATTTCCTCATCTTGAAAATGAAGAAAATAGCTTTTATGCTACCTGTGTTGTTTGACAGTCACTTGGTAAATTGAAAAGAACTATGAAAACATGTAATTGTTGTCCTTTGTGCAATTATTCCCTAGTTATTGTTCAGTTTTCTTTCCTATTGTTGGAACTGAAAGCTCCAGCCTTGAAAAAAAATAATCAAATTTGTGATTATTATCATAAAACACTTTAATTTCCAGTCCATTGTTTTATTTAAAAGAAGCACTATATACTATCTCATAAAGAACTAGAGAGGATATCCAAACTTAGAATAGGACGATCTAGTTTCAAATCCCAGTACCACTACCTACTAGGTGGGTTATGTGGTTGGCACATCACTTCATCTCCCAGATCCTCATTATTCTTATTTGTATTCTACTATTCTCAGTATACTTCTCTCTGCATAAGATACTCTGCCTGCTTGCTTCTCTTTCTCCCTTCAGGTCCCAGTTAAAATCTCACATCTTAATGGAAACTTTCTCCAATCCTTAATTATAGTTTCTTCCTTTTAATTATTTCCTATTAAACTCACATATAGCTTGTTTGTACAGAGTGTTTGCTATCTTCCCTATTAAATTTTTATCTTCTCAATGGCAGGGACTCTTTTTTTTTGCATTACTTTGTATCTTCAGCACTTAACACAGTGTCTGGCACCTTATAGCCATTTAATAAAAAATAGTTTTTATTGACTGACTTCTGATAAATCTACATCATTAAGTTGTTATGGGGGAAACAATTTATAATCCATAAAAGGTTATTTTAACATAAGTTAAATCTATGACCAAAACAAGTTAAACAAGTCTTTCTTGACTTGAGGTCCAAAACTTAAGTAAATGTGCCACAAGCTGCCTCTGCTGTTTATCAAGATATTTCTTCAGTTAAATTCATTGTAGATTGTGATAATAACAAAGTCTCCCTGTTTCTTCACAATAGTGTTCAGTTTTTCATGAAGTCAGCATGCCACCCAGAAATAACACTTCTAAGGCTGTATCCCAAAGAGGTCATAAAAATGGAAAAGTGACTCACATGTACAAAATTATTTAGAGCACTTCTTTTTGTATTGACCAAGAACTGGAAATTGAGGGGATGCCCATCAATTAGGTAATGCCTGAACAAGTTGTGGTATATAAATGTAATGGAATGCTATTGTGCTGTAAGAAATGAGGAGCAAACTTACTTCATAATAACCTGGAGAGAATTAAATAAACTGATGCTCAGTGAAGAGAACAGAACCAAGAAAACTTTGTACACAATTACAGACACATCTTATGTGTGATGACTAACTTAGATGGACTGGGCTCCTCTCAACAATGCAAAGTTATAAGACAACTCCAAAAGATTCATGATGGAAAGGACTATCCACATCCAGAGAAAAGAACTACTGAGTCTGAATGCAGATTATACAAACGACTTGCTCTCTCTCTTTTTTTGTTTGGTTTTGTTTATTCTTTCTCACTGTTCCCTCCATTGGTTATAATCCTTCTTTACAACTTGACTAATGTTTAATGTGAATGTATTTGTAGACCCTATATTGGATTGTATGCCACCATGGCGGGGGGAGAGGAGAGAAAGGGGAATAAAATTTCAAAATCAAAGGACTGTGGAACTGAATGTTGTAAACCAAAAGCAAATAAATAAACAAATGAATAAATAAACAGCTAAATGAAAGAAATTATAAACAGGCAGACTTCAGAAAATCCAGGAAAGTCTTACATGAATTGATGTTGAGTGAAGCAAGCCAAACCAGGAGAATACAGTTCTCAGAAACAGCCACAGCGTGCAGTGACTGATTTTGATAGACTTAGCTTTTCTTACAAGGGCAAAGATCTAAAACAATTTCAAAGGACTCATGATGGTAAATACGATTGCTTTGTTGTTTTTTTCTTTCACATGATCTCTTCCATTCATTATGATTGTTCTATGCAACATGAATAATGTGAAAATGAGATTAATAGAAATTTATGTGTGTAGTCATATCAGATTGTATGTCATCTTGGGGAGGGAGGAGAGAAGGAGGGGAAGAATTTTTTTTTTTGCCTTTTGGAGTGCAATTGGGGTTAAGTAACTTGCCCAAGGTTACACGGCTAGTTTGTGTGTGTGTGTGTGTGTGTGTTTGTGTGTGTGTGTGCGTGTGTGTGTGTGCTAAGTGTATGAGCCCAGAACCGAACTAAGGTTCTCCTGACTCCAGGGCCAGCGCTTTACTCACTGCACCACCTAGCCGTTCAGGGGAAGAAAATTTAAAACTTATGGAAGGTAATATTGAAAAATACAATTAGATTAATTAATAAATAAAAAATTACTCAACAATAACATGAAATCATGGATGGATAACCTTAAAAAAAGAAAATAACAAAGAAATCCATGGTAGTTCACTCACAAATCCCTCCCTTTAGTCCGTTTTCTGGTCAATGAATGACATACAGATGGAGGCCTTTCTCATTTATTGAATTTACGATGAATCATCATACCCTGTCTTCCTGTCTAGACCATTTCTATATGGAGGTGGGGGAAGGTGTGCACATCCAGAGGATGGTTACTTAGATCCAAAATGCCACTTTATCCGGATACAACTTTTCCTGAAATGTAGATTGGTCTATACTCACCCAGTCTTCTGCACAACCCTACTGAAAATCCAGTCAAGTGAAAAAGTTGGAGATTAAGCTTTGAAAATGTTAGGAGCTAGCAATTCTTTCCTGACACTTCCAGAGTCAAACCAGAGCTGTAAAGGATCGTCAGTATAATTCTACTGTCCTTTCTGCATATCCATTCGATTTTTGTACTTATAATAAAAAGTAGCCACTTGATAAGTGTATCTTCAATTAATTCATCTTTCCTAGCTGGAGGAACCAAGTGGATGACCATAAGAGCAATATTGTTCACTCTATGGGAGTGTGAACTAGGGCAGTTGGAGGAGAAAGGGAGAGGGCAAGGCAAGTTAGTGGAATAAAAATATTTCTGAATTATGGCCCTTAAAAATAAACCCATAACTTTTCTTCTCTATGACCATCTTATGAACCAGAAAAAGAAATATCTAAAATATCCATTTATATGTCAAAAGATGAAACCCTTCTCTGGTCATAGGCCTACATGGAATCTGGTCAAAGTGATAAAAGTATAGATAAAAATGAAACTGTCCTGTTGACAAAAAATTAACATTTTATTGATGATGTGGGAGAATGCAACACATATGAAAAAATATATCAAATAGAAAGTCATAACAGTAGAGGAGAGAATGAAGCAGTGTTTCCTGTAGAAGAGATCATTTCCAGTTTTAGTGGTGATGGTAGTAACTGAGGTTGGAGAAGTGGGAATCCAAATTAGGTCAGGGGTGACTTTATGGACATGACATTTGAGATGTGTCTGGAGGGGTGGCTATTAGGTCCCCCCCCCATTATTGATTTTAACAAGGTCTATAGGAAGATCTGTTTCACTTGGCTCATGGTCTTACAGCATAGTCTGAAGTCTTCCTCTTTCTCCTTCGGAATGTTTTTCATTGTGGCTTTCAAGGCTTCATTCTCTGGCTGGATCAAAAGTCTGGTAATCAGAAATTCCACCTGACACTACAGAGGAACTTTTAGGGGCTGATCCAAGGACAAGTCTCTCTTCTCACATTTAGGTTATATCTTGTGTTGTTAGCAGGAAGTCCTTCTTTGGACCTTGTTGATTTCTGGGAAGTTGTGGGTTTGCCTATGTCTATTACGTTGTTTTTTTTTGGGGGGGAGTTCCTACTCCAAAAGAAAATGAGGTGAAAAAATGACCCCAGAAAACCAAGAGTGTTTCTCATGTTCAGTGCCATTTCAATGCAGTATATTAACTGAAACTATCAAGATCTCTTTAAGAGAAATAGGTTGTGATTCTATGTCATCATGGTTACATTAGAAATCATGTGGGTTAATGCATTCCATGTTCACTTGAATGAAAGTTGCAGGAGAGAAAACTGGAATTATAAGTAAAAACAAGTTCAGAATAGTGTTTGAAATTCAGATTAAAGAGTTGTGACTTTTTGGGGGTCTAAAATAGGGAATTGCTAAAATGTCTGAGCATGGAAAGGAATTGATACAGTCAGCACCATACCTTCAAATTAAACTTCTGGAAGCAGGTAGCAGAACTGCAGAGAGAACTATTTTGATGAAAAGCAATTAGAATGCTTTTGCCATATTTTAAGCAAGAGGAAATGAGGGCAAGAACTAGAGGTATTTGGGGATGGAGAAGAAGGGCCTAATAAGGTAGAATTAACAAGACTCACCTAGACATTTGTGTTCAACAATATGCAAATATGGTCTTAAAAAGGACATTGTAGTTTGTCCTTTAGTGACACTTAGACATTTTTCAGATATTACTTATGTGGAAAGTCTAAATAGAGAACAGCTCTGCTTATAGGAATGAGCAATTTGTTATCTTCACACAATGCACAAGATAAGATATTTCATTAGAATGATCTCTGTGAAAGATTAATCTAATTAATGAAAGTAACAGCAGTAAAAAAAAACTCTTATGAATCATGAAGTGGGTGCTGATTGTCAAAAAAAGAAGTATCAAGTTGGACAGAAAAATAGCTCTTAGAGAGCACACATTTTACATAATTTCTCATGTGAGAAATGACAATCACATTAGCCCAGATTGCATGAATTATTTATTTTCTGAGTTCAGTGTTTAGAATTTTTTTAAAAGGAAGGTTATCAATTAATAATCAACAACACAATTATTTATAGGTCTTCCATCACACAAGCTATGTTAAAGAATCCGTCTTTAGAAAATGTGCATCATGAACTTGCTAAAAATGAAGGAAAAAAATTTTAAGTGGCAAATTACTTAACCCCTTCTCCAGGCCCAAATGAGTCCAAAATGAGAAAAACTACTTTGGCTAGAGTGCTGAATTTAGAGTCAAGAAACCTAGATTCTAGTCATAATTTCTACACTGACAATGACCACGTCTACCTATCTTGTCCCAAACTATCTGTTTTCCTTTATTCTTGCATCTCCAATTTTCCAAAATTTACAGAAACCATCTTACACTTACTCAACATGTCCAAAACAGAAATCATTATATTTCCCCTTATACTTTCTCCAAGGCAATCCCTACCTTCCCAGTTCCCTGGGCTCAAATCTAGGAATCATTCTTAACTCCTGACTAGCTCTCCCCGCCTTCCATATATATTTTTTTCTAAGGCCTATAAATTTCACTTTTTCAGTATCATTCAAATATGCTTAATTTCCTCCTCTGACACAGTCACCATTTTGATATAGTCCCTCATTACCTCATGCCTGAACTATTATAATATTATAATAATCTATTGGTAGGTCTGCCTGCTTCTATTCTGTCCACAATTTAATCGATCCTCCCCTCAGACAATGAAGTGATTTTCTTCAAGGGAAAGTATAGACATTTTGATCTCCACCCCCCCCACTCAATAAACTATAATTGTTTTGGGGATAAAATACAAAATATACTGTTTTACTTTCAATGTCCTTCATAACCTGGAATCTTCCTACCTTTCTAATCTCCTTAGACCTTTCTCCCTGTCATGTAGTCTTTGATCAAGTGATACTGACCTCTTGGTTCTTCCACAAAAACACCATCTCTCAGCTCTCGCCTTTTTTCTCTGTGTATGTATGTACTTCATTCCTGGAATGCTTTCCCTTTTCATCTCCACAAACTGGTTTACCTGACTTCTATTAAATTCCAACTAAAATCTTAACCTTTTTTCAGGAATCTTTTTTTCATCCCTTCTTAACTCTCATGACTTCCCTCTCTTAATTATATCCTATTATATACATATATATGTATATATACACATATATGCATATACATATACACACCTATACATATATACCTGCACTTATACATGCATACATACACATGTAAGTGTGTGTATGTATTTTATTTATCTCCCCTCCCCCCATTAGACTGTGAGCTCCTTGAAGGCAGGGACTGTATTTTGCCTTTTATTGCATGAATAGAATTTAGCAGAGTGCCTGGCACTTAACACACTTGTTTTTGAACTATTTGTGTCTGACCTGTGATAGAGTGTTCCAAGTTTGTATTGTTCTGATAAGCCACAGTTGAACACACTGTACCTTACCCAGACATAGTAATGACACTTTTGTTCTTTTCAAAAAGGAAAGACACCAACTAATCAACCAACCATCCATTAATTAATTCAACTGCTCTGGCAAGCAAGTTGGAGTTATGTAAGAAATATCACTAACCTATTCATACTCTTAGGGCAGTGATCCTGACCAAGGAAGTCAGAGATATAGAGAAGGCCTCATGAACCATAAAATATTCATAACCCTATTTCTCTGCTAAGAAACTACTGGGGACAAAGTAGTTTCTTATCTATCATTTAATTAAAATTGCTCTCTCCCAATTAACTTACTATTGACCTCTTATTTATTCTTGTCTCCCTTATCAAAAACAACAAATAACAAGAATCTCAAATCCCCAACGTGATTCATCCCTGCTAACTAACTTCCAATATCTCTCCTGACTTTTGTAGCCAAATTCATTGCGAAGGGTATCTCCAACACCTGCCTTTACTTTCTTTCCTCTTTGTTTTTTAACCCTCTGCAATATGACTTTTGATCTAATCATTAAAGTCAAGCTACTCTTTTTAAATTTATTAATGATCTACTAAATGCCAAATCTAATGGACTTTTCTTACTCCTCACCCTTGTTGACTCTCAGCAGTGATACTACTGAATACTTTCTTATTTTGGATACTCTTTTCTGTTTTCATGACACAGTTCTCTCCTGATAGCCTTCATACCTGTTTGATCACACCTTCACTGTCTTCTTTGCTGATTCTCCATCCAAATAATACCTTCTAGTTGTTAGACTCTCTCCTGGATCCTCTTTGCTTGTCCCTTTATACTATTCACTTGGATCTTTTCTATACAGATGACACTGTGATCTACTTATCTTACTCTAATCTCGCTCTAAGCCTCCAGTCTCATATTACCAAGTACCTATTAGACATCTGTAATTGATATCCCATAAACATCTTAAACTCTATATCTCCAAAACTGAACTTCTTATCTATTTCCCCAAATCCTCTTCTTTTCAAAACTTCCTTATTATTGTATTACTATTCAGAATACCATCATCCTTTCAGTAAATTAGGCTGGCAATCTAGGTGTTATCCCTGATTCCTTACTTTCTTTTGCCCCACCCTGTCCAATATGTTGACAAGTTATTTTATTGCTACATTCATAGAATTTCAACTATATTCTCCTTTTTCTCCTTTCACATTTCAATCATTCAAGCCCCTATCATTTAAAACAAGTTCAAGCCCTTATCTCCTCACAGCTCAACCATTTCAATTGTTTGCCTGTTCTCTTCCCTGCTTTAAGTTTCTCCCCATTCCAGCTCATTCTCCACATAACTACCAAATTGTTTTTTCCTAAAATTCATCTCTGATTATATCTTCTTACTCCCCAATTCAATAAACTTTAGTAGCTCCCTATGACTCCCTATATTCCCTGGAAGTATTTATGTGAATGTGTATGTGTGTATGTATATATGTAACATTCACACGCATGTGTGTATACATATGTGCACACAACACAATGCATCTATACATTTGTGCATTTATGTGTGAGTACACATATATGTGTGCATGTGCACACACATATGCATGTATACTTGGCTTTTAAAACTCTATAACCTGGGCATTCCTGCTTTTCCAGTCTTCTTACACCTTACCCCTATTACATATTTTGTGACCCAGTGACACTGACTTCCTTATTGTTAATCACACATAACATCCCATCTCCTTGTTGTGAGCATTTTTTTTTACTGTTTCCCATGCTTGGAACACTATACCTCTTCAACTCTACCTTCTAATTTCCTTGACTTATCTCAATACCCAACAGAAGTTCAATCTTCTGTAAACAGTCTTTCCCAGTCCTACTTAATCTTAATGTTTCCCTTCTAAAAAATGCCAAATTTATCCTGTATATTTCTTATTTGTATAAGATGTATATATGTTATACATATTTTCTTTCTCATTAGACTCTTTTCTCCCTGAGAGTCAGGACTTGTTTTTGATGACTTGTTTGTCATTTGTCTCTTTTTGTATCTACAGATTTTACAGTGCCTGATACATATACATATACATATACACACACACATATATATGTATGTGTATATACATATATATATATGTATAGTCAGTACTCGATACATAAATGCTAGTTGACTGACTGAGTTACTATCAAAGTGGTACCAATTGACAGGGAACTGTTAAACGAGTTATCATCTAAGAATGAAATGAAATGTTACATTTAAGATGTGATGAGGAATTACAAAAATAAATAAGATTCATTCATTCATGTAAGACTAGAAACCAGCTAAAAGAACAATATATGTGATAATGACAATATATTTACATAAAGGTAAATTATTAAATAACCCTTAAAAGTCTTATAAGCACAAATTAAATGACTAATCTTTGATCAGAAAGAGCTTTGATGAAACAGTTTATTTTTTGCAAAAGAATCACTAATGACTACTTGTATTTCATGTTACATATATTTTCAATGTGATTACTTTAACAGTAAATGTTGCCACATTTTTAAAAATTTATTATAAGAGAGAATTCCAAGAATTAGAATACCAGTACAATACATTGGTACATAACTTGGACATTTTTAGAGAAGAATATATTAATAAAGTTTTAAAAAATTATAGTGCAGACATTGCTATGATACTAATTAAGTTTAATTTTATCAGTAAATAGAGATATCAATCCCAAAATGAATGCTTTTGAATAGTAAACATTGAACATAAGAGAAAAGGTAGGAGGGACAAAGATCCAGGTAATTTAACAAAAATTAAAAAGCAACTCTATGAAGACTAGAGGTAGGCAAATCTAAGGATCATTTTTAAGTGCATCTGATAGTATGGAATGTATTTGAAAGAATGAAAAGGTGACTTTTTAAGCATATAATGAATGCAATTCCAACAGATCTGAAGAATTCCAATAAACAGCAAGCCATCTAGAAGATCACTATATGCAAATGCTCCAAGCATAAGAATCAGTTTATGAAAGAGATTTAGTAAGGTATGAGTGTAGTAAAATATGAAAGTTTAAAAGGCATTCTTCAAAATGTAAAATATTAACAATTGATCTAAATAATTAATAATATGATGAATGCAAATTGAATTAACTCTGAGCTTTCATCATTCACTGAGTATCTCGGAAATCATAAAAAGAGAAGAAAATTTCCATGTTGTGGGTTGTGGTGCTAAAGAAAACAGGCACACTAATGCACTTTTGGATAGAATTATAGATTAGATAAACCATTTTAAAACTGTTTAAAACTATGCTAAGTAAGTGATGGAAATGCCCTTATCCTTTGATCTAGAGATCCAACTACCAGGCATATATCCCAAGGAGGTTAAAAAAAACAAATGAATTTTTTCAAATGCACCAAAACATTTATACTTTAGTAATATATTTCATATTAGCTCCAACTGGAAAGTAGGAATCCATCAATCTGGCCAATGTCAGGACATTTTTGGCAGAGTTATTTCCCAATGTGCTGTGCCACCTCAATCCTTTGAATTCTCATAATAATCAAAAACAGTAGCAATTTTTACTGACATTTTACTAAATCACAAAATAAATCAGACTTCATATCTGTCATGTAAGATATTAAGCACAGTATGTAGCTGGTAAAATGATAATTCACATTTATATTTCATCTTTATAATTTGCACATCTCTTTCCTCAAACAGCCTTGTGATAAAATGGGTAGATGTATTTTTTCTTTTGAGTATGGAAAAACTGAGGAGCAGAGAAGGTAACATACTTGTGCGTAGGTTTACTAAAAGATTCAAACTCCAACCTTCTGACTCAAGGTATAGTACTCTTCTTACATGAAAATGAATTTGTTTAAAAAAAAGAAAGTTAAATAACTTGATGGTATGTTACTGCATTATTATGTCTGCTTTGAACCTAATGACTTGTTTCATGCTTTGTTTAATAACTGAGATCTGAATCAAAACAGATTGTTAAATTTACTGTAACTAGGGGAATATGTATACACACAGATATACCTATATACATATATGTGTGATGAAACATATTACATATCCAGCCCTCATTTCTAGGGTTCATTTTTCCCCCAAAGGGCTCATACCAGGTGGGGCTATTCCACCATCTTCTACCTTCCTAAGTTTCAAATACCTAGTTATACTAGTGGGTTGTGGTGCTAAACAAAAAAAAAAAAACAGGCACACTAATGAACTTTTGGATAGAATTATGAATTGGATAAACCATTTTAAAACTATTTAAAATTATGTTAAGTAAGTGAGTAAAATTTCCTTATCCTTTGATCTAGAGATCCAACAGCCAGGCATATATCCCAAGGAGGTTAAAAAACAAACAAACAAATGTTTTGATTTTTATACATGCCTCCCTCAAATCAAATACCTTCTATATATTTTGTACATATTTATCATACCAAATGAGTCAGCCAGATCATAAATTGGATAGAAAAGATTTAGAGTATGGAAGACTTAAGTTGTATCCTGCATCCAGACACTTACAGGCTGCGTATCTCTGGACAAGTCATTAAATTTTCAGTCTCAGTTTCCTTATATGTAAAATGAGAAAAATGATAGTAAATACCTCAAACAAATATTGTGAGGATCAAGTGATATAATGTATATGAAGAATTTTGCAAACTTTAAAACATTACACAAATACTAGGTATTATCACTACTATTATGAGGACAATGATGATGATAACATCAACCACTATCATCCTTATCTCCATCATCATAATTGTTTAGTGGATAGACAACCAGAAGGAGCCAGGTTCAAATCCCATCTATGACACATATTGCCTATGTGACTCTGCATAATTCACTTAAACTCAGTCCCCTGGGGAATTCTCTAACAATTTAAATAGCAGAAAGGTTGCATTGGTGCAAGGTGTTTCCTCATCTGATATTTCCCTATAACAAAAAAAAAATAATAAGCACCTATCCTACACACACACACATACACACAAACAAACATACATGTGAATACACATATACAGGCATACATATATAGATATACAAATTATGCACACATATATTTATTTGTTTGCATACATATTGTCTCCATTGCTAAAATTTAAATTCCTTGAGGGAAGTAGTTATTACATGATGTTCTTTGCATCCCCAGAATTTGGAACAATGCTAAGTTAATGATAGGTACTTAATACATGTTTTTGGTTTAATGTGTGGCATGTTGATCAAGTGCATACAATATTTCTATTAGATATTCAATGTTAAATATATACTACTTAACATAATTAGAATCACAGATTTGGAGCTAGAAAGAGAATTGGATCTCATGTATCTTAACCTCTAAATGTTATATATGAGGAAACCGAGGCAGAGGAAAATTAAATGAGTTTCCCTAAATCATACAATTACCAAGTTGGAGAGCCAAAATTCAAACTCAAATCTCAGATTCTGCTCCTTCCATGCTTCACTACCTCTCTAAAATTCATGAATATAAGCACCATTTAGATTTCATTGTAAGCAATCATTTTTAATCACCTCCTGCAAGCTGAGTGGTATACTTGACACTGCTAAAAATACAAGATGCAGACATGACATCATATGTCATGTTATGGGACTTAGAATCTAATGGGGATACATTAGAGGATCAATGAAGAAGAAACTTTCAAGTCCCTGGAAAGGGGAAGAGTTCATGTCCAAAACTGGGATAAAAAAATAGCATAAGAAAAAATGGATCATTTTGATTGTATCAAATTGGAAAGACTTTGTTCAAACAGAATGTAATGAAGTTAAATTTAGAAGGAAAACTGAGAAATAGGAAAAAAAATGTATGCAGCAAATTTCTCTGGTATAGGTATTTTATTAAAGACATGATTCACATATGGGAGAGGAAAATTGCTAATTTAAACTTATTATAAGAATCATTTTCCAATAGATAAATGAAAAAGAAGGGAAACAGGCAGTTTTCAAAGGAAAAAAAAACAAGCTAGAGTGAGGGAAAATGATCTATATCACTAAATTTTACAGCAATTAAAATTAAAGCATTTGGGGGGTTCATTGTCATACTATCAGACTAGAAAAGATGACAAAAGTGGAAAATATCAAAAGGTGGAGGTACTATAGTGAAATAGGCATACTAGTATACTCTTTAAGAAGCTATAAATTCTCTGGAAAGCAAATTAAAACTCTGCTCCCCAAGTTATTTAACTACCTTCACTTTCACCTACCTATATTATTAGACTTATTCCTCTCAGACAGATCCAAGAAGAAGGAAAATGATCTATAAGAAAATATTTATAGCATCTCTTTTTTTCTAGTAGCCTAACCATCGAAACTAAAAAAAAATATCTCCCACTAGGGAATGGCTAAATAAGGTATATTATATGAATATAATAGAATGTTATTTTAGCACTAGAAATTATGGAATGGACAGTTTCAGAGGGAATTTGGTAGATTTCAATGAATTGATGCAAAGAGAAATTTAGAACTATGAGCACATTTTTTACAGTGACAGCAACATTACAAACAATAACAAAAATGAAACACTAGATTATTTTGACCAGAGCAGAAACTCATTATTACAGAACACTGAAGATGAAACATTTCATTCATCTGCTGTTAAAGATGTAATGAGTGTAAAAGGCAAATATAGATTTTTAGATGTATTTATATGTAGCACATATCTCTTTTTGTAGATCTGGGTTTAAGTATATGTGTGTCTGTCTATATAGACATCAGTATAACTATAAATATTTTTAGACATGGCCATCTCCAATGATCCTGATCTATTTCTTTCCACTGGGCTCAGATGACTCAAGAGGAGAGAGATAACCACCTCAAATACCTATAAAATATGACTCTAAACAAACTTTAGAGGTACAGAACCCATAAAGTGACAGAGAGAAACAAATTTTCAACTGAAGGCAGCACGGTAGATGTACAGGAACGGTACATCACAGCACACCAGAAGCTGAGAGCAGCCCCAAGTGAGCCCACAGTTTTAGACTCAGGGTGGCCCTGATTGGCAGCAGCTGGAGTGTATTCAGGAGAGTGGATCACCAACAGTGGCGGCAGTTTCCAGAATTATCAACCCACAAATGCCAAAGACAAAGTAAAATCTCAGTGTGGAACTCTATAGAATTGGGAGGGGGAGGGGTGCAGGAGCCTGGTCTGGCCCCTGCCCCTGGGTTGAGAAGTGGCAGGGGCATGGCAGCTGATTCAGAACTCCTGGCCTGCAGATCATAAGGGTGAGAGCAAGTGACCATTACAAGCATAATCACTCTTGCATTAACCTGCTTGGATCTGGATCACTGTCTTGGGTGGAGGTCCTGGGATGTGTGACCAGGGACCAGAGTTTGTGGGGGCTTCAGAGAGAGTACCCAACTAATAGCTCCATCACCCATAAAAATCACAGAGATTTGGGAAAAAGCCCTCCTCTCTGGAAGCAGAGTACTACTGTGGCAAAAACCACAACAATCAAATAATTTACTGGCAACATGAAAAAGCAAAGGAAGCAAAGAAAGACAACAGTCAAACCTCAGATTCCTTTTTTGGGGGGACAAAAAGGATCAAAGCATGGAATGGGAGGAGGACAATAAAGTCAGAACTCCTGAAGCCAACACTTCTAAGAAAAATATGAACTGATTACAAGCCATAAAGGTGCTCAAGAAGGACTTTGAAAATCAAGTTAAAGAAGTGGAAGAAAAATGGGGATGAGAAATTAGAATGATACAAGAAAATCATGAAAAGTGAGTCAGTAACTTAATTGAAGAAAAAAAAACACCTTAAAAATAGACTAACTCATATAACAAAAGAGGACCAAGTAGCCAATGAGGAGAAAAATGCCTTAAAAAACTGAATTTGTCAGATGGAAAAAGAATTTCAAAAGCTCACTGAAGAGAATAATTCCTTTAGAACTACAGTGGAACAAATGGAAGCTAATGACTTTATGAGAAATCAAGATACTATAAAACAGATCTAAAAAATGAAAAAAAAATAGAAGGCATTGTGAAATACCTCATCTGGAAAACCATTGACCTGGAAAATAGATCCAGGAGAGATAATTTAAAAATTATTGGACTACCTAAATAACATGATAAAAAAAAAAGCAACTAGAAAACATCCTTCAAGGAATTCTTAAGGAAAATTGCCCTGACATTTTAGAACCAGGGGGCAAAATAGAGGTTGAAAGAATCCAACCATCACCTACTGAAAAATGATGCCAAAAAGAAAACTCCTAAGAATATTATAGCCGGGTCCCAAAGTTTCCAGATCAAGGAAAAAATAATATAAGCAGCCAAGAAGAAACAATTTTAATATTGTGGAAAGACAATAAGGATAACACAAGATCTAGTAGCTTCTACATTAAGGGATAAAAGGGCTTGGCATATGATATTCTGGAGGTCAAAGGATCTAGGATTTAAACCAAGAATCACCTACCCAGTAATACTGAGTATCATATTTCAGGGGAAAATATGGTCATTCAATGAAATAGAGGATTTTCAAGCATTTCTGATGAAAAAACCAGAGTTGAATAGAAAAATTGACATGCAAATACAAGAAGCAAGAAGAACATGAGAAGGTAAGCAGGGAAAAGAAATCATAAGGAACTTATCTAAGTATGTATGTATAGATACATATATATGTTTATATAGGAGAGTATATGTGCATATGAATTCATATGAGTGCATATATGTGTACATATGTATACATAGAAATATGTACATATGTATACATAGAAAGGAGGCATAGAATCAATTGAATATGAAGGGATGATATTTTAAAAAATAAATTTAAGAGGTGAGAGAGAAATATAATGAGAGGAGATAGAGACAGAATAGGGTATTTTATCTCATATAAAAGAGGCAAGGTAAAATTGTTACAATGGAGGGGAAGAACAGGAAGGCAAAAAGGAATACGTCAACCTTACTCTCATTGAATTTGGCTTAAGTAGGGAATAACTTATACACTAAACTGGGTTGCTTACCCTACAGGAAAGTAGGGGGGAAGGGGATAAGAGGGAGGGCAGATTGGGAGAGAGGGTAGTTAGAAGCACACACTTTTGAAAAGGGACAGGGTCAAAGTAGAAAATAGAACAAGTGTGGGGCGGGATAGCGAGGAGGGAAATACAGTCAGTCTTTCACAATATATACACTATGGAATTGCTTTGCATAACTACACATGAACAACCTATATTGAATTGCTTATCTTTCCAGTAGGGGTGGGTGATGAGGAAAGAAGGGAAAGAATATGGAATTCAAAGTTTTAAAATCAAATGTATTATTGTTGTTGTTATATATATATATATATATATATATATGATATGTGTGTGTGTTTATACATATTTATATGCAGTGGGAAATAAAATATATGAACTTTGGGCTATGGAGATCCATATTTCCCTAATGGAAATTTGGAGGGGGTATTGACATAGGAGAAAGCAGATTAAGGGATTGGTTATTCAGTGGGATAACTGTTTTGGGGTGGTGGGTAGGTTAGAGACAATGAGAAAAATTGTAACTCAAAATCATGTGGAATTGAATGTTGTAAACTAAAAATAAACCTAATTTTAAAATGGCAATGACAAAAAAGAGAGAGAAAGACTGGTCATTTTGCACAGCCTTTCCTCATTTGAATGCAAATCACTTGAAAGTCTGACATCAACTTCTTGATGTTGTGGTCAATGAATGAACAAAATATTATATAGATTTATGTCGATAGATAGATAGATAGATAGATAGATAGATAGATAGATAGATAGATAGATAGATAGATAGATAGATATGTCTATATAGATACAAAATAGACAGATGACAGAGATGATTTATATAGTAAAAAAAATCAAAGTGGGGGAAATGACAAACAACATTATTTATATTTCAGATAAGTATTTGATAAATGCATACAAGCTGTATAAGCAATGTGTATAGTTCAGGACAAGAAAATGTCATTAAACTTGGACTCAAAGAATAGTATCAATAGTGTTGACTCATTCTGAGCAAACAAAGGTTTTACTAGAATGATTATGTCATAGTAAGAGTATTACTCATGATAAAAACTATAACTGGGTATTTAAAAATTAGGATGGTAGAAAATGATGGGATAAACCCACCTGGTAAGAGCCTTTTGGGGGAAAAAATGAACCCTAGAAATGAGGGATGGAAGTGTAACTGTTGGGGATATGAAGTGCAATCGGAGTGTTCTAGCTTCTGAAAATGCAGCCTATAACAGGAAGAAGCATTGCTGCTACCAGAGGCAAAGCTGATTATTGGGGAAGGGACTGAGGTTGGCAGAGGACCAGGTAGGAAAATAATGGCATCAGATGAGTACAGAGATAGTAAACATAGCGGCTGCTGAGAGAAATGTAAGAAAAGGGAGGAAATACCTCCAGAAAGGTGTTGTCAGAATGCTAGAAATTGTCTGACAATCAAAAAAATCTCTAATTATCACACCTTGGTTATGGCTCTGCTTATGTTTTGAATGTTAGATAAGAAAGAATTCTATCTTCAGCATTTGGTTGATTGATTATCCTCAAGGGTACTCGCTGCCATTTCACTCATATACATCTCTGGTAAAAACTGAGACGTAGGAAAGACTTTAATTTAGAAAGGTCAAGGTCATCCACTGTGTCACTGCTCATTGCCAGTCATCTTGACTTTTATATTGCTACTGTACTTCAATGCCTCTGGAGGAGAAAGTGAGGCTGATGACTTTGTGCAGCTCTGCCTCACTAAAATCCAACTCACCTATACGTCAAGATGTCACCACTGATGTCATTTGTCCTTTTTTAGAACAAAGGGTGAGCAAAAACTACATCTCTTGTATTTAGATTCTCCAAAATGCTAGATTAAAACACAATAGTGTTTGTTTCTGGTGGGACCTGGTTATCTTTCTCCAAGTGGTATATGGCATGACTGTCAGAAGGAATTTTCAGAGCTAGATCTAGATCTAATATTTATTATCATTGAAAATATTTCTTTAGTTTTGATTCAGCTAAAAAATACTGCCTTCCAAAGGAAGATGATACATGTACCTTCTGAATGTTCAATTTTCTATACAGTTTTTATAGCTCAAATTTGAAAAAAAAATGTTATGTTTCTGGATAAAGTAACCAATATCATTATTCCCTAGAGTAACTCACCTTCTAGCAAAATTTAATCAATTTCCAAACCCACTTTTATTGAGCATCTCTTAGCCCTGGAACCCCTCCCTCTATTTGAAGAAGGTAGAGAGTAAACATTAGAAAGCTCCTTACAGGTAATCCACTTAAGGAAGGGGGCCAGTACAACCACCACTTCTCCCACCCTTCCACAAAACTTCATCAGGGCTGATTATTCTCTGGCTGTTCACCTTGTTTCATTTTCTTTTTTCACTTTGTCTTTCTCCATTAGGTTCTAAACTTCTTGAGAGCAGGGATTGTTTTTACCTTATTTTTTTCTTTGATTGTTTTTCTTGTTGTTGTTTTTAATCTCCAGCATTTAGCAATTCCTGGAAAATAATATGTTTACTGATCAAATAACAAAATAAAGCAATTCCAGAGTATGTTCATAAAAATTCCATTTGGGGATTTCTCAAATGAAAAGCATAAAGTGACTTTAGGTATGTTTTAAATGAGTCCTTCAAAACATTAAAGAAATAGAGTTGGGGGGGGGGTAGGTCTTATCTGAACCACATGAAAGGTATAAGCAAAAAAAGGAACCATTACTCTAAGAAGCAGGGTACATCCTCATGATGGGGGGTGTATTCAGTTACAAAACACCCTGCTTGAAATGTTCATTCAGTTCATTTATTCACTCATCTTTTAAAACTACTTAAGCATTTGTGAAAATCTTAATATGTCCCAGAATCTATCATCTATGCGAGGTATTGGACATAACAAATACAAAGGCAAAATATATTTTGCTTCCAACAAGCTTACTTTTTTGATAAAAAGACATGGAATGGCCAGGTTCTCCGTACTGCTATAAATGGGTAGGAGTTTGGCAAGTGGAGGGAGGAAAACAGTGTTCCAGAATGAGGTAATAATCTGAGCAAAGACATAGAGTCTGTAAGTGTAGGCAACAACTATGCATAATAGTAACGAGTCCAGACCTGATGTGAAGGGAAATATTCTGAATTAAGTCTCAAAAAGTCAAAAGGTATGAGATTTTGAGAGGTCCTTTAATTTAATGCTAAGAAGTTCGTATTAATATAGTGACCTAAAGGTTCTAAAAAAAGAGGAGATTTGTGATCACTTATCTATGACAAGGAAAAAAAAATCTAAGTGTACGATGAATTGACAGAAAGGCAGTGGGTGTATGGAGGTAGGAAGAAGTAATAGCCTATAGAAATATATTTCCAGATAAGTATCAAGGAAGACCTGCCTGCCCTATGGTGATCATAGTAGGAATATATAGGAGAAGGTAACTGAAACAAACATAGAAAACACAGGACTTGGTAACTAGTTGGTTATGACGCGTGATTTGTAATGAGAGAAAGTGGTTGAAGTGGATGGCGGCATTTAGAAAAAACTGAAGTTGAAAGGTGTAGGAAGTTAGGGGGAAGCAAGGAAGAAAAGTTTTGCTATCTAACATATAATGGGTAAAATAAAAATGAACATCATTCACAATACTTCTAAGTTACTAGGGAATGAATTTGTTAAGTTTGCAAATTAACTGGAGCTATTTTAATAGGGAAAGTAAAGCAGTGGAAAAGAGAAATTAGGTTATTATTCAGACCGAGGAAATTCAATCCAATTTAAATTTATTGTACCAGAGAGTAGTTAAATTAATACTAACTATATCCACTATCATCCCTGGTTCAGAATGAATTTCTAATGGTGTATAGCCATTCCTTTAATAGCTAATGTTATTTCCTTCTCTTCAAAGCACTAAGAAACCAGAAGCAATGGATCGCAATCAACAAGTGCTTACTGAAGTCTCATCATGTTGATCATGTTGAGGCAGGGAGAGGCTGTGCTACTTCTCTCAAGAAAATAATTCTTTTAAGGAGAGAACAAAGACAGAAGCTACTCTCTCTTCTCCCCTTTCCCTCAATGAAAACAAACTTGGCCACCCAAGGGGCAGGATTGAAATTAACATATTAATGACATTAATCTCATATATGGTAGGGGTAAAATAAAATATTCATTTGAAAAAAAGACAAAACAAATTCAATCAATCCTCATCAAAAACAAAGACAGTGTTTCATCATAACAATTATAAAATAGAGTAAAGATAGGGAAAAGAGGAGACTATGAAAATAGTTTTGTTTAAGATCAGAGAGAAAGAAGAACTTATCTGGAGTCAGAGCACATAGATTTAAATTTTCAGTCTTCTATTTTATATTTCTTTAATATTAGTTTCCTTGTCTATAAAATGAAAAAATTCCTACAACCATTTTAATAATTCCTTTTTTTACCTCATCTAAAATACATCTCTTAATATATCCCACATCTCCATCCTCCCCTAGATCCCAGCCCTATTGTAAAAAAAAAAGGACAGTAATTTAGTACATTTAGTAAAACTAACCAAGAAACAACTAATTTTGAAATTATATTCAACATTCCACACTAAAAGTTTCTCTCTTATTTTCTCTGTTTCTCTCTGTCTCTCTGTCTTTTGTTCTCTTCCTTTCTCTCACACACAGATACAAATAAGGTATATTCTCATATGTTAAGGATAGATTCAAAGAAAGGCAAAATACAGTCTTTACACTCACAGAACTCATAGTCTATTTTGTTGTAGTTGTTCTACTTACAATCCTGTAAGTTTTATTTATATTGATTTCCTTATGTCACCTGGCATCAGGGAGAGAGAATCTTAAGGCAAAAAGCCCCACTAATAGGTTTTTGCATTAGTCCAGGAATGAGGTGATAAGGACCCACACCAGAGTGGAGGCAGTGCCAGAGAGAAGAGGACATATGGTGAAAGCAAAAGGCCTTGGCAGCAGTTTGGACATGGGGGGGAGAAAATGAGAGATAGTGAGAAATCAAGGTTTACTCCTACGTTGTAAGCCCAGGGAACTGGCAGGATGGTTTTACCTTTTCTAGTAATATGGAAGGTTGGATGGGATGGAGAATTCATGTTGAAAGATGAGTTCCATTTTGGAAATTTTGACTTCAAGAAGTCTACTGGACTTCCAGTTAATGTTGTCTTAAAGTCAGTTACAACCGGGAAATTATAAGTAAGCAGAGAGTTTGGAACAGGGTAGATCAATTTGAGAATCATCAATATAGAAATTGTAATTAAATCCATAGGCGATGATGAGATCACCAAATGAAGTAATACAGAGAAAAGAGGGACTATGACAGGACTCTGAAAAAGTTAAAGGAATTGATCTGATTAGAGGATCCAGCAAAAGAGCTAGTACAGGTATACACTAGTCACTGTCTATTTTAGTCAACATTCTGATTACTTTCTAGAATAACAGGGCTGATCATTCTTTACTCTTCCTAACAGGGACATTTTCAAAGTGAAATGAGAAAGTGTTTTATAAACTACAAGGTATTTTATAAGTATTTAGAGGCATTATGGCAGAGTGGATAAAGGTCAGTCTTTGAGTCAGGAAGACCTGGGTTCCAGTCATCCATCTGACACATGGTCACCATATGACTCCAGACAAGTCTCTCAACATTTCAGTGTTGCAACTACCATCTGAGAATTGAAGTTGTAGAACACAGAATAGATACTGATGTGGCTTTATGGAGAGAATTTCTTCTATGAGAATTTGCTATACCAATGAATTTATACAGCTTGTTCAAATGATTATTGTTAAAGGATTTCCAATGGAAATACTCATAAGCTCACATGCAGTAAAGTGGGATTAGAGGATCCTAGGTTTTTAGAACTAAACCTAGAAGTGTCTTCAGAGACCATATTGTCTCATTCATTAATGATACAAATGATGAATGGAGGCTCAGAGAGGTGAAGTGTTATCTCTGTGTCACATAGGGACTCTATGTCACGTAGCGATTTAGTCACTGGATAAGTGACAGAACTGGGTTGGGAACCCAAAGCTTCTGATTGCAAATCCAGTGTTTATTCCACTAACTTGCTATCTATGTGACTGCAGTTTATTTCAAGTTTTCATCTACCTTTATAGGTAAATATTCATATCCAAGAAAGATGACCATAAATGTCTTCCAAACATTGACTTTCTTTTATTATCAAGAAACATAGTTACAACATATCATGCACAGAAAATGGTACATAGTAGTACATAGTACTGATGGCTTTCTATTGTAGAAGATTTGTGGAAGGAACAAGTTGATTATAAAACTTAAAAGGAGATCGATTGTGGGAACCTTGAAGAGCAGATGATATTGTAAGCTTTGACTCAATTGGATACATTATAATTTCCTATTTTTTTCTTTTTTCCTGCCTTCCTTTTTTTCCTCTTTCACTACTTCCCTCCCTACTCCTTTTACCTCCTTCCCCCTTGCCCCTCTATGTCCTTCCTTTCTTCCGGCTTCCTTCTTTCCTTTTTCCATCTTTCCCTTCCATCTTTCATTCATCCCTTATTTCTCTCCTTTACTTTTCCTTCCTTTCTTACATTTTCCCTTTCCCTTCTTTACTCTTCCCTCTCTACACCTTCCTTCCTTCTTTTCTTTCTTTCCTCCTCCCTTACTTTTCTACTCCCTCCCTACCTTCCTCTTTTGTTCTCTTTATCGCTCTCTCTTTCCCTCCCTTTGTATTCCCCTTCCTTTCCTTCCCTTTTTCCCTCCCTTCATCCCTCCATTCCTTCCTTCCTTTCTCATTTCCTTCCTTCCTTCCTTCCTTCCTTCCTTCCTTCCTTCCTTCCTTC
>NW_027186372.1:20887680-20915895 GCF_028583685.1 Petaurus breviceps papuanus
CTTCCTTCCTTCCTTCCTTCCTTCCTTCCTTCCTTCCTTCCTTCCTTTCTTCCTTCCTTCATTCCTTCCTTCTTTCTTTCCTTCCTTCCTTAATTATTTTCTTTTAACTAAGAAAATCTAACATCATGTCTAAGGCTTGAAGCAAAGTGATCATAAAGGGAAAAAGCTGGCTCACTGTCTGTTGAAGCATATGATTGCAAAGAGTGGTCCTCAGCATGTATCAACATGGGCAAAGTATTTTGTAGACTCTGACAGCGTGTAAGAAAGCCGTGCCTTGTTGCTGTTACATGGAGAGAGGAATGACTGCAAATGTGTGAGTTCTGGTTTTTTAAGTTCAACGTGTTTTGTAGCACTGTGAAAATGACTAGTTAAAAGAACTTGCCAAGTTAAACCCATCTTGGCCAAATATTGCAAGAGCTCCTCCTAATGGAGCTAGCTGATGAAGAAAATGACATATTTGTTAGCATATTCTCCTAATATTAAATTAATTAAGCAGTAGAAAAATTATCATCATAGCCATTTCTACTTACTTGAATGTTTTAGAGCAAGATAAGCATTCTTTTGAAAAACCTCCCATATATCCTGATCTCTAAGGATCTAGGAAATTGCACAGTTGTTCTTCAATGTGCAGGATTGCTCTCAAAAAGAAGATAACTGCATAATTAAATGACATTTTAATGCAATCATGAACACTCCCCCCATAAAAAAATAAATGTGTATAGTAAATTAAACTTCAAAGTTTTCCTTTGCAAAGTGAAAAATCTATATTCAAAGAAGACTAAAATTCCATTTACACAATGAAAACCTTCCTAGTGAAATTTGATTTTCGACTCAGAATGAAATCATATGGTTTGCCATCCTGTTTCACCTCTTAAGGGGCACATATGCCTTCACTTGTTGCCCCTATAAAGATAATAAACTGAAACTTAATCAAGGTTAGAATATATTTACCTCTCAGAATAACATTTTTATACTTCAGTCTATTACCAATGAAAGAATGTAGCACAGGGAATACAAAAGTCTATAGTCAGTTGATAATGAAACTTTACCCCTCTGGTTTTTTTCAGGGGCTGTTTTTTTTCTTCTTTTCAATTGAGCAGGCAGTCACCTTGAGACAATTTCAAAGTAAGCTAGTCTTGTACAAACAAAGGGTCACTGTACTCCTGTGAAATATTGTTAAGTGGCTTCTTTTCTATCAGATGAATATGGGGGTGGCTTTTAAAAATAATAGCAGTCTATGGGTTATGTAAGGGACTGGCCCTAAAGAAATGCTCAGATCTTTCCAGAATTGCTATTTTATTTTAAGAAAAGAGACAGGCAGAGTTCTAGGAATAAAGTGATTCAATTGGCCAGGTGGCTAGGACAAGACTGAGTGCTTAGTGGTCTAGGTCTGATTTCTATTTTGGAGACTTTGAGTGTTTCATGAACCAGAGCATTTCAGCAGGTGTACTTTGCAAGAATAAAGCTCTGAAAAATTTTTGTCTTTCATAGGATTATAAATGTTAGATAGGTGATTGACTTGGTTACTGTGTAATGACTAATGGATGTAATTACACATATTTCACTGTGAAAAGGACTCTTCTAGAAAGAAAGTACTTTGGAAAAGCATTAAGGAGTAGCTTTGAGGATATTTTTTCTTCTGTACTCTTAATTTGACTGAATATTATATAAAATTTCTGATTATTACGATTATGGCAGACTACAATTGCTTAATAGTAACATTAAATGTTAAGTAAATAGACTCAGTAATTAGACTTTTCAGACACATTTTCATTTTTTTGTAAATAATAGCTCATGCTTTCCCTTTATAACTGCCACACCTTCCAATACTTAAAAGAAAGTAGAATCTGATTCAATTCAACAAACATTTATTAAGAACCAGCTTGCACAAGTCACTGGGAATAAATTAATTTTCTACTGATCTATTGAAAGGGAAAATATATTCTATTATTGAACCTTCTTGGATTATTTTTCCTTCCTCATAATATAGTCTATGGTGGAATCTTTCACTCATGCTATATGCCTTGAATCATTATTATAGCACAGTAAATGGGAAATGACAGCACATATAGAAATAGATACACAGATAAAAATAATAGCTGGCATGTACATAGCCCTTTAGATTCTTCACTCTTTTGACAAATCTAGAGAACAGAACAGAGACCAAAATATAGGACAGAGAAAGATGGATAATAAGTCTAAATAAATTGATTTCTCTAAGTTTCTTTCTAGTAGTGCCACAGTGGGGCATTTGACCCTCTTGACATCAAGAGATGTTCTTTGTCATGGTGATCTGAAAGGACACATAATAGACAGGGCTGCAGGATTGGGGGAGATCAATAACTGCTTTATGCCTATAGCCGAGAGACTGTTGATAATAAAAATCCACAATGGTAAAAAGGGTACATTAAAAATAACAATAGCAAAGTGTCTGATAAATACAGCAAAATTTGCCTAAGTATAATGAGTAAACATTCAGAAAACAATATTTTTAAAGGTAATTGAGGCAAATCTTGTGAAGGAGGTGAAGTTATTTTATAACATAGATTCTAGAATTCTTTGAACAACATTATGTAACTTAAAATGCTATGATTTCATAGTCTGTTGTGGCATCACTATCTCAAAAAATTCAGACTCAGACCACTTCTAACACAAGTATAGGCATCTATTGAGGCTTGACAAACCTCAGAAGTAGGATGGCTTCCAAGAAGAACTAGTAATTTAGTAAGACCATAAGCAACTTTATAGTGTAATGATGCTGATTACACAAGAGAAATTACAAATACTAAAAAGTCAGACAGGATTTGTTTAGGGATTAAGTAATTAGGACCAGTCCATTCTGTCGTTCAGTGGTCAACATCCTGGTCATGCCGCCATCAGTTTGGCTAGTTATTGTGGTCCTTTCTGGTCAAGATGGATAGATAGGTATTGTGGTTCTGTCTTGGGATAAACAGAAGATGTGATTGTGATTGAGTATAAGAACACACTTATTCTAATATTTGAATAAGATCTGGGGGAAGTGGCTAGCTAGAGACAGGGGATATATTAAGTCTTGGGTCTGTGGTGTGGTAAAAATCAGATTATGTAATTAAATCAGGAAATACCTGCTGTTCAGTGGGTCCCATAAGGAAGTTAGATTGTTGGGGCTGGAGGCAGCGTTATTAGGATTACACCACAAATACCTCTAGAATTATTTAGAAGAGTAATGAAAAAAAATTATTGAAATATCAAAGAAATTATAAGTGATATTAGAAATATTAAGAAAAAAACAATAATTTTAATATAGTAGTTCATGTATAACAGTATGCAGGGACAATTTTCAAAACATTAGACAGTTCAGTAAAGAAATTGAAGCAATTATAATATAAAAATTCAAAGAGAAAAGGAAAATAACCCAAGAGACAAAAAACAATATGATTAGAAAACCCCTTTAAGAGCACTCTACAAAACAATGACATTATATCTGAAGATAGACTTCAAAGTGATAATATAAAGATTATTGGTATATGAGGAAAAAAAGAAAACTTTAAGAAATAGTAACAAATAGACTAGAAGAAAAGAGAAACTATGTGAAACAAATAAATTTCTCAGAATCAAAAGTAATAAAATTAACATCACTAGTATAGAAGAAAAGATATCATTTATAAGGAGAAGGAAAATTGAGTCCCACACATACCTGAAATGTGGGATAGGAAAAAGAGACAGATAGATAGACACAGAGATGGAAAAAGAAAGGGGGGGAGGGAAGGAGGGAGGGGGAAGAGAGAGGGAGAGACAGAGAGAGCTACAGAGACAGAGACAACGAGAGCGACAGAGAGAGAGAGAGAGAGAGAGAGAGAGAGAGAGAGAGAGAGAGAGAGAGAGAGAGAGAGAGAGAGAGAATAAGAAGCTTGAGATTAAGCAATGTAATGGGAGTGATGGCAGTAGAAAAAGTCTGATCAGGTTATTGTAAATAAAACAAACCACAGAGGTTAACTGTCAATTTAAAAGATGGCAAGAAATAATAATAATATATAAGAAGAAAAGAAAAACTAGAGATCTACTACCCTAAATGTGAATAAAATTAATTTTTACCCCAATAAAAAGAAAGTAGAAAAATAGATTTTAAACAAAACATAACAACCTGCAGGCAAGAAACACATTTAAAAGATGAACATGATACACAAGTGAGGGGACAGAGAGAGGAGGTAGAACCAAGATGGAAGAGTAAAACCAAGAACTTCCTTCAGTTTCCATTCCAACCACCTCCAATACCTATAAAATATGACCCTAAACAAATTTTAGAGCTTCAGAATACATGAAGTGAGAGAGAGAAACAAATCTCCTGTTAAGGCAGCCAGCTAGGCCAACAGGAAGGGGCTATCAAACCAAACTGGGAGCCAAGTACAGTCCCGCATGAACCCTATGGTCCCAGACCTGGGGTGCCCCAAAGGGCTGCATAGAACAGCCAGAGCAGACTTCAGGAGAGTGAATCATCAGCAGCTGTGGTGGCTTCCAAACTTCTCAACCCATAAATGACAAGAAAATAGTAACTTTAGCTGCTGCCATGTGGCTGCCTCCAGAGCTACTGGCCTGCAAATCATAGGATGACCAAGCAACCATTTCAGAGGGTAATCACTCTTGCTTTGACCTGTTTGGATCTGGGTCATAGTCTTGGGTGGTGGACCTGGGGTGAGATATGCCAGTTTGCCAAAACTTGTGGTGGCTGTAGAGAGGGCACCCTCCTCATAGGTCTGACAACATTTGTGAAAACCCACAGAAATTTGGGACACAGCTCAAGTCATTCTGGAAGCAGAGTTCTACTATGGCAAAGAGCTCAAAAGTCAAGTAATTGGCTGGCAAGATGAGCAAGCAGAGGAAGCAAAATGAGTTGACAGAACAATTTTTGGGGGACAAAAAGGATCAAAACATAGAACCAGAGGAAGACAATAATGTCAAAACTCCAGCATCAAAATCTTCCGTTAAAAAGATGAACTGGCTACATGCCATGGAGGAGCTCAAGAAGGATTTTGAAAATAAAGTGAGAGAAGTGGAGGAAAAATTGGGAAGAGAAATGAAACTGATGTAAGAAAATAATGAAAAATAAGTCAACAGCCTGCTAAAGGAGACACAACATTACACTGAAGAAAAGAACACCTTAACAAATAAACTAATTCAAATGGCAAAAGAATCCCAATAAAACAATGAGAAGAATGTCACAAAAAGCCGAATTGCCCAGATGAAACAGGAATTTCAAAACTCACTGAAGAGAATTATTCCATCAAAATTACACTAGAGAAAGTGAAAACTAATGACTTTAGAAGAAATCAAGACATTATAAAAGAGATCCAAACAAATGAACAAATAGAAGGCAATGTGAAATATCTCATTGGAAAAAACCACTGACCTGGAAAATAGACCAAGGATAGATCATTTAAAAATTATTGGACTACCTGAAAGCCATGATAAAAACGAGCCTTGAAATCATCCATCAAGGAATTTTTTTAAAGCAATTAGGGTTAAGTAACTTGCTCAAGGTTACATGGCGAGTTATTTTGTGTGGGTGCCAAGTATCTGAGGCTAGAACCGATCCCGGGTCTCCCAAAGCCAGGGCCGGTGCTCTTACTCACTGCGCCACCTGGCCGCCCCACTTAAAGAAATTGTTAAGGGAAATTGCCCTGATATCTTAGAACCAGAAAGAAAAATAAAAATAAATAAGATTTAGCGATGGTCTCTTGCAAAAGATCCCCAAAAGAAAACTCCTAGGAATATTGTAGCCACATTCCAGAGTTCCCAGATCAAGGAGAAAATATTACAAGCTGTCAGGAAGAAACAATGTGATTATTGTGGAAGCAAAATCAGGATAATACAAGATCTAGCAGCATCTAAATTAAGAGATTAAAGGGCTTGGGCTATGATATTCTGGAGGTCAAAGGAGCTAGGGTGAAAACTAAAAATCACCTACCCAGAAAAATGGATCATAATGTTTCAGGGGAAAATATAATCATTCAATGAAATAGAGGATTTCAAGTATTCTTGATGAAAAAAACAGAGCTGAACAGAAAATTTGACTTTCACGTATAAGAAGCAATGGAAGCATGAGAATGTAAACATTAAAAAAATCATAAGGAATAGTTAAAGGGAATGTGTATATATATGTATATATACACTATTATTAATACCATTTTACATGTAATTGGTAAATAAGAAATACAGGCACTGGGGCATAGAAATCCACTGGAAAAGTCGAAAGGGGTTTGGGAGAAAATATGGGAGAGAGCAGATTGGAAGAGGAGATATCTTGTGGGACTGCTATTTTGGAGTGGTGGGTAGGGGAAAAACGTGGAGAAAATTTGAAATTCAAAATCTGGCAGAAATGAATGATGTACATCAGAAGTTAATCAAGCATTTGAAAAAAAATGATACAAATAAAACACTATGAAGCTTAAGATCAAACAATATTTATCTTTAAAAAACAAAAATATTTAATATATATCTTTGTCAAAATGAGGGGATGGAATGAAATTAGTTATCAGAGGGCTAAAGATATTAGCAGTTGCAAATATCATATCTGATAAGGAAGTATTAAAAATTATAGCAAAAAGTCAGAGAAAATGTCTTATTGAAAAAGAAAACAATGATAAAATATACTTTTTTGATATACACATCATAAATTATAAAATATGAATTTTAAAGAAGTTAAATAAATCACATAGTGATATATTTTTATATTCTATAATTGATCTATAGCTCCACAATTATCATAGAGGAACTTTCAATCTGCCACTTCCTAGGCCCAATAAATCTAACAAAAAGATAAACCTGCAGGAAAATACATGACTGATTAGACTCTTGGAAAGGTCATATTTGACTTCTCTATAGCATATTCTGAATGTGAACATTTAAAGAACCCAAAGATATAAGCAACTCATGCTTATTTTTAAAAGATTGATTTTGTTCTAGGACATGAAATCATCATAAATGCAAAGTTTTAATAAGCAAATCTTCGAGATTACGACTCAACAAAATGATAAGAGATGAGAACAAAATATTCAGATGTAAATAGAAAGTAAGTAATGACATTCTGAATCATGAGTAGGTTAAAAAAGAATAGAAATAAATTATTAGGGTGAATGTAATCAAAACAGTGAGATACCCCAAATTATCACCATCATCATCATCAAACTTTTACTTAGTTATTGTTTTCAAAGTGATATATATCTTTACATACATACATATATGATATATGTTATAAATCTATATCTATATAGATAGGTGAATGTCTTCCTGATTCCAGTTCTAGTACTTTTAACCATTATGATACCTAGCTACCTATAATAATGATGATGATGAGTATTGATACAGACATTTTAAAAATCCTTACATTGAAAATAAATGAATATTTCTGGAAAATAATTCATTTCCATTAAGTTGAATTTATTCTAGGCATGCAAAGGTTGTTACGTGTTAGGAATACAATTACTATAATCACATAAACAATAAAAAAATTTACATGTGCACAAAAAGATTTTGATATGTTGTTACTGCTTAAATTTTTGGTAAAGATTTTATTTTTTAAGAAAAATTGTTGAAGAAAAATGTAAAGTACTTTGGAAGGACTTAGATTAAGATAGCATCTTATACTCCACAATAAACTTAAAGATGATTGTAATGGCAAGTACAGAAGTAGTTCACACTGTGTTTCAGGTATTGGATTATCACCTAGTTTTAGTTCAAGTTTCTTTTGAGCCTTGTTATCAAGTCTGTTAAGATAAAGAACGTATGAACCCCACAATTTGTGAGCCCTAGAATTCATCAACTCCTGCAACAGGAAGGGGAGGAGCTAATAACAGTATATAAGGAGAATTTCCAGACAGCAGAACTGATAAGAGGACTCTTGTGGTGGCAGAATCAAGAAGGAGAAAACTTGTGGTATCCCAGCACTCTCTATTTGTCTGTTCTGTCTGTGTTGATGTTTGTTTGTGATGCTTTGCACAGAAGCCACGAGACCTTCCTGGAATTTCTAAAAAAGGATTTTCTGTATATATGTTTACAGAAGTCCTGGAGGAAGGTTTGGCAGGTCCAGGGATTTTACTTATGATTTGTGCTGACCTCTTGGAACTTGTTTGTGGGTCTGTGTTGATTCCTATATTGATGATTTGCATTGAGTTCTCAGATCTTGTTGGTGCATCTGAGTTGATTTCAGAGGGAGAAAGTGAATTGATGATGTGTATGAATGTTATGAATGATATTGTGTATGAAAATTATTGTGATTATGTCAAGCTTTGTCTTCCCAGAAAAAGAAACTGTGAAGGATTTCAGGTGAACTTGACACTGTGAACTTCAATATGGAAGGGGAACTGGGCAAAGAACTGGACAAGGAGATGGACAAGTAACTGCCTGCCTTTGAACCCAGGTGACAGTTGGACAGTCGGAGCTAGGACAATGGAATAGAAACCATGGAAGCTGTGAGCCATCCTTAAGTCAAGCTGAAAGAAGACTTTATTTGCCTACTGTGCACTGACGGAGAATATTATGATTTACTGTGACCTAGGGGTGGAAATCTTTGACTTTTGTACTTTGTGATTGTATTAAGAATTTTGTCATTGACTAAATGAATGTACTTTGATTAAAACTATGTGAACACTTTTGTGAAAACTATGTAGCCATTTTAGTGATAAGTTGTTGGGCTGTGATGTGGCAAATGTTGTATTTTGATTTTCTGTGATAAGTTGTAACATTTTGGATGTTGTACCTTGACTTTTTGTGGATGTTTTGCTCTGATTTTTTATTGAATAAATAGACACTTCACTATACTGTGAAATCAGAACCTTGAAAGCTGTTCACAGCAGCAGTCCTCTGGAAAGCTGCTCATGCATGGCTTTACAATGATATGCAGCCTTGATATTAAGGTATGTCATCTAAAAAATACAAGAGAATAGGAGGAGGTATCCTTCATGACTTCTACTGGGCCAAAAGGCTAGAGGAATTCTTAATCACATAAGTTATAGAGGGTATCTTAAGAGACAAAGTAAATAATTTTGATCACAAAAAATCTAAATTTTTTTGCACAAATGAAGTCAATGAAGACAGATTAAGAAGAGAAGCTGTAGAGTGAGAAAATATTACTAAAGCCTGATATACGAGATAAATAGTGAATTGACAAAATGAATGATACTAGTCATTTCCCAATAAATAGTCAAAGAATATGATCAGTTTTCAAAAGGATAAATGTCCCTTTGAAAATATGCTCAAAATTACTAAATGTATGATACAAATGCTAATTTTAAAATCCTGAGGTTGTACCTTACGCCATGAAAATTGAAAAGGAGATGACAAAAATGTGAATAACTGGGTTGGAAGAGGCACGAAAAGACAGGCATACTAATAAACTGTTCAAGGAACTGTACACTATTTTTATCTTTCTGGATATCAATATTGAATTATTTTTAAAAAGTGACTAAATTTTCTATGCTTTTTTCAACCACTGAATACAATTACTGGGTATATACCTCAAAGAATGCAAAGACATAAATAAAAGTTCAACATAAATATTTATATATTTTTACCATATTTTCCTTGATACTAGTGAGGTGGGAACAAAATAGATTCTTGATTACTGCAGGAATGACTGAAAAAAAATGATGGTGCATCTTTTTTGTTTGTTTGTTTGTTTTGCTTTTTGGAGGGCAATTGGGGTTAAGTAACTTGCCCAAGGTTACATGGCTAGTTTGTGTGTATGTGTGGGTGTTAAGTGTCTGAAGCCAGAACAGAACTCGGGTCCTCCTGACTCCAGGGCCGGCGCTTTACTCACTGAACCACCTAGCTGCCCCACATCTTCTTTTTTTTCTTTAATGCGGTTGTGTATTGAGAAGCATTATAAATAGATGCAGAATAAAAGAAACAGATTTAAAACAATCACATACCCAAGGACTACGGCAATGCCAATTAAATGATCACTAAGGGGGAGGTTACCTCTAAGTACCTGAAGAACCAATAATGGTTCTGTAAGAAAAAATATAAATGTCTCTATCCTCATGTACCAGAGGTTAAAAAAAGGTTAGGGCAGAATATCTTATACATTGTCAGATGCAGTTTCTCTCATGGGTATTTCTGCTTAATCATATTTCTTTAATACAAAAGAGAACTTAATCTGGAAGGGAGCAGTAGAGTAATTTCCCTGAAATGGCTATGATATAAAGTTGAAAAAAATATGTTAAATGCATTTTAAAAAAAGAATTAAATTAAAAATTAAAAAAATGATTATGTGGTATAGTGTGAAAAGTTCTAGACTTGCAATTATGAAGACCTGACTCTGATAATTGTGACAGTGGTATATTAGTTGACTGTCCCTGGACAAGTTACTTAATCTATTTGAGGCACAGTGCCCTACTTTGTAAAAGTAGGTTGATGGACTTGAAGTCCCCTATGGTCCCATTCATCTTGAATCTGGCATCTAAAATGCAACTAATAAAAACCAGTCAGGCAGTGAATTATATTTCATTCAGTTATCTTTTATTTTTGTTAACACTAAGGAACAATGTAACTGTGTGCTTTTTTTATTGTTTATGATGCTAAAATTACAGTTAAAATTATGATCTTCTCATAAGTCCTTGAATTTTGAAATGCAATGAATTTGCTTGGACAAAACTTCTGCTCCAATAATAATAATCAAAAAAGGAAAAACCGACTCAGAGAATTAATTTTGATTAAAAATACTATCATTCAGAGATTTATGCTATTTCCTTCACACCAGTTAATTCTCCAATTTTATCTTAATGTGTTTGGTTTCTAGACTTTCTATTATGTTGTTTTGAGAGATAACCGCCCCACTATTCTTTTGTAACTAACATATGGAGTATGGAATCTACTAAGCAAGAGTTGGTCTGGGTCCCTGACTGCTTTTTCTGATTAGTGTTTTTTTTTTTTTCCTGAGTAGGTTCTTGCTTGGAGATGGCTTCATGAGTTTAAAAAGTACAGAGGCTGTATTTCCAATATTTAGGACTGTTTAGATGCAGGAGAATTTTCTGCACCAGAGAAAACAACTGCAACAGAATTGTCATAACCCTGGCAGGTTTTATCAGCAGAAATGTATCAGGAATTTATGGACACTGAAGAACCAAATTGAAATATATAATTGCTAATTAGCAATTGCACAGATTTCACCATGTTCTGATGAATATTAGTCATTGTAGCAGTTATCATAAGTGGTTGCTGAATTCTGTTTTAAGTCATAGTGTCAATGAATGCTTGAATGCTTGTAATTCTTTTTTGTTGTTGTTTTTTAGTGCTTTTTAAATTTACTTTTATTCATAAAATATAAATACTTGTCCAATACCTACTTTATATTGCACACCACTGGATACTTTTCTGCTCCCTATTTTGAAGAAAACTTAACTAAATATCAGTATAAACCTAATGTTAAGTTTAATTATGTGTTAATAGAAGTAGGAGATTGATGACCTGAAGAAACTGATAAAGGTGATCCTATCCCCCTTAAATTAAAGCATAGCCTCCTCTCAGTATGCAATCCAGTTTATAACAATTCCCTGAACCTTGAGCAGAGGTCCCGCTAACCTGGAGAAAGGTTAGAATACCCGTACATGTTGGGTCCATCAGCATTAGTTTATTGTTAGAACTCCAAGGCAGAAAAAGTCAAATCTAGGGGTTTCAGTAAAATCAAAGAGTCAGTCTTTGAGAAATACAAGGAATCTCTTAGGCTATGAACTTGATACCCTTCATCGTAGATGTCATGTGTACTTCTCCTGCCTCTGGTCCTTTTCCTCTTAAATTCATTCTAGAGAAAGCTGTCAAAGGGTGGTACAGACAGAGGTCTGAATCCCAGCTTTGCCACTTAGTATCTGTGTAATCTAAACTAAAAAAAAATAAAAAATAAATAAAATAGCTTTACTCAAAAGAGAAAAAAAACAACAAAAAAAGAAAAATTAACAAGCTTCCTAATGAATGTAAAAGCTGGCTAAAACCTTACATAAAAAATAAAGCTCTTGATAAATGGTCTGATCACTTTCCAACAAACAGAGGGAGAAGAAATTGAAACAGTTCTAAATTTTCTATTCTTGGGCTCAAAGATCATTGCAAACAGAGATTACAGTTATGAAATTAAAAGATACTTACTCATTGGAAGGAAAACTAGGGCAAATCTGGACAGTATACTGGAAAGCAGAGACATCACATTGCAGACAAAGGTCCATATAATTCAAGTTATGGGGTTTTTTTCTGTTTGTTTGTTTTACAGTAGCACTGTATGGCTGTAAGAACTGGAGTATGAGGAAAGTTGAGCAACACATAATTGATGCTTTCAAATTGTGGGGCTGGAGAAGACTTGCAAGAGTCCCTTAGATAGCAAAGGAATCAAATAAACAATATTTAGATAAATTAATTCAGATTATTCATTGGAAAAGCAAATAATGAAGCTGAAACTTAAATACTCCAGTTATGTACCCAGAAGACAGGTGTCATTGTAAAATGCACTGGTGTTTGAAAAAGATTGAAGGCAAAATGAAAAAGGCATGAAAGAGGTGAAGTGGGTAGATAGTGCCATGAAAGTAAAAACATGAGCTTGGATAGACTTCAGGAGATAACGGAGGGTAAGACATGGTGTGCTATAGTTCATGGAGTCATGAAGAGTCAGAAAGGACTGAATGATTGAAAAATAACCTCTGTGTGACCTTAGGCCAGTCACTTCCTGATTGGGGCCTTAATTTCCTCATCAGCAAAATCCAAGAGTTAGAATAGATAAAAGTCTAAGAGACCTTTAGGTATGAATCTATGATTCAATGATATTCCTAAAGTACATATCTAACCACATCACTCTCCTGACTAGTTAGCACTGGTGGGTCTCTATTTTCTCTAGGACAAAACATAGGTTCCTTGCCTTTAAGGACCTTCATGATCCTGATTCCAACCTACTTTTGTCAGGCCTTTTTCATGTTATCTTCCTACTTACGAGCCAAATTTACTTATTTGCCAATATTTATGAAAATCATTAAATCAAATACTTCATTGCCTTTGAATAAGCTGCTCCCCATACCAGGAATGTATTCCTTCCTTATGTCTAACTCTTGGACACTGTACGTTATTTAAGACTTAATTTGAGATATCCAGTCTTCAAGATATCTATGTTGATTCCTTCTCATTCCCACCAGTTGTTAGGGACCCCAAATTATTCGCTATTAATTATATAAATATTTACTTGGTATTATGGTATTTAAATATTTATTTGTCTTTACATTGTCCTGCAACACACCTCAAAAGAATGTTCTTGTACAGTTCTAAGGGGAAGAACACTGTTTTTATCTTTTCATCCTCAAATGCTAATGTGGTGCTTGGCATGTAGGAAGTGATTTCATAAGTGTTTGATAAATTCATTTGTTCAAACAAACCCCTTCCCCCATATACCTGAAATCCAGAAAATATGTGAGAATTTCTTGCGACGGTAATCCTCTTTCCTCCTTTTTATAATTATCCTTATATAATATAATAATTTTGTATTTATATATATAATATAATAATTTTATAATAATATAATCCTCTCCACTTTTTGATAATTCCAATTATTAAGATTTATTGGGGTATTTTTGTTTAGTTTTCTTATATATCAAGTCTAGATTGTTACTTTTGCAGTTACAACTCATTACTCATTTCCTTGACTATGGCTATAAAGACAAAGTCTAAATCCCCTTTGATATGAATGTTCTTCAAATATTTCAAGTTGGTTATGTGAATGTATTCATATTAGTGGAGGAAGGCAAACACTTTTTCAGCATCATGCTTGTACTGGAGAAGCTTAATAAAAGGTATTTTCTGTCTTAGAACTCCCACCTGAAGTACCTCCAACAAAGTTCTTGTAACCATTGACAACTGGTTTTGTATATATATAAATTATATAATAATAATTATAATAATGATAATGAGGAAGAGGATTATAATAAATAGCTAATATATTTTGCAGCACCTAATATATACCAAGCACCTTACAATTATTATCAAATATGATCCTTATAACAACCCTATGTGGTAGAGACTATTATTATCCACATTTTGCAGATTAAAAAAGCTGAAGCAAACAGATTTAAGTGTCTTGCCCAGGGTTGCACAACTACTAAGTATTTGAGATATGGATTGAGTTCTAGGTTTCTTTTGAATTCTGATAGACTCCAGGTCTACCAGCTAAAATCTGCAAGGAATGGAACACATAATAAGAGAGGGGAAATGGGGTAATAATGGAAGAAGAAATGCAATGCATCTGGGAAAACTGTAATAATGTCAGAGATAGGAAAGTAGTGGAACTACCTTTTTTTTCCTCCTTCATATTTTGTCTCTAGCCAATCATGATTACAATGTACTTAATCATATATTGTTGAACTAGAAAAAATCAGAGACTTTCTAGTACAGTCCTCTCATCTAATAAATGAGTAAAATGAAACCTAGAGAAAATAAGTGACTTGCTTGGTGTCAACCAGGCTCTATGTAGCAGACTTTGTATCTAAATCTACACCTTTTAACTCCAAATCCAGACTGTGAAAAGAGCACTAGATTTGGAGGAACATTTTATTTCTTTTTATGTGGATGTAGACAAATCTTTTACCCTCTTTTAGCCTCAGTTTCTTCCTCTACGAAGAGAAATTTGAATAATTGACCTTAGGGGTTTCTTCTATATCTTAATATATTGGCCTATGATCATATGAATGTATGTGTATTCTTTCTAGGAGGCAACTAGTTGTATTGATCATTGAAACTGGAATCAGAAGATCTGAGTTCAAATTTCATCTCAGATTATTACTAATTGGGTGAACCTGAGGAATTCATTTAACTTCTATCTACCTCATTTTCTTCAATTATAAAATGACTATAATAATAACACCTACCTCAGAGGATTGCTATGAGAATTAAAAGAGATAATACCCATAAAACATTTAACAGAGTACCTGGAACATTATAATCACTTAATAAATTATTAACCTTTCTCCCACCTCTGCTAAAGCATGCTGCAGCCCAATGTTACTCTAGAAACACCTGCCAACTCAAATGACAATGTATCATATGAAGAAAAGCTAGCATATGTTTTTCAATTTGATTTTGATTTGCTCTCCTTGGGCTTGGGATTGGGAGGACATAGTTTAGTACATATTGAGGGCTGCATAGTGTTGATGGACATAATTTTGTAGTGTTGGAGAGTCTGGAAAAAATTTATATGTGGAAATTTTATATGATGGGAAAATATTTTTTTAAAATAAAGTTTTTTGGATTGTGAAACCTTAGATTAATGACTCTTGTGTCAGCAAATTTCAAACACCTAGCAATAAGACTGATGTAAATACAGTTAAGGTATTAAAGCTGAGTTTATTTCATCTAAAAATAATGCACAAATCATGCTTATTTTATCTGACCTTATTTAAACATAGAAGTTATTCTAAGCTGAGAAAAGGACAGTTATTTTGGAATACATGAGCATTTGATTCTATGTAGATGAATAATGTCATTAGGCAAAGCATAAATCATAGTTGGTGGAGGATAAATCAGTCTTTCATACCCTTTCCATTCTTCTCCTTTTCTCAAATTTTCTTCATAGTAATCAAGTCAGTAAAATCAATGGGGATATGACAGCAGATATTTCGAATTTGTATTTATATTTTTGTATTCTGAAGTATCTTAAAGATGTCTAAATTTTGTAATTCTCTCCAGGGTTTGTCTTAAACCTATTTAACCTAGAGCAGGTGAAAATCTGCCTCCAACTGCAGGAAATTATTTCTTTAAAAATATATTTATTTATTTTTAGTTTTCAACATTCATTTCCACAACATTTTGAGTTACAGATTTTCTCCCAATCATTGCTCTAGGCCCACCCCAAGATATCGAGCCTACTGAATACCCCTTCTCCTAATCTGCTCTCTCTTATATCATCCTCCAGTACCCCTCTAACTTTCTAGTAGGGCAAGATGGATTTCTATACCCAGTACCTGTATATCTTATTTCCCAGTTCCATATAAAAATCAAATTTTGAATTAAATTTTTATGTTTATTTTTAGTTTGCATCATTCATTTTCTTTTTTATCAGTTGAAATAATTGTATTTCACAGTTGCCTTTAAAATCATAAAGAAAATAAGTTCTTCATATAAAAACAGTAGTGCTGATACCCTATTCTTTCTAGAAAATGATTACATATTCCCTTTTCAAGAAAATGCATCCAGTTATAACCTTTATGTTAGGTTTCTTGGAAAAATCATTCCAGGACTGATTCCTAAGAACATCTCATTCTGTAGCTCTGCATCTGGCTGAAAGCGTGGATAACTACTGGCATGTGGACAGAAGGGCTCCTTTTAAACTTGCTGACATAGACATAGACTGGCTTAGACTGATCAGTGCTCCATGGACTCATCAGCCTTCTCTGCAGATTCCTCAGCAGGCTGAGCAGGCTGGGCTTTTCTCTGTGGTCTTTCTTCAAGACCTTCCAGGAAAGGTGACACGTCATCATCGTCATAGATTGTGAACTCCAAGTCTTTCCCAACAATTCCAATGGAAACATTCTTTCTAGGCAGCTCTTGTTCTGCAGGAAGTGTTTCCCGTAAGGCACGAAGACCATGTTTCACCAGCTCATTCAAATTGCAGTCACTGAACTTGGACATACACCTCTCCAAGTAAGTATGGGCCGACTGAGAGTGGGCTCCAATGGACATAGCCCGACAATCAAAGTAGTTTGCAGACGGACAGGTCTGGAAGATATGGGGACCCATATTATCATAACCAGCGATGATCAGTCCCACGCCATATGGTCTCTGGCCATAACGCTGTGTCGGTATCTGGGTCTTGCTTCCAATTAGAGACACTAGGCAAGACACTGGAAGAGGTTGGTCAAACACAAATCTGGAATCCAGACACTCCTGACTCATGAAGTTGCACAAGAGCCTAGCATCAGTAGTGAGCCCAGCAATTGAGATTCCGATATGATTATCAACATGTAGAATTTTTTTCTGATGAGCTGCCATTTCTGACTGTGCCCTTTTCAAAGCAACTAGTACAGCATGGGTTTTGGATTTCAGGCCCACTGTAGCTGAGCCTTGTTTGAAAGCTTCCATTGCATATTCTATTTGATGAATTCTGCCCTGAGGGCTCCAAACAGTGACATCATTGTCATACTGGTTTCGAAATGTTTTCTAGGTGCTGGAGGAGCTGAAACCTCCAGCAGAGCAGCTGGACCATGCCAGGCGGCTGCTGCTCCTTGGCGAACGACAGAGCTGCATCATTCATTTTCACAAGATTTTGAGTCACAAATTTTCTCCCCGTATTTCCCCTACACATCACCCCAAACAGCAATCCCACTGTATAGCCCCTCCCCCAATCTGCTCTCCCCTATATCCTTCCCTATTCCCCCTCCAACTTTTTAGCAGGGCAAGATGGAACTCTATACCCCACTGCCTGTATATCTTATTTCCCAGTTGCATGTAAAAATTAATAATACTATATTTTTAACATTTGATTCTAAAATTTTGAGTTCCAGATTTTTTCCCTTCTTCCCTCCTCACCCACCCCTATTGGGAAGATAAGTAATTCAATATAGGTTGTACGTGTGTAGATATCTAAATCACTTCCATAGTAATTATATTGTGAAAAACCAACTATATTTCTTTCAATCCTATCCTGCCCCACCCCTTATTCTATTTTCTCCCTTGACCCTATCCCTTTCCAAAAATGTTTGCTTCTAGCTACCCTCTCTTCCAATCTACCCTCCCTTCTATCATCCAGCCTACCATACCCTACCCTGAATCCTATTTTCCTGTAGGGTGAGATACCCAATTGAGTATGTATCTTATTCCCTCCTTAAGCCAAATTCAATGAGAATAAGATTGCCCCATGCCCTTTCACCTTCCAGCTTTTCCCCTCTATTATAACAGTTTTCTCTTGCCTATTTTATAGGAGATAATTTACCCTAGTCTATCTCTCCCTTTCTCCTTCTCCCAATAAATTACTCTCTCACCTCTTAATTTTACTTTTCAGATATCATCCCTTCATATTCAACTCATACGGTGCCCTTTGTCTATGTATACATGAACATACATATGTCCCCACTGACATATTTATATACACATAAACCCTCACATACATACATACATGTGTATACACACATATATTCCCTTCAACTATCCTAATACTGAGAAAAGTCTTATGATTTACAATTTTTTTTCCATGTAGGAATGTTAATAGTTCGACTTTAATAAGTTCCTTACGATTTCTTTTTCCTATTTACCTTCTCATGCTTCTTTTGCTTTTTGTATTTAATAGTCCAATTTTATGTTAAATTCTGTTTTATTCATCATGAATGCTTGAAAATCCTCGATTTCATTGAATGACTATATTTTCCCCTGTAGCATTGTACTCATTTTTCCTGGGTAGATGACTCTTGTTTTTAATCCTAGCTCCTTTGACCTCTGGAATACCATATCCCAAGCCTGGCAATCCCTTAATGTAGAAACTTCTAGGTCTTTTGTTATCCTGATTATGTTTCCACAATACTCAAATGGTTTGTTCCTTACTGCTTGCAGTATTTTCTCTTGACCTGGAAACTCTGGAATTTGCCTATAATATTCCTAGGAGTTTTTTTTTTTTTTTGGGGGGGGTCTTTTTCAAGAGACAATCAGTGAATTCTTTCCATTTCTATTTTTCCCTCTAGTAATAGAATATCAGGGCAATTTTGCTTGATAATATCTTGAAATATGGTGTCTAGGCTCCTTTTTTGATCATGGCTTTCAAGTAGTCCAACAATTTTAACATTATTTCTCCTGGATCTATTTTACAGGTTGGTGATTTTTCCCATGAGATATCTCACATTGCCTTCTACTCTTTCATTTGTTTGGATGATTTTTTTAGTATCTTGATTTCTCATAAAGTCATTAGGTTCCATTTGCTCCAGACTAATTTTGCAGGAGGTATTCTCTTCAGTGAGTTTTTGAAATTCCTTTTCCGTCTGGCAAATTCTAATTTTTAAGGCATTCTTTTCCTCATTGATTTTTGGGGCCTCTTTTGCCATTTGAGTTAGTATGTTTTTGAAGATGTCCTTTCCTGTTCCTTTGATAGTCCCTTCCTGTCTGCCTGCCAGGCTTCCTTCAGCGGGCAATTTTTTTTTTTCTCTCTGTGACTTTGTGGGTTCTTTAGCTCTAACGTTTGTTTAGTCACCTTTTTACATGTATTGGAAGTTATCGGAGAAGGAGCTAATGCCAAGTTTGTGCTTCTACTCTGCCATCTTGGCTCTGTCCCCTGCATGTAATTATTTCTGTATTCAAATCTTTTAGTAAACTTTGTTGTCTTCACTCACTGTTTATTGACCAATTGAATGAAACAGAAAAGCAGGACAACCTATAACCCCAAAGAGAAGGAGAGCATGTTACTAACATGAAAAAAAAAAAATGTGTCCATTTTCTTTTCTTTTCTTGCTTAACTATCCCTTCTCAAAACTTTCCATTTTTTTATTGTGAATATCATGGTTCATTGGCTCTGGATACAGATATATAAATCACAATGATGGACTCTTTCCATTTCCAATACACAATGTAGTCTTCTGAATGGAATCCTGTAATAGAATTCTAGGCCTTACTCTTACCTCTAACATTGCTTATTGTAAAGACCTTGTTATGATTCACTATGCGCAAATTTGTTAGCATAATATGTTAATTTTATTCAGAAATAAAGAAACATTTGTTTAAAAACATATAGGGAGTTCAGAAGCAGTGCTAGGTAGTGAGGAAGATAAAAAGATAGATGATAAATAGAGAAGAGAGAGAGAGTCAAAACATTAATTATTGGCTTACCCCATTCCAGGCTAAGCTTAGTATATAGAAATATAAACAAATAAAATATTCCATGCCATTAGGGAGCTAATATTCTAAACATAAATGGGAGCTGGTAAAGAGATGTGGGTAAGGGCAGCAGATAAGGAGGTGAAGAAGTCTGATGAGTGCTCAGGAATGAAATGAGCATGACAGTTGCTATTATGCTGTTGTTGTTTGTGATCATGATAGTGATATTTAAGATTTGGGAGACCTAAGAATGCTTATAGGCATATGGTCAAAAGCCAGTGGTATGAAAAATTAAAAAAAATTCATAAATGGTATGGATTTGTAGTGATATTTACTAAAGCAAAGCAATTACTGGAAAAGAGTTCAAATGGATGTTGAAGGACTCTATCCTTACTGAAGAATAAGATTATCACTTATTCTATAATCAGGGGAAAGGAAAACAAAAGGGGTGTGAAGAAATAAAGCTTTGAAGGGTTAAGTAAGTTCCCACCAGATGGCTTCAATTATCTCAGTAACATTATACTGTGAGTGGGAAGATCATAATTTGAATGAAGCAAAAAATTGGCTGTAATACATAAGCACAACAGCTATATCCAGGGGTTTGGTAGTAGTTATTTATTTTTTTGGTGTGTACATTTACACTTCAAAAATTAGCAAGTATTATAAATCAGAGCATGTTTGTTTTGTCGATTTCCAGACATAAGAAAAATGTAGAAAATGTTAATAATACAGTTCCAAGTATATTCTGCAAACATTTTTCTTTTTTCAGAGAGCCACCTGCAAAATATTGGCACACCTCTGGCTATATCCCAGTGGATAAACCCATCAAAGGATAAAAATAAACAAATAAGGAGTATCAAATATTAATTAGAGTAATTAATATTGCTGTAAATCAATAATAATGAGAAAAATGTAAAACAAAATAATTCCATGGTCTTGTCTCACATGAAGCAAATTGTCTAAGACAACAAAATATGGGAATCTGTGGAAAGACAGGCAAAGATGCAAATGTTTTGAACTTAAAATTTTCTTATGAAAGTGACAAAAATCTTAATTCCCTTTGATCAAATGATACTCCTGCTAGGTTTACAGACAGTTGCTATGAACACCAAAATGTTGATGGCAGCATTTATCATTGTGGAGTATTTATGTGCATATAGATATAAATGTCAATATATACATATATAGATAGATAAATATTATGTGTAAGTATGTGTATATATTTATATATGCACACATACATACACATATGCATACACATATATCTCCCCAAAATTTTGCATATACATACATGTAGACTTATATGTATGTCTATGTGTGTTTTATATATATACATATGAGTATGTGTGAGTATATATGCAATACACACAAATATTTATATATAATTGAATATTGCTGTGTCATAAATAGTTTGGGAATGGTGGAAAGTCAGAGGATGAAGAGATTCAAGAGCAGAAGCTAAGGATACATGTAAGTGATAAGCCATGAAGTTGTCTATATAATGAGGCACATGAAAGTATAAGGGGAAAATTAGAATAAGGAAAAAATATTTCAGTGTGTTTGCTATGGTTTCCATATGAGCTATTTAAATTTAATTAAGGAAAAATATAAACATTGTCATGGTTATAACACACTGACAACTATTCTATAGCCCAATTTCTCTTCTTCATAGTCATTATTTATAATGCATATGCATTGTGTCTCTACTTTTCAAATTCTGTGCAATATTTGAGGAGTTACTACGTGACAGATGGCTAAGTCTACAGAAAGCTTGAAAGTATGAAAAACACAGCTCCTTCCCTATTGACTTGTTATGCCTGGGAAAAGAATGCCAGGAAAGGTCACCTAGATGGCACAGTGAGTAAAGCGAAGAACCCAGAGTCAGGAGAACCTAAGATCAGTTCCAGCCTCAGACACTTAACACCCACACATAAACACACACACACACAAAACTAGCTGTGTAACCTTGGGAAAGTTACTTAACCCCAATTGCCCTCCAAAAGGCCAAAAAACAATACCAGGAAAATCCAATTTGGAAAGCTATTCTGGCTAAATGTGAATGACCTGTTCTAAGTCAGTGGTCTCCAAAGATAATTGACTGCAGATAGTTATGAATTAAAAAAGGTTTTGATCATGGATTACAAATATATACATGTATATGCACACATGCATATACCCATATATGCACATATGTAATATATGCATGTATATATGCACACATTTTTGTTATTCATTTTGAAATTATATATGTACTACAATAATAACATATAATAAACATAATAAAATACAGAAAATTGAAATTATAAGGATGAAATAATGAATAAATATCTTAAAATATATTTAACAGTATAAAACATTTTAGTTCTAATTAAAATATTATTAATCAAAAGGAATATAGTTTTTTAATCATATTGTTCTCAATAAGTTTTACAAAGAACAATATTAATAATTATTTTATTAGTTATAAGATCAATAAGATTTACTGAAGCCATTGTAATGGATTATAGCACATTAGTTTTTAAATTCATTTTATTTCTTTTTATTTTATACAAATACTAAAACTTAAACACATAATAAGGAAAGGAAAAGAAACACTATAAACTTAAATATAAAAAAGATAAAAACATGCCATATGCATAGCAGAACATAGTAGAGGATTTAGAATATATAGCAATAACTTATTTCAAGAAAGGATGTATTTTCACCTCTTAAACCCATTTGCAATGAAAATAGGTTTTTCAGATCTAACAGCTCCCCTCCCTCATCTAATATCTCTGTATCGGTTCTTCCTCTTGCAGCTCATTTGTATAAGATAATTACACTTTTAGCTATACTTGAATGGTTTTATTTTTAAAGTCATATCATACTCGGATCTAACCCAATCTTTCTTATAGCTACCAAATTACTAGTAACGATCTTAGGCATAGGTTTTATATTTCTCACATATAAAAGGTAAACATTCTATCCTTTTTGAATCCTTTGTAATTAGTCACTGGTATGTACCTTATATTTCTCTGGGCTCTTGTATACCAAATATCATATTGAGTTCAGGTTTTGTTTTGTTTTTAACAGAGTGCTGAAAGTCTGATGACCAAATGTCCATTATTTTTCCCCATTCAATGTTATGCTTAGCTTTTCTGGGCATGATATTTTCATTTGGAGGCTCAGTTTTTCACTCTTTGATATATAGTGTTCCAAGACTTGCCATCTTTTACTGACACCAACCCTAGGTCTTGTGTGGTTCTGATTGTGGCATAATCATATATAAATTGCTTTTCTTTCCATGTTGCTCATAATATTTTGTCCTTGATCTGGGAATTTTGAATTTAACTATAATATTCCTATGAGTTTTCCTTGTAGGCTCTCTTTCCGGTAGTGATTGGTAGATTTTTTTTTCTATTTCTGCTTTCTTCAGTTGTTCTAATGTTTCAGAACAATTCTCTTTAATTATTTGTTTTTCTTATTTTGTCACAATTAGTTTTTTGATCAGAACTTTCAGGTGATCCAATTATTCTTATGATTTCTGTTCTTGATCTGTTCTGTAGATCTGTTGTTTTCCTTATGAGATATTTCACATTCTTTTCTATTTTTCATTCTATTCACACACACACACATACACATACACACAATTTCTTCTTCTCTCATAACTTCACTGGTTTCCCCCTGCCAAATTCTTATTTTCAAGGAGTTATTTTCTTCCCTTAAATTCTATATATTTGGGTAGGTGGTAGAGCCAAGATGGTGGAGGAAAGGCAGGGACTTACTTGAGCTCTCCCCTAAATGCCTATAAATTTCTGTAAAAAAATGATTAAACAAATTACGGAGCTACAGAATCCAGAAAATAACATAGTGAAATCCATCTCCAAACCAAGAAAACCTAGAAGGTCAATGAGAAGAGATTTTCACACTGGGCTGGGAGCAGAGTGCAGTCCAATGTTACCCACCCCAGCACAAACCAGGTCAAAGCAGGCCTCACTGTACTGAATCACTGGCAGCTGTGGTGGTTTCTAGGCTTCTCAAACCACAAATGCCAAAGAAAAAGCAGAAGGTCAGTGGGAAAACTCTGTCACACCTGGGTGAGAAAAGAGCACAGTCTGACCCCAACCATGGGGCAGTGGAGATGGCAGTGGTGGTGGCAGCAGCAGAGGCATCAGTGGCTGATTCTGGAGCTCCAGGCCCACAGATGGGGTGGAGATCAAGCAATTGATCAGAGGATGGTATCAGAGATATAGTTGCTGGCCCTGAGGCAGGATTCTCTTGGTCTGCCCTGATGAAGCTGGGACTGAGTCTTGTGTGGTGGTCCTGGGGTGAGTAAGAGCACTGGCATCGCAGTGCTTGAGATGACTGTGGAGAGGAAGTCTTACTCACAGTTCCAAGATAGAAAAGAGGGCTTAGAGTCACTCACAGACCAGAATACAGACAAGTAGATGAGTAAACACCTTTCCACTAATCATACCACCTTTAAAGAATTGAAAATTTACAGGTGCCTAGAAGTAGCTCTGATAACAGCTGCAAAAAATCCTAAAAATCGGAGCAGGGCACTCTCAACTCTGAAAGGAGAGTCGAACCTTGACAAAGAGCTCAAAAGTCAAGTAATTGACTGAGGAAATGAGCAAACACTTTAGAAAAAATCATACTATAGAATCTTACTTTTGTGACAAAGTAGATTCAAACATACAACCAGAAGAAGACAACAAAGTCAATGCTCCTAAATTTTTAAAGGCTCCAAGAAAAAAAAAGATGAATTGGTTGCAGGCTATGGAGGAGCTAGAAAACGATTTTGAAAAAAAAGCAAGAAAAATGGAGAAAAATTGGGAATAGAAATGAGAATGATGGGGCAGCTAGGTTGCACAGTGAATAGAGCACTGGCATTGGAGTCAGGAAGGCCTGAGTTCAAATCCAGCCTCAGCCACTTAACACAAAACAAGCTGTGTGACCTCAGGAAAGTTACAACCCCAATTGCCCTGCCTTATCTCCTCCTAAAAGCAAACAAAAAGAAAAATCTAAAAAAAAAATGAGTGAAGAGTTTGCTAAAGGAGAACCCAAAAATACTGAAGAAAATAGCACCTTAAAAAATAGACTAATACAAATGACAAAAGAGGTCTGAAAATCAATGTGGAGAACAATGCTTTATAAAGAAGAATTGTCCAAATAAAAAAGGAAGTCCAAAAACTCACTGAAGAAAATAATTCCTTAAAAATTTGAATGGAACAAATGGGAACGCCAAACTTTATGGGAAACCAAGTAATTATAAAACAGAGCCAAAATTTTGAAAAAATAAATAAATGAAAGAATATGTGAAACATCTCATTGGAAAAACCACTGACCTGGAAAATAGATCCATGAATGATCATTTAGAATTTTTTGGACTACCTGAAAGTCATAATTTAAAAAATGGAGCCTAAACATCATCTTTCAAGAAATTATCAAGGAAAATTGGCCTAATATTCTAGAACCATAAGAGCAAATTGAAATAGAAAGAATATACTGCCTCTTGAAAAAGATTCCCAAAAGAAAACTCCTAGGAATATTGTAGCCAAATTCCAGAGTTCCCAGGAAAAGGAGTAAATATTGCAAGCAATCAGAAAGAAACATGTTGAGTATTGTGGAAATACGAACAAGATAACACAAGATCTAGCAGCTTCTACATTAAGGGATTGAAGGGCTTTGAATATGATATTCTGGAGGTCAAAGGAGTTAGGATTAACCAAGAATCTTCTATCCAGCAAAACTTAGCATAATACTTCAGGGCAAAAACTGGACATAAAATGAAATAGAGTAATTTCAATCATAAAAAGAGGAGAACTGAATAGAAAATTTGACTTTCAAGTAAAGGAATCAGTAAAAACATGAAAAAGTAAAGAGAAAAGAGAAATTATAATGGACTTATTAAAGTTGAACTGTTTACATGGAAAGATGATATTCTTAACTCAGACTTTTCTCAGTAATAAGATAGTAGAAGGATATATGTGTGTATACACACACACATACACTTATGTGTGTGTATGTATGTATGTCTGTATATATAGTCAGAGGGCACAGGGTGAGTTCAATATGAAGGGATGAGGGTGGCCAGGTGGCTCAGTGAGTAAGAGCACTGGCTCCAGTGTCGGGATGACCTGGGGATCAAATCTGGGCTCAGATACTTAGCACCACACCTAGAAATAACTGGCCGTGTAACCTTGAACAAGTTACTTAACTCCGATTGCTTTAAAAGTAAAAAAAAAAAAATATGAAGTGATGATATGTAAAAGATAAAATTAAGTGGTGGCAGAGGAATATATTGGGTGAAGGAGGAAGAGAACAAGGTAATAGGGTAAATTTTCTCTAAAAGAGACAAGAAAAAACTGTTACAGTGGAGGGGAGGAGGGAGGAGGTGAAAGAGGAGTCTATCTTACTCTCATTGGATTTGATTTTAGGCAGGAATAACATACACACTCAACTAGATATTTTACCCTAATGAAAAGTAGGAGGGAAGTGAATAAGATGGGAGGGATGATAGAAGGGAGGTCAGATTGAGGAGCTGGTAGTTAGAAGCAAAAACTTTTGAAAAAGTCCAGAGTTGAAAAAGAAAATGCAATAACTGGAGCAGCAGGGAGGAAAGAATAAAGAGAAATAGTCTTTCACAATATGAACATAGAATTGCTTGTCCTCTCAATTGTGGGTGGGGAGAGATAAAAGGAAAGAATATGGAACTCAAAGATTTTGAAAGCAAATATGAAAAAAAATTATTTTTACAAGCAACTGGGTAATAAAATATACAGGCAATGGGGTCTATAAATCTATCTTGCCCTACAAGAAAGTAAGGGGTAAGGGGATAAGAGGGAGCAGGTAGATAGAAAGGAGGACAGACTTTAGGAAGGGTAATAAGAATGCATGCCATCTGGGGGTAGTGGGTAAAGGAGAGATGGGATGAAAATTTGGATGCAAAATCTTGTGGAAATAAATATTGGGCACTAAAAATAATGACATGAATTCTGGGGGAAAAGATTCTGGATCTCCCTTTTTAATTGGCTGCCATTCTTTTCATAATCTTCTTATTTTTCTTGAATTATTCTTATTTTTCCTTTTAAATTGTCCTCAATCTCTCTCATTTGATTTCCATTGGTTGTTTTTTTTTAATTATTATTTTTTTTTTTTTTGCAGGTGACCATTTGACATTACTTTTTAGGGTAGAAGAGGGTTTCTTTTTTTCAGTATCGTGCTTTGAAGATGAAGCCTGGTAGCTTCCAATATTCCAATAGTAGCATTTAATGGTTGGATCCTTTCTCCTTTACCTGTGCATTTTTTGTGGTAATAGCTTTATTTTCATAATCACCTCTGGCCCGGGAGTATGGGATATGGTTCCTCTTGATCCAGATCTTCAGATCTCAACTCTAGCCTGAAACCAAAGCCAAACTTTCAACGTTCTGTAAGTGCCCACATACAAAGTCATCACTCCATACTTCTTTTGCACTCACCAGCATGTGCTAGTTCCTTCTCACCCTTGTAGCTCTCTGCAGAACAGATGGGTCTGGCCTTTCTCCTCAAAAGAGGTTCTCTAAATCTTCCCCAGGTGATATACCCAATCTCCTCAATGTCCTTGGGCAAAAGTTCCTGTGGCATTGCTGAGTCAGCCTTCTAAACCAGTTAGCCTGAAGGCTTTCTGTTTGCTGTGAAAAAATATCCTGGGGAGGTAAGGGGGGACAGAGTCAACACGGCAGAGTAGAAACAGGATTTCCACAGGGCTCCTGCTCTCAGCTCCTCTGATTCATGTAAAAGGGGACTCTGAAAAAAAAAAAAAACCTTTGGAGCTACAGAACTCACAAAATGGCACAGAGAAGCTAACCTCCCACTGAAGAAAGCCTGGCACGTTGGCAGCAAGCGGCCAGCACAGCATTCTGGGAGCCCATGCGGGCCCTGCAGGAGCCAGAGGTTTGACCCCCAGGGAGAGCCTGACAAAACACCACCTGGAGGGACTTCAGAGCACAAGCATGTGTGGCGATCAAAAATTATCAACACATAGATGCTAAGGAAAAAGGAAGAGGTCAGTGCAGTGTGGACTTTGGGAGTGTGTCAACTTTTATCCCCTGGAGGGAGAAACTGCTGAGGGCTACAGCACAGCTGCCACCACGTGGCAACTTCAGCTTCTGGCCTGCAGACTGTAGGGGGATCAAGCAACCAGTCTGAGGGATAATCGCTTTTGCTTTAACCTACTTGGATCTGGCAACTGAGAAAACCCGAGCGTTTGGAACGAAGCTACTCTGATTGGTAGCAGAGTCCTACTATGGCAAAAAGACCAAAAGTCAAGTAATTGAGTGGCAACACTACCAGGCAAAGGAAGCAAACCAAGCAGAGCAATCCACCATTAGACACCTATTTTGGGGACAAAAAGGATCAAAGCATGGAACAGGAGGAAGACAGTGAAGTCAGAACTCCTGCACC
>NW_027186372.1:20915995-21008871 GCF_028583685.1 Petaurus breviceps papuanus
CAGGCCATAGAGTACCTTAAGAAGCAGATAAAAGAAGTGGAGGAAAATTGGGGAGAGAAATGAGAACGATGCAAGAAAATTATGAAATGAGAGTCAACAGCCTGACTGAGGAAAATAACACCTTAAAAATAGACTAACTCAAATGGCCAAAGAGGTCCTAAAAGGCAATGAGGAGAAGAATGCTTTAAAAATTTGAATTTCCATGATATAAAAAGAAGCCCTAAAGCTCACTGAGGGGAATAACTCATTCAGAATTATATTGGAGCAAATGGAAGCTAGTTACCTTATGAGAAATCAAGATGCTCTTAAACAGATCCAAACAAATGAAAGAATAGAAGGCTGTGTGAAATATCTCACTGGAAAAACACTGATCTGGAGATTATATCTAGGAGAGATAATTTAAAAAATATTGGACTACCTGAAAGCCATGATCAAAGAAAGAACCTAGAAATCCACCTCCAAGGAATTGTTAAGGAAAACTGCCCTGATGTTTTAGAACCAGAGGGCAAAATAGAGGTTGAAAAAATCCACCAATCTCCTAAAAAAGATCCCCCCAAAAAAACTCCCAGTAAAATTATAGCTAGTTTCTGAAATTCCCATGTCAAGGATAAAATATTATAAGCATCCAGGGAGAAACAATTTGAATGTTGTGCAAACACAATCAGGATAACACAGGATCTAGCAGTTTCTACACTGAGGGATACAAGTGCTTGGAATATGATATTCTGGAGGGCAAAGAAGCTGGGATTAAAACCAAGAATCACCTACAAAACAAAACTGAGTATCATGTTTCCGGGGAAAATATGGTAATTCAGTGGAATAGAGCACTTTCAATCATTCTTGATGAAAAAACCGGAGTTGAATAGAAAATTTGACATTCAGATACAAGAAGCAAGAGAAGCATGAGAAGGTAAACAGGGAAAAGAAATCATAAGGAACGTATCAAAGTTGAACTATTTACATTCCTACATGGAAAAACAATAATTGTAACTGACAAAAATTTTCTCAGTATGAAAATAGTTGAAGGGAATAGAAAAAAATATATATATGTCTATGTAGGTGGGTACCTGGGCATACGAATACATATGTGAATGTGTGTTTATATGTGTACATGTACACAGATAGAGGGCACAGGACCAATTTCATAGGAAGGGATGATACTTAAAAGATGAAATGAAGAAGTGAGAGAGGAATAGATGAAAGGAGATAGGTAGAGACAAAATGGGGTAAACTATCTCATATATAAGAGGCAAGGGAAAATCGTTACAATGGAGCAGTAGAACAGTAAAGCAAAAGGGAATGGGCCAATCTTATTCTCATTGAATTTGGCTCAGGGAAGGAATGACATACACACTAAATAGGGTATCTCTCCCTGCAGGACAGTAGGGGGGAATGTGATGAGAGCAGGGATGATGGAAAGGAGGTCAGGCTGGGGTGGAGGGAAGTTGGAAGCACCCACTTTTGAAAAGGGACAGGATCAAAGTAGAGAATAGAACAAGTGGGAGTTGAGATAGGAAAGAGGGAAATATCATCAGTCTTTTACAATATATCTACTATGTTATTGTTTTGCATTAGCTACACATGGACAACCTATACTGAATTGCTTATCTTCCCAGTAAGGGTGGGTGACAAGGGAGGAAGGGAATGAATATGGAATACAAAGTTTTAAAATCAAATGTTTAAAAAATATATGTGTATACATATATATTCTATTATTAACACTATTTTACATGTAATTGGGTAATAAGATATACAGGCATTGGGGCATTGAGATTCACCATGCCCTCCTGGAGAAGTTGAAAGGGGTATGGGAGAAGATATGGGAGAGAGCAGATTGGAGGAGGGGATATCCTGTGGGATTGCTATTTTGGGGCGGTGGGTAGGGGAAAAACAGGAAGAAAATTTGTAACTCAAAATATCGCAGAAACGAATGATTTAAATCAGAAGTTAATAATGCATTTGGAAAAAAAAAGAAAATAAGGTACATAGTTGAGATTACAAGGTGCTCTGAGGAACCAAAATGGTGGAGTAGAGGTATCATTCTAGCTAAACTCTCCCAGTATTTCCCTTCAAGCAACTTTAACAAAAATGCATCAATGTGTTTTTTTTTAAGGTACTTAAGGTTTTACTTTATCTGCAATTGTTTTTATAGCACGTGGGTCACTCCCCAATTGTTTTTTTTTCTTCTTCTTTCCTTTTTTAAAGGATAATGATTGTACTTTTTCAACATTCACTTTTACAAGATTTTGAGTTCCAATTTTTTTTCTCCCCAAGATGGCAAGCAACCTGATATAGGCTATATATGTAGAATCATATTAAACATATTTCCACATTACTCATGTTGTGAAGAAAGAATAAGAACAAAAGGGAAAAAGCACAGGAAAGGAAAAAAAACAAAAGAGAGAAAATAGATTGCTTTGATCTACATTCAGACTCTGTAGCTCTTACTCTGGATGTGCATAAGCTTTTTCCACTATGAATCTTTTGGAATTGTCTTAATCCTTTGCATTGTTGAAAAGAGCTAAATATCAAAGTTGATCATGATATAATGTTCCTATTACTATGTACAATGTTCTCTTGGTTCTGCTCACTTCACTCAGGATCAGTTCATGTAAGTCTTTCCAAGGCAGCTGCTTTAAAAAAAAATCTCATGATTTTTTATGCTCCTATATTTTGGTTACCTTTGCAACAATTACATATGTTATTAAAACACATTTATTTTATTAAAAAAACAAAGCAAAACATATCCTAGCCTGGAGGTATTTGCCCTTTACTGGAAGGAAATCTAGTCCTGGGATTTTTCTTTAGGTCTTCTCCAATTGTCCCAAGAGGACTCCTGTTCTACCCCTTCTCTTACTTGTTTTCATGGCTCTCTGTTCACCTTGAGGCACTATTTTATCTCTGTTGTGGAGAAAAATCTTGAGAGCTTGAAATTTTCTGATCTACTCTGCCATCTTCCTAGAATCCTGTCCTAATTTTTTTTTTAATTCTTGAGTTAACACATCACTTTTTTATAATTCAAAAGTATGGTTCTAAGTGCAATTGATTTTGTTACTTAATCATAATAGTTCTTAGAATGATAAAGCTACCTTCTGAAAGGTATCTGAGTTATCCATGTAGAAGAAATAAATTGTTGTCTATGCTCATTAAATCATGGGACTCATTTTTTTTTCTTTTATCTATCAATTATATAAAGGTTTGGATTAAAATTCAAATAGAAAATTTATATATTCATTGATATTAATTTGTTCTTGCAAATTAATGACTATGTGGTACATTTTTATTTTTAACAAAATGGTTCAAAAGTCTTTCTTTGGAAAATTACTGAACAGTTTAGAATACTATATTTCCCGATTTCTTAAGTGTATAGATAAGAATATTTGAATTGGTGACATACGTAGTTTTCCATATTAAACTACTGGGTTTTTTAAATCTTTGGCACGTCATGATGGCTTCGTGTTATCAGTATCTAATTGCTCAAGTCACATTATATATCTAGATCAAGGCTCACATTAAACAGTACTGACTGAAAAATTTAAATTTTAAACAATCTTTTTAATAACCTGATCATCATTGTTTTTGCTTTGTAATGTGACTGACAATCATGATAATAGAAGAAATGGATGATATAGATATAATTTAAAGCTAGAAGGTACTCTAGAGCTCAACAAGTACATCACTTTCATTTTTATAATGAGGAAACTGAGAAATAAAAAGGTAAGTGACTCACTCATGGTTACACAATGACTAAGTGTCTGAGGTAGGTTTTCAATCCATATCTTTCTGAATTCAAATTTTAGTGATTTAGCAATTATGAAAAACTGAAAACTGAATTTATAAGGGAGAACACTGAGGCCAGAGAAGCTATGTAACTTCTACAATTACTCACAGGGAGTCAGCTAGAATTCAAATTCAGGTTGTAACAACATGTTCTGTTTCTTTCCACTGTAACATGTTGCCTCTCTATAAAGTTCTACCATTTTCTTGTGATTTTTTTCACCCTTAAAGAGAAATAGGCTATAGAAATGCCCACCCCCCCACAGGACTTCTCCCCTCCCTTCCAACCCTGTCACCTTCATTTCACCTGCTCATATGGCCATAGGCAAACTGAACCCAAACTGGATTATTAGGATGATGCCAGTATCTACTCTTTTCTTTCTGCTAAGATGGATTGTTACTAGACCTTACCACCTGCTCTGCCACTAGGTTCTCCAGATCTTCAGCTATCTGCTCTACTAATACAAACTAAACTTTCTTGGACAAGCCATTAACCCTGCCACTGAACCTTTAAGATTATGAAAATTTTTATTTGTTCTGCACCTAAATTTTGTATGTTGCTGCCCACAATTTGATTGCAAGCTCCTTGGAATCAAGGATTGTCTTCACTTTAAATTTTTTTTAAAATCACATAGTCCTTAATGTAGAATAAGCACTTAATTATCCATTCATTCACTTGTTCTCACATTATGAATGCTATCTTCAAAGAGTAGAGTTGTTGGGGGTTTTTTTGTTGCTTTAATTTTTTAAGCAATGTAAACATTTTGGGAAGATTTGTTTAAAGATATTTATAAATATGTATGTATATAATGTATTATATGCATAGTATTACAATTGATAAATTCATTTTATTGGATACTCAAATTGTAGTACACTGAAATACATCAAAAATATGTGAAAGTCCCACTATAAACCCTGAGAATGTACCACTCTTCACTAAGCATACTTCCGCTATGGTATATATGACTATTGAAGGTTTGACATCTATTGAGAGCCACAGTGTCCATATTATTTTTCCTTTTCAACCCAAAATATATAGATTTTGCTATATATAAATATGAACAAGAAGAGATCACATAAATCAAGCTATGGGTATTTTATGAAGAATTCTTAAAATAAATGACAGAAGGAGATAATTGTAAATGGAGATATCATTTTCATAACATAAAATTGAAAATGTTTTATACAAACTAAGTTAATATATTTATAATAAGAAAGAAAGTGATGCCTTGAGGAGGAATCTTTGTGTCAAATTTCTCAGATAAGGATTTGATATCCAAGATCACTATCTAAGAGTCTAGATACCCTTGGAAACCTACAGGTATGCATTTTGCATCCAAGGTAGTGATCAGAAATATATAAGAAGAAAAGTCATTCCCTATAAAGGGTCTAAAGATATAAACAAATAATTTTCAAAAGAATTGCAAAGCATAAATAACCATATGTAAGAATGCGTCAAATGCCTAGTAATAGGAGAAATATTGATTCCAAACAATCATGAGTTTTCACCCTACATACATACTTAGCAAATTGACAAAAAATTACAAAAGACAGTAATAAATGGGGTGGAGCTATATATTAGTACACCCCTTCTAATATGAAATTTGTAAATATGCAAGTAAAGTTCCTAAAATATGTATATCCTTTGAACCATCGATTCCATTTTGGGGTCAATTGCCCTATATCCCAAAGAAATCATTCATAAAAAAATAAAAATCTCAACATAAACGAAAAATTTTAAATCCCCACTTTTTTTATTAGTAAAACATACTGGACAAGAATTAGATGTCTACCAACTGAGGAAATAGCTAAACAGATTGAGACAGATGAATATTATCAAATAAATGTCAAAGTAAATTCAGAGAAGCATGAAAAAAAACTTATGTGAACTAATATAAAATTAACAGAGCCACCAAAAAAATATAAACAATACTCATAACAATGAAAATGCGAGAAACAGCATGCAAAGGAATGGTGAGAGACATCTTTACACCTTTGCAGAGATAGAGAGGAGTGTCTATAGTGAGCAGCATTACATATACATTGTCATGTTAAGTTACCGATTAGTTTTGATGATTTTTTTAATCTTCCTCTTATTAGGAACCACCCTGCATGTCATTTCTTATAACAAAATATTATTCTATCAAAATCATATAGTGCAACATTTTCAGTCATTCCCCTATTGATGGGCATGCTATTAATTTCCAAATGTTTGCCACCACAAAAAGAGGTGGTATGTATATTTTCGTATCAATAGACCTTTCCCCCTTTCCTTTGAATTTTTTTTAGCATATATATTTAGTATTGGTATTCTAAGCTTTCTGCTCCTTTAATGTGGTAGGTGCTAAATCTAGTGTGATCCTGATTGTGGCTCCATGGTATTTCTTTTTTTTTTCCCAAGTGCTTTATTAACTTCTGATTTATATCATTCATTTGCGCCAGATTTCGAGTTACAAATTTTCTCCCCATTTTTCCCCTACCCACTGCCCCAAAATAGCAGTCCCACAGGATATCCCCTCATCCAATCTGCCCTCTCCCATATTTTCTCCCACACACCTTTCGACTTTTACAGTGGATCTCTATACCCCAGTGCCTGTATATCTTATTTCCCAATTACATGTAAAATAGTATTGATAATAGTATATATATATATGTATATATATATACATATATATATATATATATTTGATTTTAAAACTTTGAATTCCAGATTCATTCCCTTCCTCCCGTGTCACCCACCCTTCATGGGAAGATAAGCAATTCAGTATACGATGGACATGTGTGGCTTATGCAAAACAATAACATAGTAGATATATTGTAAAAGACTGAATATATTTCCCTCCCTCCTATCCCAGCTCCCACTTGTTCTATTCTCTACTTTGATCCCGTCCCTTTTCAGAACTGTGTACATCTAACTTCCCGTCACCCCCAGCCTTGCCTCCCTTCCATCATCCCTCCTCTCATCCCTTACCCCCCCCACTCTTCTGTAGGGTGAGATGCCCTATTTAGTGTGTATTTCATTCCTTCCTCAAGTCAAATTCAATGGGAATAAGGTTGACCCATTCCCTTTTGCTTTCCTATTCTTCCACTCCATTGTAACCATTTCCCCTTACATCTTCTGTATGAGATAGTTTACCCCATTCTTCTCTCCCCATCTCCTCTCGTTATATTCCTCTCTCACCTCTTAATTTCACTTTTCAAGTAACATCCCTTCCTGTTAAATTGGTACTGTGCCCTCTATCTATGTATACCTGTAAACATATAGACACATTCACATATGTATTCATACTCCAATATACCCTCATATAAAGACACACACACACACACACACACATATATATATACCATGTTTCCCCGATAAGACCTCTCCCGAAAATAAGCCCTCCACTTACTTTGTAAGATTCCTCTAAAATAAGCCCTCCCCCGAAAATAAGCCCTATTGAGATTGCTACTGTAGTGAAGGTGATCCCCTGTGCTACACACTACATTATGGTACCCTCTGTATGCAACCCCCGGGTGAAACGCACGCCGCTCTCCGAGCTGCATCCAATCAGAGCTGCAGCAGTGAGCGCGTCATCCTGTTCTTTATTGAATTCATTATTGAATAAAGGTACATTTTTTTGTTCACATTTACCTGTTTATTAAAATTGCTGTCAATGTTCATTAAAATAAGCCATCCCCTGAAAATAAGCCCTCTGGTGTTTTTCTGTCCAAAAAAATTTAATAAGACAGTGTCTTATTATCGGGGAAACATGGTATATATATTTCTATTCCCTTCAACTACTGAAAAAAGTTTCATAAGTTACAATTATTGTTTTTCCATGTAGGAGTATTAACAGTTCAACTTTGATAAGTTCCTTATGATTTCTTTTCCCCGTTTACCTTCTCATGCTTCTCTTGTTTCTTGTATCTGGATATCAAATTTTCTTTCAACTCTGTTTTTTTCAGCAAGAATGCCTGAAAGTCCTCTACTCCACTGAATAACCATATTTTCCCCTGAAACATGACACTCACTATTGCTGGAAAGGTGACTCTTAGTTTTAATCCCAGCTCCTTTGCCCTCTGCAACATCATATTCCAAGCCCTTTGATCACTCAGTGTAGAAGCTGCAAGATCCTGAGTTATCCTGATTGTGTTTCCACAATATTCAAGTTGTTTCTTCCTGGCTGCTTGTAATATTCTCTCCTAATTCTGGGAATTCTGGAACCTGGCTATAATATTCCTAGGAGTTTTCCTTAGGGGATCTTTTTTCATGAGGTGATTGGTGGATTCTTTCAACCTCTATTTTGCCCTCTGGTTCTAAAACATCAGGGCAGTTTTTTTTTGAGAACTTCCTCAAGGATGATTTATAGGTTATTTCTTTGATCATGGCTTTCAGGTAGTCCAATAATTTTTAAATTATCTCTCCTGGATCTATTTTCTAGCTCAGTGGTTTTTCCCATGAGACATTTCATATTGCCTTCTATTCTTTCATTTGTTTGAATCTGTTTAAAAGCATCCTCATTTCGCATAAAGTCATTAGCTTACATTTGCTCCAGTCTAATTCTGAAGGCATCATTCTCCTCAGTGAGCTTTTGAGATTCTTTTTTCCATCTGGCAAATTCGACTTTTTAAGGCATTCTTCTCATTGCCTTTTTGAGCCTCTTTTGCCATTTCAGTCAGTCTGTTTTTTAAAGTGTTATTTTCCTCAGTCAGGCTGTTGACTCTCATTTTGTAATTTTCTTGCATTGTTCTCATTTCTCTTCCCAATTTTTCCTCCATTTCTCTTATCTGCTTCTTAAGGTCCTCTATGGCCTGTAACCAGCTCATATTTTCCTTTGAAGCTTTTGGTGCAGGAGTTCTGACTTCACTGTCTTCCTCCTGTTCCATGTGTTGCTCCTTTTTGTCCCCAAAATAGGAGTGTAATTTTGTATTCTTCTATCTGCTTTATTTCCTTTGCCTGGTCATGTTGCCCCTCAGTCACTTGACCCCTGGCCTTTTTGCCACAGTAGGACTCTGCCACCAGACAGGGGAGCTTTTGTCCAAAATGCTGGGGTTTTCTCAGTTGCCAGAGGTATTAGATGGCTACCCTCTCTGAGGTCTCCACATGCTCTGGCAAGCTGGACATACATCCCAGGACCTCCACCCTAGACTGCAATCCAGATCCAAGCAGGTTAAAGCAAGAGCGATTATCCCTCAGACTGATGCTTAGTCCCCCTACACTCTGCAGGCCAGGAGCTGAAGCCACCAAGTAGTGCTGGCTGGCTGTGCAGGCATCTCAGCGGCTTCTCACTTGGAGGCAAAAGCCATGCACTCCCACTTATTGGTCACAAAGTCCAGACTGCACTGACCTCATATTTTGTCCTTCACATCTGTGTGTTTATAAATCTGTTAAGGGCCACAGCTGTTGCTGATCTGGAGTCCCTGGTCAGGTTCGCCCTGGGGCTAAAACCTTGGGATGAGGCTGGGTCTGGCTCCCAGAGCACTGTCCTGGCCAATTCCTTCCAGGCTGCTGGGCTGTCCGCAGTGGGAAGTTAGTTTCTCTGTGTCATTTTGTGGGTTCTGTAGCTCCAAAGTTTGTTTAGAGTCCCCTGTTTACATGAATTGGGGAAGGTGGAAGCAGGAGCAGTGGGGAGGTCCTGCTTCTCCTCAGCCATCGTGGCTCTGCCCCTCACTCCATGGCATTTTAATAGTTCCTTTCTGGAAGCTTTAAGTATTTTTAATTTGATCTGGGAGCTCCAGAATTTGGCTGTAATATGCCTGGGAGTTTTAGTTTTGGCATCTCTTCCAGGTGGTGATCAATTGATTCTTTCAATTTCTATTTTGACCTCTGGGTCTGAGGATATCTGGGCAGTTTTCCCTGATAATTTCTTGAAATATGTCAAGGCTTTTTTGGACCATGGTTTTCAGAAAATCCAGTAATTCTTATCTTATCTCTCCTTGATCTTCTTAAAGGTCAGTTTTTTTTTTTTCCTGATGAACTAGTTCACACTTTCTTCTGGTTTTTTTTTTCATTCTTTTAACTTTGTGTTATCATTCTTGGTGTCTCATGGAGTAATTAGCTTCCAGTTGCCCAATTCTGCTCTTTAAGCAGATATTTCCATCAGTGAATTTTTTTTACCTCTTTTTCCATTTGGCCAAATCTGTATTTTAAGGTGTTATTTTCTTCTATATATCTTGTGCCTCTTTTACCAAGCTATTAATATTTTTCTCTCATAATTTTCATTTATTTGCCATTCTTTTATTTCTCTGACTTTTTCTTTGCCATTCTTATTTTATTTTAAAAATATGTTTTTTAATTCTTCCAGGAACTCTTGTTGGGCTTTTGACCAATTCACTTTATTTTCCCCTTCAGGTTTTGTTTTTCCTTTAAGGCTTTTTTTTTTTTTTGGTCCGTTTTGGTCATGGTTTTAATTTCATTGTCTTCTTCTGGGTTTATCTGTATTTTCCCTGTTACCATAGGATCTTTTTATGGTCAAGTTCTCTTTTTAATTATTTGTCAATTTTCACAATTTATTTCTTGTTTTGCAAGTTCATGTTAATGTTAGATTCTGTTCCTGGCTTTGGTAGAACACTCTCTTAAGCTTTAAGCTCTTTTGTACTGCTCTATTCAGAGCTAATTCTGGGGGTTTGGAAGTTTTCAGTTCTTCCAAGGGGGTATGAGTTGGGGAAAGATATGATCACTGTTCTCCTGGTCTTTCTTTTCCTAACCCAGAAAGTAAGCCTAATCACTTGGGATTGCAATCCATACTGCTCTTCTGGGTCCCTAATCTCTTGTTACTAAAAGTGATACTGCCCCTCAGGGCTTTCACAAACTTTTGACCAAAAATGCTCCTCCTTTGCTTTGAATTATGATTCAGAAATGGGTATAGACTATGGTTTTGCCATTTTCCCCTCAGGGTTTCCACTCCCTCTTGACCAAAAATGCTCCTTCATGCCCATGAACCATATATGATCCAGATCTGGCCATAGACAATGGAGCTGCCAAGCAGTGACTGGTGACATCCAGCACTAGCACAGGAATACACTTTAGTCTTATTCTGATCAGTTGCCTTGCCACATTACCATCTCTAATTTGGTAACTTCTGAACTTCTTCCTGCTTCTCTTTCCACCACCTAGTCCCATCACTGGTATTTATCCATGTAGGCTTCAGGCCAGCCTCTACCTACATGTCACAGATCTCTTTTCCCAAGCTCCTAAATTGTCTTGGGGTGGAAGAATGTCTTGGTGACCTTTTCTTGACTCTTCCACTCCAGAATTTTATTTAACTTGTTATTTTAAAGTTGTTTTTTTTTTTGAGAGGGACATTGGGAAAGTTTATTCAAATGTTTTCTGTACTCTGTCATGTTGGCTCTGGCCACAAAAGTCAAGTCCAGGATTTTCAAAAAGAGAGTTAAAAAGGGAATGGGAAGAATCTAAAGTAGATCACTGAACTTGGAGAATGGAAGATTAACCTTGAGATTAATCTCAGGTACTGCCATTATTATGGTGTGTGATAATTTTAATTTCCTGGTTGTTAATTTGAACATAGTATCAACTATCCCTGTGTGAACTGTAGAATTATGGAATTTAAGAAAAATAATAAAAGTCCCATGACTTTTCCTATATGCATAAACAATCTACCTCTAGTGAATTATTAGATTCATCCTCTTCAGATATTATAAGATCTAGGAAAATATTCAAAACTTATTCTTCTGTGGCGGCCAGGTGGCTCAGCGAGTAAGATCACTGGCTCCAGTGTTGGAATGACCTAGAGATCTAATCCCAGGGTTAGACACTTAGCACCCACCCAGAAACACCTGGCCGTGTAACCTTGAGCAAGTTGCTTAACCCCAATTGCTTTAAAAATAATAATAATAAAGCTTATTCTTCTGCACACACAATTCTGCTTCTTATGTCTCCTTGCCTTTGCACAGGTTATCTCCATAAAAGGCCAATAATATTCCTTAATATTCCTCTTCTCTTCCAAAGCTCAGTCCTTCCTTTGATACTCAAAGATGAATTAGAAATTCCATACTTGTTTCTGCTTCTCAAAATCAAGTCCAGTAAATCTCTCTGTCATCTTGACATATCTTCTTTTTTTATAATTATGTCAGTGTGACCAAGTCTTTCACAAAATGTATTTGATTAAATCAAGGATGTGCACAAGCCCTTTCTCATTGTTTTGATAGATGCAATTAAAAAATAAGTAGCATAGGGAGTGACTAGGTGGCTCAGTGAATAGAGCACTGGCCCTGGAGTCAGGAGGACCTGAGTTAAAATCAGGCCTCAGACTCTTAACACAAAAACTTGCCATGTGACCTTGGGCAAGTCAGTTAGCCCCAATGGCCCTCCAGAAAAACAAAAAAAAATAAGTAGCATAGATAAAATGGAAATTTCCATCTTTTACTTGTCTCTACATAGTTAATTTATTTTAAGACCATTCTACCATTAATAGTTATTTTATCTAAGCCTATACATTTGTATTTCTATTGAGTCAGGGAAACGTAAACTATAGAAGAATTTTTCCAGGGATTTTTAGAAGATTTCATCATTGTTTTTAATTTTTAAGACTATTCTATACAATAATAAGTAGATTTCCTTTGAAATTAGAGAGAGAGAAAATAATGAGAAGACCCAGCATTGCAAGGGGTGTGATTCTTTTCAATATAACTGAAAGGAATTCTGTCATACTTGAACACACTCTCCAGAGTTTTACATAAGGCTATCTCAGGGAAAGAAGAGGTAATAGAAGACAACAGCAATTTAAAAATAAATAAATAAAGGTATAATATTACAGGTGGGTGATAATGAATTCTTGTTGTATGTTAGTGATAGAGGAAATAGAGAAGGGAATATGACTCCAGGTGATTTTTTTAGAAATGTATTTAATGAGATTGATACCTAGAAGAAATATGAGAAAGAATGAAATAATATTCAAAATAAAATAAAATAGAAAGGTAGAATGAATGGTAACTCAGAGAAGTCATAAAGAATTGAAATAAATTTAATTTGAGGCATATTGACTCTGAGATTCCAATGGGACATCCACACAGAGATATCTTGCAGGCACAATATGGAAGATTAAAAATTCTTTACCTCCTCTTCTCTGCCTCATGGAGACACTAACTCCCATAGAGGCTCACCTTAGCTGTTATCTCAAGTCTGAGGCCTTTCTGGATCTCCCCAGTTTTATTGTACCTTCTGCAAACTTATTTCCTTTTCATTTTGTCTATTTCTTGTTGAGTCTTTTCAGTGATCTCCATGACCTCATTTGGAGTTTTCTTGGTGAAAATACTGGAATGGTTTGCCATTTCCTCCTTCTGCTCACTTTAAAGATGAGGAACTGAGGCAATTTTCCCTCTGTTTGATAGGAAGTGATGATTCCAATTGTCAAGACCTTACTATCTTTTAAAATATTAAGTTTCAAGCCAGCTTTTACACACACACCCCCTTTACCCTCATCAAAAAGCTTCTTAATTCTTCTCCACTTTCTGCCATAAGAATAATCTCTGTAGCTGAGATTATTTATATCTCTCCTAGCAACCCTAATAACAGCTTTTGATTCATCCATCCAAGCATTTCACATGATGCATATACGTTACATAAGTAGGGTGACAATATACAGCCTTGTCCTCTCCTTTTCCAATCTTGAATCGATCACTTGTTCCATGTTGGGTTTTAAGTCTTGCTTTTTGACCTGCATACAAGTTCCTTAGTAGACAAGCAAGATGATCTGGTACTCCTTTCTCTTGGAGGACTTCACGTAATTTGTTGTGATCCATACAGTCAAAGGTTTTATTGTATTTAAAGAAGCAAAATTAGATCGGGAGGTCCCTTGTTTTCTACATAATCCAGGAAATCTTGGCAATTTTGTTTCTACTTCCTCTGCCTCTTCAAAAACTCGCCTGCTGTTCTGCTTGTTCTCAGGTCACATATTGCTGAAGGTGAGATTACAAAAATCTGAAGTATAAACTTACTGGCATGTGAAATGAGTGCAAGAGTTTAATAGTATGAACATACTGTGCAATCACCTTTCTTTATTTTTTATTAATTTATTTGTTTACTTTTAGTTTGCAAGACTCAATCCCACAATTCCTTGAGTTTCACATTTTGTCCCCCTCCTTCCCCTCTCCCTACCATGGTGGCATACAGTCAAGTACAGGATCTGTAAATACTTTCACATTATACATTAGTCAGTTTATAAAGATGAATTGTTTCAGATGGAATGAAAAATGGTAAAGAGGACATAAAACCAAACAAGAAAAGGAAAAAGATCAGGTAGTTTGCTTCAATCTGGATATAAACTCAGTTCTTTCTAGTTCTTTCTCTGGATGTACACATTTCTCTCCATCTTGAGTCTTTTGGGATTGACTTATATCACTGCATTGCTGAGAAGATTCCAGTCTATCAAAGTTGGTCATCATACATACGTTGTGTCTAATTGAGTACAAATTTCTCCTGGTTCTACTCTTCTCACTCAGCATCAGTTCGTATAAGCCTCTCCAGGTAAATATGAAGTCCATCTGCTCCTCGTTTCTTATAGCACAATAGTATTCCAAAACATGCATATACCGCAACTTGTTCAGCCATTCCCCAATTTGTGGGCACCCCCTTAATTTCCGATTCTTTGCTACCACAAAAAGAGCTGCTATAAATATTTTTGTACATATGGGTCTTCCTCCCACTTCTATGATCTCTTTGGGATATAACCCTAGGAGTGGTATTGCTGGGTCAACAGGTATGAAATTATTTATAGCCCTTTGGGCATAATTCCAGATTGCTCCCCAGAAAGGTTGGATCAGTTCACAACTCCACCAGCAATGCATTAGTGTTCCAATTTGCCCACATCCTCTCCAGCATTTGTCATTTTCCTGTTTTGTCATCTTAGACAATCTGACTGGTGAGATGTGGTACCTAAGGAAATCACCATTCTTTATGATTGGAACTGACTGATTTCTCCCAAACCAGGGGCCACTGTGGCAGTTTCCAAATTTGCTGGCATATTGAATACAACACTTTAACAGCATAATCTTTTAAGATTTTAACTAATTCAGCTGCTATTACATCATTGCCAGTAGCCTTATTGTTAGCATTGCTTCCTAAGGCCCACTAGATTATATTGTTCATGATATTTGTTGTTCCATTGTTCCAGTTATGTCTGAATCTTCATAGTGGATTTTGGTGTTTTCTTGGTAAAGATATTATAATGGCTTACCTTCTCCCCCTTTCCAGTTCACATTACAGAAAAGGAACTGAAGTAAACAAGATTAAGTGACTTGGCCAGGGTTACACAGCTAGTAAGTATCTGAGGATGAATTTGAACTTATGAAAATAGGTCTTCCCCGGGGTGGCTAGGTGGCACAGTAAATAAAGTACTGGCCCTGGAGTCAGGAGGAATTGAGTTCAAATTTGGTCTCAGACACTTAACACAAAAACTAACCACATGACCTTGGGCAAGTCATTTAACCCCAACAGCTCTCCAAAAAGAAAAAAAAAAGAAAATAGGTCTTCTTGATTTCAAGTCAGTACTCTGTCATCTGTGCCACTGGGCTGATTCAAGATGCATACTCTACCTCAATAACCACATTATTATGTTTTTAAGTGACTTTAAGTTCCTTCTCTTGCAGTTCTGTGACATTTTCTTGCCACCTCTACTTAATAAATTCTACATTTGTTATTCCGTAACATTTTCTTTTATCATTCTCTTGATATCTTCAATTTGCCAGAAGAGAACTCGTCTTCCTCATTCTATTGTTTTCTTTTATTTCTTTCCATTACTCATTTAAGAAACCTACCTTTTCTCTCTTTGCTGTTTTCTAAAATTCCACCTTCAGGTAATTCTTCCCTTTTTTTCTTTCTCTCTTTTTTAAAATTAATTTTGTATTTATTTATTTTTAGTTTTCAACATTTATTTCCACAATAATTTGAGTTACAAATTTTTTCCCAATTGTTCCTCTAGCCCCACCCCAAGATACCAAACCTACTGAATACCCCTTCTCTTAATCTGCTTTCAGTTATATCCTCCCCCAATACCCCCCTAACTTTCTAGTAGGGCAAGATGGATTTCTATACCCTAATGTCTGTATATATTATTTCCCAGTTACATGTAAAAACAATTGTTTAAATACTTGTTTTTACAACTTTGATTTCCAGATTCTTTTCCTTCTTCCCTCCTCACCCACCCCCCACTGAGAAGATAAGCAATTCAATATAAATTGTATATGTATAGTATCATCTCCTGTATTATCCCTTTCCCCCTACTTTCCTGTAAGGTAAGATAACCAATTGAGCATATATGCTATTTCTTCCTTAAGCCAAATTCAGTGAGAGTAAGGTTGACCCATTCCCTTTCACCTTCCTGCTTTTCCCCTCCATTGTAACATTTTTCTCTTGCCTCTTTTATATGGGATAATTTACCCTATTCTATCTCCCCCCTTCTCTTTCTGCCATTATATTCCTCTCTCACCTCTTAATTTTATTTTTTTTAGATATCATCGCTTCATATTCAACTGATTCTGTGCCCTCTGTCTATGTATACATGTACACACATATACACAAATTCACATAAGTACTTATACACATATACACCCTCCTATATATGAATATATATGCATGAATAAATATATATGTATATATATGTATATATTTATTCATGCATATATATTCCTTTCAACTATCCTTATACTGAGAAAAGTCTCATGTGTTAGAAGTGTCATTTTTCCATGTAGGAATGTAAATAGTTCAACTTTAATAAGTTCCTTATGATTTCTTTTTTTTTCCTGTTTTTTTCTCATGCTTCTCTTGATTCTTGTATTTGAAGTCAAATTTTCTGTTCAGCTCTGGTTTTTTCATCAAGAATACTTGAAATCCTATATTTAATTGAATGACCCTATATTTTCCCCAGAAGCACTATACTCAGTTTTGCTGGGCAGGTGATTCTTGGTTTTAATCCTGGCTCCTTTGACCTCTGGAATATCATATTCCAACCTCTTCAATTCCTTAATGTAGAAGCTGTGATATCTTTTGCTATCCTGATTGTGTTTCCACAATATTCAAATTTTTTCCTCCTGACACCTTGTAATATTTTGTCCTTGATCTGGGAACTCTGCCATTTGGCTTTGATATTCCTAGGAGTTTTCTTTTTGGGATCTTTTTCAAGAGGTGATCTGTGAATTCTTTCCATTTCTATTTTGCCTGCTGGTTTTAGAATATGAAGGCAATTTTCCTTGAGAATTTCTTGAAGGATGATTTCTAGGCTCTTTTTTTGATCATAGCTTTCAGATAGTCCTATAATTTTTAAATAATGTTTTCTGGATCTCTTTTCCAGGCCAGTGTTTTTTTTTCCAGTGAGATAGTTCACATTGCCTTCTATTTATTCATTTGTTTGGATCTGTTTTATAGTATCTTTATTTCTCATAAAGGTGTCAGCTTCCATTTGCTACAATATAATTTTGAATGAATTATTCTCTTCAGTGAATTTTTGAAATTCCTTTTCCATCTGACAAGTTTTGTTTTTTAAGGCATTATTTTCCTTGTTGGCTCTTTGGGCCTCTTTTGCCATTTGAGTTTTAAAACTTTAAAACACCATTTTAAGGTGTTCTTTTCCTCAATATTTTTGGGTCTCCTTTAGCAGGCTGTTGACTTGATTTTCATGATTTTCTTACATTATTCTCTTTATCATCCCAATTTTTCCTTCTCTTCTCTTACTTGATTTTCAAAATCCTTCATTTTTCTTGGAAGCTTTTGATGCAGGAGTTTTGACTTTGTTGTCTTCTTCTGGTTCCACTTGTTGCCCCTTTTTGTCCCCCCCAAAATGATTCTATGCTCTGATTGCACATGTTCTGCTTGCACATCTTGCCAGCCAATTATTTGCCTTTTGAGCTTTTTGGTACACTAGAACTCTGCTTCCAGAGTGGAGAGCTGTGTCCCAAATTGCTGGGGTTTTCACAAATATTGTCAGAGCGATGAGATGGGTGTCCTCTCTGTATCCACCACAAGCTCTGACATACTGGTGTTTCTCACCCCACCACCACCACCCAAGACTGTGACACAGATTCAATCAAGTCAAAGCAAGATCTTTGAATAGTTGCTTGGTCCCCCTATGATCTGCAGGCCAGGAGCTCTGGAGGAAGCCATATGGCAACAGCTGCAGCTACTGCACCTCTGCCACCTCTTTCCCCAGGGGAAGGGCCAGATCACACTCTTCTGTCACTCAGTTCCAACAGAGTTCCCCACTGACCTTTCACTTTCTCTTTGGTGTTTATGGGTTGAGAAGTCTGGAAACTGCCATGACTGCCAGTTATTCATTCCCTTGAAGTCTGCTCTGGCAGGTCTGTTCTGGTGGATGGGGCTGCCCTGGTTCTGGCCCAGTATGGCTCATGTGGGACTGCTCAGCCCCTATATTGGTGTGATAGACTCTTTCTGTCAGCCTCTTAGGCTGTTTTCAGTGGTAGATTTGTTTCTCTCTGTTACTTTGTGGGTTTTGTAGCTCTAAAAGTTGTTTTTTACAGGTATTGGTTGGTGCAGGAGCTTAAGCAATTTCTCCTTTTTCTCTGCCATCTTGGCTGCCTTTCCTTTCTCTTTTGCTTTCCTTCTCTGTTGAGCTGTTTATAAAGCATAATCAGATAGCCCTTTTGCTTTTGGCTTTTTTTATGATTTGTTGTTGTTGCTGCCACTCCTGAAGCTTCCTACACAATATTACAAATGTCCATCCATATTTTTTTCCCCTGTCACTCTACCTGCCACATGTAATCCCTCTTCAAGCACTCTATCTACTAGATCCAATCCCTAAAATTTTTTCATCACCTTCACTACATATTCATTATAGATTTTATTTACCTTATTCCCATACAATCTGATGGTTTTCCCTGCTTTCTTTAAGTCTAAATTTTGCAATAAGAAGCTCATGGTCAGAACCAAGTCAGTTCCAGGTCTTGGTCTAACTGATTATGTAGAGCTTTTCTACCTATGACTGCTAAGTATATAATATGATAAAATATTATTATACAAAATGATGAGGGGGATGATTAAGAAAACCTGGAAGTGTGAATTGATGCACAGTAAAGTGAGCAGTATCAGGAGATCCTTGTAAAAAATAATAGCAATATTGAAACAGTGATCAATTGTGAGAGACTTAGCTACTCTGATCAACACAACAATCCAATATAATTCCAAAGGACTCCTGATGAAAGAAGCTATACATCTCCAGAGGGAAAATTGATGAACTTTGTGTAAAAATTTAATATTTCTTTTCACTTTGTTATTTTACTTACTTTTTTTTTTACAACATTGCTAATGGGAAAGTGTTTTGCATGACATAATATAGCTTATCTTCTCAGTGGGTGGGTGTGGAACTTAAGGGTGGGAGAGAGTTTGGAATACAAAATAAAACACAGAATGCTCATAATAAATTAATAAACAAATAACATTTTTTAAATACTTTGAAAAATCTAAGCCTTTAAAATAAAGTGAAAATTATTTTCTGTAGCTTGATCAAATGATGAAGCAAATTTATAAACTTTAAATGATGAAGCAAATTTATAAACTTTTATTTCATTAGCAATGCCATATTTATTCATTTTTATATTATAGAATAAAACAAGTATAAGAGTATGATAAAAAAGATGATTGCACATTAAATTACAAAGATATTAAGTACAACTTGCTATTTCTTTTAAATATATAAGGTTATCATGTAAATTTCTTTTTTCCATTTCTTTCTTCCCATTTCCCCCACTCAAGAGATGGCTACAAGCAGAAACAAATATGTATACACATGTCAAATCACTGTATACATGCTTCTAATAATCAGTTCTTTCTGTGCATACATATTTTTTCTTCCTTCATATGCCCTTTGTCATTAATTTGAGTATTTATAATGGTCACAATGATTTATTTTCTCAAAGATGTTCTTAAAATAATACTGCTATTACTGTATACAATATTCTCTTAGTTCTGCTTATTTCACTCTTCATTATTTCATGCAAGTCCATCCATGTTTTTCTAAAACATTGAGATTATTGTTGCTAAAAATATTTTAGAAAACAAAGGTTCTTTTCCTTTTTTCCTAAATATCTTTGGAACTAAACCTAGTAGTGGTATTGCTGGGTCAATGAATTTAGACAGTTTAATAACTCTTTGGCCCTAATTCTAAATTGTTCTTGAAAATGATTGGAGTCATTCACAATTGTACCAACAAAGCATTAGTGTTCCATTTTTCCCACATCCCCTCCAACATTTGCTATTTTTCCCTTAAATAATTTTAGTGAATCTGATAGCTGTAAAATGTTATCTCAAGGTTGTTGTAATTTGCAATTCTCAAATAAATAACACCTTGAAGTAATATATGTAAAATTGGTTGCCCTCAAAGATACCTGGATAACTGTGGGAAGACCCTATAGATTCTGACCCAAATATGCTATCACCTGCTAATACCACTGTTATGTTTCCCAACCCACTTCTCACTTGAAATAACAAGCATCTCAGAATAAATTGCAAACATATCCTAATTTACACCCAAATCCAAAGAAATAGTTTAACTACAATATGCTTGGTTTGATGGACAAACAAGTATTAGTAAGATCTGCCCCAGACCCCTAGAGACACATACAAAATCCCCATTCCTTTCTGGCCCTAGAAAAACAATACTCCCTCCCTGAACAATGTGACTCTACCCAAGAGAAAAAAGCATTCTTCCTAGTAAACTCAATCAAATTTTCTTTGGTTTACAAATCTCTGGTACAGTTATTTGATTATTCCTTTCTCTTCACAATCCTTACTCATATTTCTTGATGTGAATGAATTCTTTTGGAGCATGTAATAAGACCAAACTGCAAGGGGGAACATATGTTAATAATTTTGGCAGAATATATTTTGCCTTGATATCTAAGCTCCATTAGTACACATAATAACAAAATTCTCTCATGTTATATAATTTTCTTTTTAAAATCTTACAAATATATTGAAATTTTACATTGAAATGGCATTACTCTCAATAGATTTGGAAGTTTCCTCTAACATCACTTTTAAGAATTTATCAGAAAAATGGTCAAACAAGGAACATCTTTGGTTCCATTTTTTTTTCATTCCATTTCTTAATATAGGATGTTTTTAATTCCTTCATTAATTTATTGCACTGGCCTCCAGGCTTATGTAAAATACCATTTTCCTTTACATTATTTGCAAGTGTAATTACTTCAATGATTTTTCATGTGATTCATCAAGCATTACTTTACCATATACCGGGATGTAGCAATGACTTTCCCTTGTTGAATGCTTTTTATACTTTGAAATTCTCTAAACAAGTTTGAACAATATGAGGATTCCTTGTGGTATCAGAACAGAAAAATTGATTAGATTTTCTTTTTTTCTTAATAAAAGCATCTATTTTCCTCTTAACATTTTTATTTTTCTCAATTTTTTCCAAATCCCAATTTCCCAATTGTATATCTGTGTTTAGATATCCAAGAGATCATTTCAAAATTTGGGGTTTCCTACTACTGGGAAATGAATCATTCATCTAAAGCAAAGAAAAAAAAGAGAAAAAAAAATAATTCCTTTCCATAAATAGCAATATATGTAGTGACCAATGACAAGTATTTTATTTTATGAATTTGTTCTTTTTTGCTGTTTCTGCTATTGCTTGTGTTTATGCTACTTAAACTTTAATTGTTGTCTTTTCTTCTACTAGCTTAACTTTTTTCAGTACATGTTTCCTAAAATGATTTAACTATTTATACACAAGGATTTTTATTTTACTTAAATTTAAAGACAATGAAATATGTAAGACAGTGGAGTTTAAATTTAAAAGTCTAAACAATTACCTGCAACTTTTCTTTAGTTATTTTACTTTTTGGAATTTGATAATTTTCTTAGGAAAAAGTGTGATTATATTCTTTCCAAAATGGATGATGTTCAGAAAAAATAACAAATGTAATATCTTTATTTCTATATAAACTATTTAAATTTATATTTTTATATTTTGGTTCAAATATAGCAAAAATTAAAATAATATAATATATTTATTCCATGAGCCTGTTTGGTAATGACTGTATGCTAGTATGATTGATATGTTCTGACAGAAATTTCATTTCATTCATGCACATCATATAACAATGTTCACTGTCATTTCGAACTAGATGTCCATATAAGTCTCATTTTATTGACTTTAATTTGACCTTTCTTCTCATTGAAAAAATATGTTCATAAAGATGGATGCTATGCCATTAACATGCTCCATAAGTTATAAAACTCTAGCCTCTGGGATATTTATATCAGCTGAATTAACAGTCCAATCAATTAATCCATCCAAGCATATAACTTAGAAAAGTGCTTTATATGTACAGATATTTGAGTACAGAATTAATTGAAAGAATTGAGTAGGATGAGATTGGGCTAAATCTTGTTTTTTTGTAAATTAAAAAAAGTTCATATATAATTAGTTCATATCATATCAGAACTAATTTGTTCTGATGATATCATTCCTATTGATCCACAAATAATGGAAAATTTCAGTCTAGGTGGAAAGATTTATGATAATTATTAGGGGATCACATCCTATTATCAGTGATCACTGGAATTCCTGATGTAAATTCTTAAGACTTGAAGAAGGCCATACTTGACAATAAATAATATTAGATAAAATTTGTGACAAGAATGAGAAAACATAATCACCAAAGCTGGACATTAGATTACTCTGAGATATTTAAAAAGATCAAAAGGGAGATGTCTGATTTATTGAGAAGGTCTTTTATATTGGATTTATGGGGAGATATTTACAAGAATTCCTCAAGATGAGTAGTTGAAGGATTATCATCTCCATTGGCAGGGGCAGTCCACAGAGTTAAATTCATTTATTCACGAGTGATTTGTTTTTGGCCTTTTTATTAAGTGTATAAAGAACTTTCTTCTGTTTTGTAGTTTTCAAATTTTAATGGTGATACTGTGAATGAGTCCATGTTTGAAATAATAATATGCAAGGACATATTCAGACACTTTCACAAATCTCATTTGAATAAGGCATTTTTAAAGAGCCAAGGAAGTCTCTCTAGTTTGGATACTTCATTGCCTTTAGTTTTATCACTTCTTACAGATAACACATATTTCAGAAAACTAAGAATGCTGACTATGTAAATGGAATATCAGTGGCATTTCTTGGTTCAGATCATCTTACTTGAAATAGACATTAGTGGAAGGCACTTAAATTAAAATAAAATGTGTTGGGAGACCATCTATTTACTAATGCTATTTAGGAAGAAAAATATATTTTCTTATACTAGCATGAGAAAATGAAAAAGACAAATCAGGTGAAACACTGTTTCTTTTAATAGGAATAACCATATTTAAGTTATATATTGCCACAAGTGAACAATTTTCATCTTCTAAACAGCATGCAACAGTGCAAAAGTATCATAATGGGAATTTTGAATCTCGTATTTTTGTTCACTAGCTATTTTAAGATTTTGAAAGTCACTTCATTTTTGTCACTGTTTTCTCATTTTTAAAATAATGGTAATAATACCTATATTAAGTACCCTGTAGGATTTCTATGAGGAAAATATTTGAGAAGCTATCGAGTCACATGCAAAACTGTTGTTTATTTTTGATGAATTGTAACAAAACAAAGATTATTGACTTTAATGTCAGAACATGTATGACAGAATTTTAACCATTTACTAGTAATGCATTATGGGGCCTCAGAGTCAGGAAGATGAAGGTTCAAATTCTACTTTAACACATCCTAGATGTGTGAACTTGGACAAGGAGCAGAAACTCTTCATGTCTCAGGCAGTTTTGCAAGATTAAGTTGCTGAATAGGTACAAATTTGCATTAATAAAAGGACAACATCAATGATATCACAAGTTAGGATAAAAAGGTCAATTTATGTCTTTATTATTAGTGTAATTGTTACCTGAGAGAATGTTAAATACTATAAAGAAAACTTACTCAGGCTGGTGTTAGTTCTAAGGGAAATTTAAGTTTGAATCCTGATTCAGGTTTGTGATCTATTTCGAGCCACTATTTGGCCTCAGAAAAGTCTGAATCTCAGTTTCTGCATTTGTAAAGCAGTGATAACAATAATGGGACTTTCCCATAGTTTTGATCAACAGAGATAATAGAGAAAGAGCATTTTGGAGATCTGTAAGCCCTCTATAAATGGCAGCTTTTGTCGTCATCAGCATCATCATCACCATAATTCTAACTTTCCTAATTTTAGCACGATTTTTTATTTTATGATTTATTTAATTTATATATTAATATATATTATATACTATTTTTACTAAAACATTTATTAAATATATTTTAAAATATATTATAATGTAAATATAATAAATACATATATATAATTTAATTTAAAACATTATGTAATGAAAAATAAAAATGTTTCAATATAGTATTATAAAAATTGCAATATAACCAGCATGGTATGTTTTATACTCATTTGTACTTTTGAAAAGTTATATTTTAATATTTTCATCTCTCCTGGGAGATCAATATTATACCCTTCTGGCTAATCTTCCTCTTTTGAATGAGTCCCAGACAAGGGAGTAATCATATCCTGGAATAAATATGCTTAGATTCAAAGGAGTAATCTAGAAACATAACATGAAAGAAGCTAAATTTGTCTACTTAAGCTGTCTCCATAAAAATGTGTAACATTTGCTCTACTTGAGTTCATTAAATTTTTACTTCAGTAACACATGTGGGTAGGATGTAAGCTCCTAGAAGACAAAGACCATTTTTCCCTTGGCTTAACTCCATGCCTAACAGTGTTAGCACTGGTGTGCCGGTGAATGGACTTTTTAGAAAAAAAATACACACAATGTACTTTTAAGTTTAATCTGCATTACTAACATTTTATCTGTCATTTTTTTTTGAGTCTGGAAATCAACAAAACAATAAATAAAGGTTTGATTTATAACATTCGAAAAACAAATGTCCATTTAGTATGTCCATCAATATATAGGTATATCTTCTAGAGGTGCTGCAGATGAACAATTAACTGGACCAGAATTTACTAAAATTTAAATATTGGTATGTAATTCATTTTGGGAAAACGCATAGCACTTTCAAGTTCCTGCTTGTCTCAATAGCCTCTCTCTTTAATGACAGTGTTTCCCTGGAGGCAATGATCTTTAGATTGTGATATTAGTTGCTTAAAATCAAACTAACAATTTAATTGTTTTGACGGTTTCAAATGTCCTGATGTTTACATTATGTAGGCAAAATCACTAAAATGATTTTGATTCAGGAAGATTATTGTCTGAACAAGTCACTTAACTGTTCTCTGACCTTAAAGATTTTGTTATATTTTTGTTTGGTTTGGTTTTTTTAACCTGTAAGATAAAGGTAATAATAGACTTAGTTGTTACTCCATTTGAATGGTTGTGGCTCCTATAAGTTAATGAATATAAAGTGATTTACAAATCTTAAAATGCTTTATGACATATTGCAATTTTAAATTCTGAGTTTCATTTAATTTGATTAAATATCTACAAATTATTGAGTATAGCCACCTTGAGCTTGTGGTATTAATAAAGTATTAAACAGATACATCTTCTGTCACACAAAAAAAAGAGTATATAGGTTTTTATCAAAAATTATTGATTACTTATTCTCTGAACCTTATTCTCCAAACCTTCTTCCCTCTTTTATCCTTTATCATCTGTACAATGAATGCTTTGGACTATGTAATTTCTAAAATAAATTTATTTCCAATCATGAAACACTAGAATATCAAATGAAAAAAAATTCTGTTGACAAAAATTGCAATGAAAAATGTAAAATGAGTTTAAGTAGGCTATAATATATTATCAAAGATAATTGCATGTAAGACATGATGCAAATTATATAATCAAGGTCATCCAAGGTGAGAAAATTATATGGATGAATCATATGGTAAGACTAAAGGAGGTGAGATAGACTGAAGAGACTCTGTTTCATTAGGTAAGAAAGGTTAGGCCAGGAGGTATGATTAATTCCTCACTACTGGTAGGTAACAGGTTTGTTTTGTTTTTTTTTTGTCTTTTTTCCTGATGCTGCTGTCATGGTGGAGCAGATAGAGCGTGGTTGGAAGCTAACCCATGGATATTTGTGACCTTGTGTTGAAGTATACAGGAAAGAGTGTATGAATTTAAGCATTAACATCAGAAATGAAGTGGCTCATGACATGAGTGAGGGAGAGAGTGATTAGTTAGTTAAATAAGTGTGTGAGTTACATGAGTCTGGGATAGTGCTTGTGAATGGTAGTATGCTTTGAGGTATAGCTTCTTAGGCAAATAGGGTATGTTGTGGCCCTTCAGCTATTAGTCTCTAAAGAATCTGAGGTAACCCTTTGGAAATGCCTCCATTTAGAAAGCATGGAGGTACCTGAAAATTAAGATAGTATATAGAAACAGCCATTCCACACCTTCTCTCTGATCCTCCCTTCAACATCTGCACCTATTGAGATTGAGTAAATGTTGGCTCCTAAATACTAACTGCCACAAAATCATGATGCCAAAGGCCTTAGAGAGCAAAAAGTTCATATTGCATACTGGAGCTACAAGTAGTCTCTGTATGAGAAAAAATAGCTAAGAATCAATACAAAAGCCTACCCAGTACTTCATGAATGGATAAGCATGAAAGTACATATGAGGGTGGAGCCAAGATGGCAGAGTAAATGGAAGAACTCATTTGAGCTCTCCCTGAAACTCCTCTAAATACCTTCAAAAATAACTAAACAAATTCTAGGTTCTGAAACATCTGGGAATGACAGTGTTTTGCACACTGAAGGGACTAAGAGATGATAGGAATTTATAATCACCTATGCTTTAGGTAAGTCACTGAACTGAAGAGAATTTTGATATGTAGCTAGCTCTCATTCAAACTGAGGTCAAAATAATTCCATCACCGACAATTCCTCAGCATGAGATTCCCAAACACAATGACATGTTCCAGACTGAAGTCTTTATGATATTTAGCACATACAGAAAATAATGGTATTCCCTGTCTCAGAGAGCATGCTTCTCTGACTGAAGATAAGTTGTATGCCAATATCACTCTGTAATGAGGATACTAATTTATGCAATTGCCAAGCCAAAATTATGCACTTGCCAAAAGCTTTCTGTTCAGTAATAAAGAACTATGGTAGATTATTATCAATAGAATGAATTGTTCTGATTATAAAGCTAAAGATTTACTACTCTTATTAAGTATGTGTTTCTAAGGGGGGAAGAATAGCCTTTTATCTTCACCTATATGCTCATTGAGCCAAGAATCACTCTTAACCCCAGCTTGACAAGAAAAGTCATGTATTTACAGAATTGCCTGCATCAACTGACCTTTAGAATATCATTTCAACTGGTTTTCAGACCTTTACCAAAGAATCAAAATGGGAAATTGCTGAGCTTTTCAATTGGATTTATATATCACTGCTTTTCTCATGTGCCCAGGTAGGCATTGTTGCAGTGTGTGTATTTCTTTATAAAATGTTAAACTGATGATTTTATTTTTTGGGGGGAGAAATTGACAAAGAAAACAGAAAATGGACTCCTTGGGTCTGTGATTTTTGTAGTTTGCTACCTATTTCCCCCTCTACCACTAATTTTGACATAGTGACTCCAATAACTCAAAATAGACAAAATTATGTGTGTTTTTCTTAAGGAAAAAAAAAGTATATTGATTTCTCAGTGCCAAGATTAATTGGATACTTAATCTTGTACAAATAGTTTCCCTTTATACAGACTTTGTTTCCTTATCTTTATGATTACCAGATCAATTTACCTATCTGAGTTCCAGTTTCCTTATTAGTAAAAATGAATAATTTGAAGTGGAGGGCCTCTGAGTTCTTTTTTAGCTTCAGGTCTATGATCCTATGCTTAGGATTCTGTGCTTTCCTGGAAATGAAATTGATAATTTTCATAAACGACTACTGCTCAAGTTTTCTATGTGGCTCTGGCTTTCTCCATCAAAAGTCTTTCTACCAGAATTTACATATTATGAGCCACTTCTACCACCAAAAGCAGACAGCACCATCCTTGAATGAAATTATGAGAAAGAATGACACCTATGTTTAAGTCAATGCATTTAAAAAATAGTACATAATAATGCATTGCACTCTATCAGCTGTGCTATCTTTCTGCCTAAGAATAGATGGAAAATAAGAATTAGGAGTGTAAAACAGAATATAGCTCAAACTTTCTCCTAAATTAATTGAGGCTACAACCAGAGACTATGTACTAAATTAGGTTAAACCAACTAGGTCCCCAAATAATGACCTCTCTGCTCATAAACTCCAGACACATGCAGAAATACCAGAGAAACATTGCCAAATTAAGCAATCCTGAACAATGAGAAAAATCTCACATCTGATAGTATTATCAGTTTAGCCTCGCATTCATTGTGACCTTCAAAGCTCTGAAAGCAGTAATTGGCCAAAATATATAGAGTTAAGTTCATGGACAGCATTTATGAACTCATTGTTAGTTTAACAAACAATTTATGAAGACTATATCCCACATAAATGTTGCACTGGTAAATTTATCTTAAATCCAATCCTATATATGGACTAGATCTGTCACACAGCTCCAAATTGGTAAATGACACAGAGTTTTTAATCATATTATAAATCAATTAGAGACTCAGAGAACAAATTACATTTCAGATCTGTCAACTGGGGAATATTTGATGACCAAACTATATATAGAGAGGATTGTGGGAAGTAAAATGGCCAATTTTAATTACATAAACTTTTAAAGACTTTGCACTAACAAAACTAATGCAGCTAAAATAAAAGGTTAATATATAACTGGGAAAATATCTTTACAAAAAGTTTCTCTGATAAAGTTGTCATTTTTAAGAGATATAAAGAACTGTTTAAAATTTAAAAGAATAAGAACCCTTTCCCAATTTATAAATGGTCAAAGAATATGAAGATGCTTTCTCAAGGAAAGACATATAAACTATCCATAAACATATGATAGCATGTTCCACATCCACATTAATTAAATACAAATTAAAAAAAACCTGTTACTCCATTATAACTATCAGATTGATAAGTTGACCAAAAAAGAAAAGAAAAAAATCTCTCTCTCTCTCTCTCTCTCTCTCTCTCTCTCTCTCTCTCTCTCTCTCTCTCTCTCTCTCTCTCTCTCTCTCTCTCTCTTTCTCTCTCTATGTATGTACGTGTGTGTGTGTGTGTGTGTGTGTGTATATTATATATAAACTACAGGAGTCTAGGGAAAACAAGTCCTTTAACACACTGTTGAATGGAGCTGGGCACTTGGTCAATCATTTACATTTTTAACTATGCCTCCAAAATTAATAAATATATGCATGCCTATTGAGATAGCAATACCACTACTAGGCCTATAGCCCCAAAAGATGAAAGATGGAGAAATAAAGAAGTATTTATAGCAGCTCCTTTCTTTCTAAATTGGAAACCAACTGGAAACTAAAGTGGTGACCATAAAATGGAAAAAAAATGACTGAACAAATCAAATTATGTGAATGTGATAGAATACCACTGTGTGATAAGAAGTGGGAAAAAATATTGGTTTCACAAAAACCTTAAAAGGTCTGTGAACTGATGTAGAATGAAGAGAACAAAGCCAGAAAAACAGGTTTTTTTTTTTTGCAACAACAACCATGTAAAGATAAATAAATTTGGAAGACAATTCTTATCATTACAGTGACTAATCATGATTTTTAAGAATTTTATAAAATTTGCTTTTCTTTTTTTAGATTGGGTATAAATCAAAGAAAAATTACTTGAATCTGAATTACTCATACAATGTTGTTGGTTTTGGGAGGAGAAGGGGATAGTCTTTGTTTTTAGTTTTATTTTATTTGTTTTGTTTTTCGCAAGGAAGGATATACAGGCAAGTTATAGAGAAAATATATTTTTTTTTCCTCAGGGAATATTTTAATATTTTTTAAAATGAAGATAAAATATTGATTTAATGACAACTCTTCCACCATTCTACAGAACTAAGGCTATTCTGAGTTTTGAGTGAATAACTCATCCACAACTCAACAAGGAATCAAAATTGAGAGGAGTTCCCTCTACCAATGAAATCATAGATGAAGATTAAATATTAAATGTAGTTAATCATTAACAACAGCAGCAACAATCATTCCATGAAAGGCAGAATGGAAAAATGAATTGTGGAATAGTTTGGGAATCTGGAAAACCTAGAGTCAATTCTTACTTTGAGCACATGTTATCTTTGTGACCATTTGCAAGTCATTTAACCTTTCATGGCCTCAGGTTATTTACTTATAAAAAAGGAGACTGGATTTGATGACCTCTCAAAACTTTTTTTCAACTCTAAATCCATTATGATCATATAATCCTATGATTTGATACATACTGTCTATGTATCCACGGAAAAGACATTTAATGTATAACCTATATCAGACAATGCATTGAAAATCTTCACCTGAATCATTCTCATATGGTATGAATTATGATAATTTGATAATTTACCATTCCAGACTCAGACTCTAATTTAAGTTAAAAGAAGAAAGAGAGAGAGAGAGAGAGAGAGAGAGAGAGAGAGAGAGAGAGAGAGAGAGAGAGAGAGAGAGAGAGAGGGAGAGAGAGAGAGAGAGAGAGAGAGAGAGAGAGAGAGAGAGAGAGAGAGAGAGAGATGGAAAAACAGACAAGAAAAGACAAAGAGAGGCAGAGAATAATTGACTAGGATACAAATGTTTCAAATACAACTCTATTTATGCTTACCTATAGCAAACTTTTGGTTAGGGCAGCTCTTGAAGTCTCTTCAGCTGTAAAATTGTTTTTTCTTTTCTTCTTTAAAGTTTTTAATTTTTCATGAGAGTTGCTTAAAGGGAGCTTACCCTAATCTTTGGAAGCTGAGATTTCAGCTGGGACCTTGCCTTGGAGATTTTAATGTAAATGATACAGTGACTTTTTTTCCAGAAAGTTGTGGGTATTGGCTGTTTGAGTCCAATCATGCTAACTATCAAAGTCATTTTTGATAGAACATGATTTGTGAGCACCTCACTCATTTTACCTTTATCCTAATAAAATGGGTACTTGAGAGAAATTTTTGGTGAATTCATTAGGTCCCATTCAAAAGTTGTTCTATCCAGGAAGTATTTGGATAGTAGACATTTTCACAAGTTATCTTGCTGTGGTTCTCTATAAACAAAATGAAATTAAATCTTCTCAAAAGAAATTCCTGGGAAGCAGAAAAAAATGACTTCATGTATTAGGATGTAGTTCTTTAATGCACCTGTAAAAGAAAATATTTTTGACAGAACATGATTTATGAATACCCCACTCATTTTACCTTCTTTCTTCAAGAAAATTCCTGTATATTTTAAAATGCAGTGTCATTAGCAGAAAAATAACTTTTCAATATACAAAAATAGACTACCTAAGAGATTACAAACTCCTAGTTATGTGTTTAATATAACATATATACTTACATATGTACACAGATATATAAATTATTTATGTATGAAAATACAAGGAAATATTTTTAAAATGCATAAAAAAAACAAAAATAAAGAGTAGATATGAAAAGAACACATACAGATAGGTTTAATGTTAAAAGGCAGTAAAAATTTTGGGGAGTTAAGTAGTTCAGTGGATTTACCTCTGGACTTGGAATCAGGAGTGAGATGCTAACAAATCATGTTCTATCAAAAATGACTTTGATAGTTAGCATTTAAGAATTGTAACATAGTTGAAGCAATTGTTACACAATTGAAGCATTTCACCTATTTTAGACTATTCTTATAATTGTTAATTAAGAAAATGTTTTATTTCCTAAATCAATGAGGATAAATACTCTGTCTTCTTTGTTTTCTCCAGTGTCTACTAGTGTGATATGCCCATCGTAGACGTAAGATAAATTGATGTTTTATAAATGAATTTTCATAAATTCAAATGATATGGTCCATGATTCCATATGATATGTGAATTGGTTGAATAAAAAAAATACACATTTATTTTACACTGTTTTCAATTCACTGGGAATGAAAACATAAAACCGAACAAGTTTTGAACCTCAAGGAGCTTATGTTCTTATGGAAGAGAAAAGATATTTTCCTTTTGACAGTGTGAATAATATATACAGAATTAATAAAAAAGTAGTTTATTAATAAAAGTAGTTTATTAATAGCATTCCCTCCATGGATATTGGTGGGGGGGGAGGGGGGTGGAAACAAGATGGTGAGGTAAAATCAAAGACTTGTTGAGATCTCCACCAAACCCCTCCAAATATTGTAAAAAAAAAATGACTCTGAAATTCTAGAGCAATACAACATGCAAACTGACAGAGTGAAACACATTTCCAGCCCAACACAACCTGGAAGTTCAATAGGAAATGTCTGTTGCAACAGTCTAAGAGAGGTGTGTGATCCAGTGTGGTTCTCACTGGCACAGATGGGACCAAAGCAGGCCTAAAGGGACTGAATTACTGGCGTCTGTGGTGGTATCCAGGCTTCTCAACCCACAAACACCAAAGCCAACTTAGAAGGTCAGTAGGAAACTTCTATTGGACCTACTTGGGATTGGAGCAAAGTCCGGCAAAAGCCCCAGAGTAGTAATAGATACCGTAGCTGCTTCTGCAACACTTAGAACATAGGCAGTAGAGGTATCAAGTGGCTGAGAAGAGGGGCATTGCAGGGTTCTCTTTGGGTACAATGAGACAGGAATCTCTTGCTTTGCCCATGCTTAGATTTGGGTTGCAGTCCTGGGTGGCTGTGCTGAGGGAAGGAGGAGAGCTGGTGTGACTCAGTTTGTGGTGGTGGTGGAGAGGGATACTCTTCATGGTTACAAGGAAGAAGAGCTTCCTTACAGTCACTCACAGACCAGAACAAAGATCAGAAAAGGAGTAAATACTTCTATTTTGTTCATAACACCTTGGAAGAACTGAAAATTTACTGGTCCCTAGAAATATCTCTTAAAACAGCTACACAAAACCCCAGAAGCTTGAGACAGTACACCCTCCACAATGGAAGCAGTTTTGGCACTTAACAAACAGCAGAAAAGTGAAAAAAATTGGCTGGGAAAATGAGCAAACAGTGAGAAAGAAGTCAAACTACAAAATCTTACTTTGGTGACAAAAAGATCAAAATACAAACTCAGAAGAAGATAGCAAAACCCAACCTCATAAATCCAATGCCTACAACAAAAAAAGATGAATTGGTCTCATGCCTTGGGGAATTCAAAAATAATTTTGAAAATCAAGTAAGAGAAGCAGAGGAAAATTGGGAAAAAAATGAGAGTGACATAAGAAAATCATTAAAAAGCAGTGTTAAAGGAAACCCAAAAAATACTGAAGAAAATGACACCTTAAAACTAGACTGACCCAAATGGCAAAAGAAGTCCTAAAAGCCAGACTAGACAGATGTAGAAAGAGGATAAAAAAAATGAGAAGAATACCTTTAAAAGAAAAATTGGCCAAATGAAAAAGGAGGTCCAAAAACTTACTAAAGAAATAATTCCTGAAAAAATAAAATGGAACAAAAGGTAACCAATAACTTTAAAAGAAATCAAGAAATTATGGGAAAAAAAAACAAAAGAATGAAAACATAGAAGACAATGTGAAATATCTCCTTGGAAAAATAACTGACCTGAAAAATAGATCCAGGAGTGATAACTGAAAAATTATTGGAAAACATGATGATGGGGGTGGGGAGAAACTTAGTGAAGAAAGTGGCCCTTGAGTCATCCTTTTTTTGAAATTTTGTTTAAGGCAATTTTTAAAAATTTAAATATATTGTTATTGAAGGTTTTTTTTGTTTTTTTAAATTCATTTTATGAATTACTTACATTATTATTATTTCCCCAAATACCGATCTTACTCCTCTCCCAGAGGGCCATTCCATACCTATATGTGTGTGTGTGTGTGTGTGTGTATAAACAAAAGAAAAGAGGAACAATCAGGATAACTAATCAATACACTTGAAAAAGTCTGAAAATGTATGTTCAATGTAGAACAACAATGAACTTCTCACCTCTACCAAGAGTTGAGGAGGGAATATCTTCTCATATCCCTTCTTTTGATCACTTTTGTTCTTTATAATTCTACAGCATCCAGGTTTGATGTGTCTAATGTGTGGTTGTACCTTCAGAATATATTGTTGTAGTCATTGGCCTTATTGTTATCTTAGCTCTCCTTACTTCAGCCTTAATCAGTTCATGTAGATTTTAATTTCTTTCTCTGTATTCATCATATTTGCTATTTCTTACAGCAGAGGAAAATTCCATTACATTCATGTACATGATTGCTTAGCAATTTTCCAAATACAGGAATCTATTTTGGTTATAATTTTTGTTACCACAAAAAGTTATGCAATAAATATTTTGTTATACATAGATATGTGATAGATATGTGTGTATAAAAGCATGCATATATATGAATTATTCATATACCTTAGAGTACTCCTTCATCAGAAACAATTTGATGTAAAGATTTTTTCCCATTCAACTTCTTTCAATCAACTTCATCAATATCTTGTATGGTTTATTAGTTTTGTGTGTCCAAGGTTATTTCTTTTATAATTGTCTCAATCACTTATTTAACAATGTGTCTAATAGGTGGAACTAGAATACATAGTAAAATCAGGTACTTACTTGAGATCTCTCCCCAATCCCTCCAAATACCAGTAAAAAATAACTCTAAGAAAATTCTAAACTTTGTAATCCACAGAATGACAGAGTGAAACACATTTCCAGCCCAAAACAGCCTGGAAAGTCAACAGGAAGGATATAACACACCAGACTTGGAGAGGACAGACGTCCAGTGTGGATTATGCTGGCACAGAGAGAGCTAGAGAAGGCATCAGGGGATTGAATTGCTGATAGCTGTGGCAGTGTCTGGACTTCTTAACCCATAAACCCCAAGGACAGCATGGAAGGTCAGTGGGGTAACTCAGTGGGAACTGAGACCTGAGAGTGTGGTCTCTTCCCAGCACCTGGGTGATGAAGGTCATAGCAGGTGGTGGAAGCAGCAGAAGTAGTGGCAATGACAGTGGCTACTTCTGGAGCTCTGGGTCCACAGACAGTGGGAGATAAAGTGACTGACACAAAAACCCCAAGGCTGGGATAGTACACACACCTCCAATCCCACTCCCACTGGAAGTAGAGTCCTACTTTGACAAAGAGAAAGAAAGTCAAGTATTTGACTGGGAAGATGAGCAAACAGCATAAAAAAGTGAGACTATGGAATCTACTTTGGTGACAAAGTTCAAAACATACAACTAGAAGAAGACAACAAAGTCAAAGCTGCTAGATGAAAAGCCTTCAAGAAAAGTATGAATTGGTCACAGGCCATGGAAGAGATAAAAAATATTCTGAAAATCAAGTAAGAGAAACAGAAGAAAAATGGGGAAGAGAGATGAAAGTGATTCAAGAATATCATGAAAAACAATTCAACAGCTTGCTAAATGAGGCCCTCCAAAATACTGAAGAAAATAACAACTTAAAAAGTAGACTAACCCAAATGACAAAAGAGATCTGAAAACTCTCTGAGGAGAAGAATTCTTAAAAAGCAGAATTGGACAAATGAAAAAGGAGATCCAAAAGCAGATTCAAGAAAATAATTCCTTGAAAATTAGAATGAAGCAAATGGAAGCTAATGACTTTATGAGAAATCAGGAAATTATAAAGCAGAACTAAAAGAATGAAAAATAAAGGACAATGCAAAATATCTCATTGGAAGAACAACTGACCTATAAAACAGATCCAGGAGAGATAAAATGAAAATTATTGGTGTCCATGAGAGCCATGATCAAAAAAAGTGACATCATTTTTCAAGAAATTATCAAGGAAAGCTGCCCTGATATTCTAGAACCAGAGGGGAAAATAGAAATTGAATGAATTCATTGATCACCTCTTGAAAGAAATCCCAAAAGGAAACCTTCTAGAAATATTGTAACCAAATTCCAGAGTTACCAGATGGAGAAAATATTTCAAGCAGCCATAAAGAAACAATTTGAATATTGTGAAAATAAAATCAAGATAACACAAAATATAGCAGCTTCTACATTAAGACATCAAAGGGTTGGAATGTGATATTCTAGAAATCAGAGGAGCTAGGATTCAAAACAAAAATCACCTACCCCACAAAACTGAGTATATTACTTCAGGGGAGAAAATGGACATTCAAAGAAAAATAGGACTTTCAAGCATTCTTGATGAATAAAATCAGAGCTGAATAGAAAAACATGAAAATCAAGCAAAGCATAAAAAGATAAACAGAAAAGAGAAATCATAAGGGACTTATTAAAGATGAACTGTTTGCATTCCTACATGGAAAGATGATTTTTGTAAATCATGAGACCTTTTTTAGTAGTATGGTTCTTGGAGGAAATAGGTGGGTAGACAGACAGACAGACAGATGGACAGACAGACAGGCAGGCAGGCAGAGAAATAGACAGACACACAGACAGATAGATACAAAGATAGACAGATAGATATATAGAAATATAGCATAGGGCAATTTCAATATGAAGGCATAATATCTAAACAACAAAATTAAGTGCTGAGAGAGGAATAAATTGTGAGGAGAAAGGGAGAGATATAAGGTGGAAAATTATCTCACATAAAAGAGGCAAGTAAAAGGTTTCACAAAGAAGGGGAAGAGGGTGGAGGTGAGAGGGAATGAGTGAACCTTACTCTCATAGAATTTGGCTTAAGCAGGGAATAACATATACATTCAACATGGTATCTTACCCTGAAGGAAAGTAAGGGAGAAGGGGATATGATCGAGGAGATCACAGAAGGGAAGGTAGATTGGTGAAAGGGATAGTCAGAAGCCAACACCTCTGAAAAGAGAAAGCGTCAAAGGAGAAAATAGAATTAGTGGGGCACGGCATGAGAGAATATAGTTAGCCTTTCCCAACATGAATATTAAGAAAGTGTTTTGGATAATTAACATCTATAACCTATATTGAATTTCTTGCTTTCTCATTGAAGGTGGGTGGGGAGGGAAGAAGGGAGAGAATTTGGAATTCAAAGGTTTGAAAACAAATGTTAAAAAATGTTTTTTACATGCAACTGGGAAATGAAATTTACTGGCACTGGGGTATTGAAATCTATCTTGCACTATAAGAAAGTAAGGGGGACAAGAAAGGGAGAAGAGGGTGATAGAAGGGAGGGCAGACTGCGGGAAGGGGTAACCAGAATTCATGCCATCTCAGGGGTGGGTGGAGGGAAGAGATGGGAAGAATAATTGGAACTCAAAATCTTGAGGAAATGAATTATGAAAATTAAAATAAATACATGATAAAAAGAATGTATCTAATAAACATAGCTATGAGAGTATGACCCCTTTTCCCTTTAATTTTAATAGTATTATTTTTTATACTAAAATCATGTGTCCATTTATACTTGTGGACTATCTTTTATACTGTTGATCTAAGTCTCACTTTTGCCAGACTGCTTTCAAGGTTCCCTAGGTATTTTTTTCTTATAGGATGTCCTTTACTAAGTAATTTTTGCTTTAGGCTTTATTAAAAATGAATGGATCTTTGAGTTCCATTTTTCTATTTGCCCTAATATATTTGTTCCCTCTGTTTTTCTTAATGAATATCAGTTTGTTTTTATGGTTATTGTTGTATAGTATAATTTGAGAACTGGTGTGGGGTCTATGTCATAGTTTGAGATCCCATTTTTAAATGAAATTTTATTGTTTATCAAAATCTAGAAAGTATCATATTGATAATTTGATTGTCACTTTTAAAGTATTAATTAACTTTGACAGTTTGATCATTATCGTATATTTGTCCATGTCATTACTGCTAATATAATAAATAACAACAATAAAATATCACTGTAACTATATAGGATGCTATTTATTTCCATAAGGAACACTTTCTCTTTATATCTATTCTATTTTGTGTTCTTTGGAAGAGTAATCAACTATTTTATGTGTTTTGTTGTTTTTTTGGAAGGGGTTTTCCCTTTTCATTACTGCCTCTTAGATTTTGATTTTATAATGTTAATGCCATTTGTTTCTAAGGGTTTGTTTTGCAGTCTTCAACTTTGCCAAAACTATTAATAATCTAAGTCAGTGTCTTTTATTCAGCATTTATCAAATGCTTTAGTAACTTCTAGTTTACATCAATTATTACCGGAAGACTGTGAGTTACAAATCTTCTCCCCATTTTTCCCCTACCCACCACCCCAAAATAGTGATCCCACTGGATATCTTCTCCTCCAATCTGCTCTCTCCCATATCTTCTCCCATACCCCCTCCAACTTTCCAGTAGGGCATGGTGGATCTCCATGCCCCAGTGCCTGTATATCTTATTTTCCAGTTACATGTAAAATAATATTAATTATATATATATATGTATATATACATATACATATATATGTTTTAAATATTTGATTATAAAGCTTTTAATTCCAGATTCATTCCCTTCCTCCCTTGTCAATCACCCTTGCTAGGAAGATAAGCAATTCAACATAGGCCACATATGTGTAGCCATGCAAAACTTTTCCATAGTGGTTATATTGTAAAATATTGACTATATTTCCCTGCCTCCTATCCCACCTCTCAGTTTTTCTATTCTCTACTTTGATCCTGTCCTTTTTCAAAAGGGGGTGCTTTTAAATTCCCTCACCTCCAGCCTGCCCTTCCTTCCATCTTCCCCCCTCTCATCCCCTTCCACCCTACTATTCTGCAGGGTGAGATACCCTATTTAGTGTGTGTATCACTCGCTCCCTAAGCCAAATTAAATGAGAATAAGGTTGACCCATTCCCTTTTGCCTTCCTATACTTGCCCTCCATTGTAGCCATTTTCCCTTGCCTCTTTTATATGAGATAGTTTACCATTCTGTCTTTCCCCATCTCCTCTCATTATATTCCTCTATTATCTCTTAATTTCCCCTTTGAAGTATCATCCCTTCTTATTAAATTGCTCCTGTGCCCTCTATCTATGTATACATGTACACATACATACACAATTCAAATATGTATTCCTAAGCCCATATACCCTCTTACATAGACATATACATATATGTAAGTATATATGTATATCTATACATATGTATATATATATTTCTATTCCCTTCAACTATTCGCATACTGAGAAAAGTTTCATAAGTCACAATTATTGTTCTTCCATCTAGGGACGTAAATAGTTCAATTTTGATAAGTTCCTTATGATTTATTTTCCCTGTTACTTTCTCAAGCTTCTCTTGCTTCTTGTATATGAATGTCAAATTTTCTATTCAACGCTGGTATTTTCATCAAGAATACTTGAAAGTTCTCCATTCCACTTGAATGATCATATTTTCTCCTGAAACATGATTCTCAGTTTTCCTGGGTAAGTGATTCTTGGTTTTAATCCCAGCTTCTTTTACCTCCAGAATATCATATTCCAAGCCCTTCAATCCCTCTGTGTAGAAGCAGCAAGATTATGAATTATACTGATTGTGTTTCCACAATATTCAAATTGTTTCTTCCTGGTTGCTTGTAATATTTTCTCCTTGATCTGGAAACTACAGAACCTGGCTATAATATTCCTAGTCATTTATATTCTGGAACCTTTTCTTGAATTGACTGGTGGATCATTTTAACTTCTATTTTGCCCTATGGTTTTAAAACATCAGTGAAGTTTTCCTTGAGAATTTCTTGGAGGATAATTTCTAGGTTCTTTCTTTGATCATGGCTTTCAAATAGTCCAATCATTTTAAATTATCTCTGCTGGATCTATTTTCCAGGTCAGTGGTTTTTCCAGTGAGACATTTCACATTTCCTTCTATTATTTTTTTCCATTTCTTTGGATCTGTTTAATAGTATCTTGATTTCTCATAAAGTCACTAGCTTCCATTTGCTCCAATCTAATTCTGAAGGAATGATTATATTCAGTGAGCTTTTGAGATTCTTTTTCCATCTGGGAAATTTGGTTTGTTAAGGCATTCTTCTCCTCATTGCCTTTTTGAGTCTCTTTTGCCATTTGAGTAAGTCTATTTTTAAGGTGTTTTTTTCTTCAGTCATGTTGTTTTCTCTCATTTCATAATTTTCTTGCATCATTCTCATTTCTCTTCCCAATTTTCCTCCACTTCTCTTATTTGGTTTTCAAAATCCTTCTTAAGGTCTTCTATGACCTATAATCAGCTCGTGTTTTTCTTGGAAGCTTTGTTACATGAGTTCTGACTTAATTATCTTCCTCCTGTTTCATGCTTTGAATATTTTGTCCAAAAAATATGAGTGTAAAGTTGGGTTGCTCTTCTTGCTTTGCTTCCCTGTTTTGCTCATGTTGCCACTCAATTACTTTAGTTTTGGGTTTTTGCCACAGTAGACTCTGCAACCAGAGAGGGGAGCTTTGTCAGAATCACTGGGGTTTTCAAAGCTGCCAGAGGTATTAGTTGGGTGCCCTCTCTGAAGCCTCCACATACTCTGGCATGCTGGTCACACACCTCAGGACCTCTAGCCTAGTCCACAATCCAGATCCAAGCAGGTTAAAGCTAGATCAATTACCCCTCAGACTGGTTTCTTGGTGCCCCTAAAATCTGCAGGCCAGGAGCTGAAGCTGCCGCGTGGTGGTGGCTGCACAGCTGTTTCAGTGGCTTCTCCCCCCGGGGGATAAAGACTGACAGCATTCCAAAACTACTGGATCCCAAAGTCCATACAGCACTGACTTCTCACTTTGTCCTTTGCATACATGGGTTGATAATTCTAGAAACCATCACAGCTGCTGGTGATCTGAAGTCCCTCCATCTGGGGGCTCATCAGGCCACCCTGAGGCTAAAACCTCGGGCTTGCCCAGAGCTGGGATCAGCTCCCAACATGCTGAGCTGGCCGCTTCCTGCCAGCCTGCAAGGCTGTCCTAAGTGGGAGTTTAGCATCTCTGTGTCATTTTGTCGGTTTAGTATCTCCAAAGTTTGTGCAGAGTGACCTTTCACATGAATTGGAGGGAGTGGAAGCTGAAGCCCCATGGAAGTTTTGTTTCTACTCCACCATCTTGACCATGCTCTACCCAGTTGGTGTCCTTTTTGATGACCTGTGATTTTTCAAGCAATCAAGATGAAAATGTCATTAGAAAAATGGATAGTTTTAGGGGCGGCCAGGTGGCTTCAGTGTCGGGATGACCTGGGGGTCAAATCCGGGCTCAGATACTTAGCACCACACCCAGAAATAACTAGCCATGTAACCTTCAGCAAGTTAATTAACCCCAATTGCTTTAAAAAAAATGCAAGCATTTTAGGGGAGGCCAGGTGGCTCAGTGAGTAAGAGCACCGGCGACACTGTCGGGATGACCTAGGGATTGAATCCAGGCTCAGATACTCAGCACCACACCCAGAAATAACTGGCCGTGTAACCTTGATCAAGTTGCTTGACCCAAATTGCTTTAAAAAAAATTAAAAAATGGATAGTTTTATCTCCTCTTTACCTGTCTTTATGTTTTTATTTCCTTTCTGTTGTCAATGTTATTGTAAGCATATCTAGAATCATATTAAATATTAGTGAGAATAGGCATATTTTCCCAAAATTAATTGGGAAAGATTCTGGAGCATTCCAAATGAAAAGGATGTTTACTTTTGGTTTTAGATAGATATTTTTTTATGATATTGAAAAGGTTGCTCCTGTTGCTGGAGTCATAAACTGATACAACAGTTCTGGAGAACAATGTGAAACTATGCCCAAAGGGCTATAAAACTATGCATACCCTTTGATCCAGCAATACAATTGCTAGGTATATAGCCCAAGATATACAAAAATGTGAGTGTGTGTGTGTGTGTGTGTGGAGGACCTATTTGTACCAAAATATTTATTGCAGCTCTATGTGGCTAAGAATTGGAAATCAAAGGGATGCTCATCAATTGGGGAAGGGTTAGACAAGTTGTGGTATCTGATTATAATGGGATATATTGCCCTGCAAGAAATGACAAGTAGAATGATTTCAGAAAAACCTGGAAAGACTTGAATGAACTGATGCATAGTGAAGTGAAAAGATCCAGGAGGACATTGTACAAAGTAACAGAAATATTGTTCAATGAACAATCGTTAATGACAACTATTTTCAGTAATACAACGATCCAAGAAAATCCCACAGGACTAATGATGAAGCATACTATTCACCTCCAGAGAAAGAACAGATTTTGATGGAATATAAACTTAAAAATGATATTTTTCACTTTATTTTTCCTGTCATTGAAGGTTTCTTGTTAAAATGACAAATATGGTAATATTTTGCATAATGGAACATGTATAACCTGTAATTGAATGATCACTTCTTATTTATTTATTAGTTTGTGTGTTCATTTATTTATTTAGTAATTAATTTTTCTGAGTTACAGCTAAAGACAATTTTTTAACATTTGTTTTTGAAACTTTGGGTTCCAAATTCTCTTCCTTTCTCTTTACATCCCCCCCAATTGAGAAAGCAACCAATTTGATATAAATTATAAATGCATAGTCAAGCAAAACATCCATAATAGCCATATTGTAAAAGAAATATTAACTCAAGAAAAATAAAGAAGGCCAAAAAAGGAGTGCTTCAGTCTGTGTTCAGACACCATCATTTCTTTCTCTGGGGATGGAGAGCATTTTTCATAAGTCCTTCAGAGTTATCTTGGATCACTGTATTGCAAGAACAGCTAAGTCATTCACAGCTGATCTCATACAATATCATGGTTACTTTGTACCCAGTACATTTAACTTTGCATTAGCCCATTCAAGTCTTACCAGATTTTTTTTTTCTGAGAGTATTGTACTCATCATTTCTTATAGTATAATAGTATTCTATCATACCGCAAATTTTTCAGGCATTCCCTAATTGCTGAAAGCTGTCTCAATTTCTGATCTTTATCCCCCCAAAACAGCTGCTATAAATATTTCTGTACATAAAATACATTTTTCTTTTTGTTTTTTTTTTATCTCTTTTGGGATACAGAACGAGTACTGGTATTTTCTAATTCTAAGGGTTTGCATGGTTTTATAGGTCTTTGGGCAGAGGATTGCTCTATGGAATGGTTAAATCAGTTCATAGCTTCTCAAACGTTGCATTAATGTCTTGTTTTTCCCACATCCACTCCAACATTTGTCATTTACCTTTTCTTTTCTATTAGCTAGTCTAATAGGTATGAAGTACTACCTCAAAAATGTTTTAATTTGTATCTCCGCAATAAATAGTGAGTTAGAATTTTTTTTCATATGTTCATAGATAGTTTTGATTATGTCATCTGAAAACTGAACAGTTACTATTGCTAACTGTATTTTCCTCCATCCTGTTCCCTCTACCACCATATATTCGATTCTTTCTCAGCTTTCACCGTTTTCCTCTTCAAAAGTGTTTTGCTTTTGGTTACCCCTTCCTAGATCTGTGATCTTTTATATTACCCCACCTCCTCTGCTTTTCGGCAGGGAAAGAGAATTTTCTACCCAGATTCCTGCATATGTTATTCCCTCTCTGAGCCAATTCTGAGGAGAGTAAGGTTCACTTGCTGTCCCTCTATTCTCCCCTTTTCCTTTCCACTGTAAAATATTCTCTTTTCTCTTTCATGTGAGATTATTTGCGCCATTCTACTACTCTATTTCTCTTTCTCTTAGGACATTCCTTTCTCAGCCCCTAATTTTATTTTTTTAGATATCATACCTTTATATTCTCCTTACATTAGTGCTCTCTCTCAGTATCCATATATATATATATATATATATATATATATACACACACACACATATATATATATGTATATATACACATATATTTATGTATGTATATGTATATATGTGTGTGTGTGTGTGTGTGTGTGTATATATATATACTTCCTCTAGCTACCTTAATAATGAGAAAGGCATTATGACTTATGAACATGATCTTACCATATAGGAATGCAAAAAGTTTAACCACATTAAGTCCATTATTATTTACCTTATCTATTCACCTTTCTGTGCTTCTCTTTGGTCTTATGTTTGAAAGTCAGATTTTCTATTCAGCTTTGGTCTTTTCATCAAGAATGCTTGAAAGTGGGGGCGGCCAGGTAGCACAGCAAGTAAGAGCACCAGCTCCAGTGTCAGAATGACCTGGAGATCGAATCCCGGGCTCAGACACTTAGCACCCACCCAGAAACACCTGGCCCTGTAACCTTGAGCAAGTTACTTAACCCCAATTGCTTAGGGGCGGCCAGGTGGCTCAGCGAGTAAGAGTACCGGCTCCAGTGTTGGGACGACCTGGAGATCGAATCCCGGGCTCAGACACTCAGCACCACACCCAGAAATAACTGTCCGTGTAACCTTGAGCAAGTTACTTAACCCAGATTGCTTAAAAAAAAAAAAAGAATGCTTGAAAGTGGGGGTGGAGTCAAGATGGTGGAGAAGAAACAGGGCTCCAGCTCCCACCTCCCCCAATTCATGTAAAACGAGACTCTGAACAAACTTTGCCGCTGCCAAACCCACAAAATGACATAGAGAAGCTAAGCTCCTGCTGAGGACAGGCCAGCAGACTGGCAGGAATCGTCCAGTGCAGTGCTCTGGGAGCCAAACTTGACCCCACACAAGCCAGAGGTTTTAGTCCCAGGGCAACCTGACCAAAGACCAACTGGAGGGACTCCAGATCATCAGCAGTTGTGGTGGTTTCAGTAAGAGGTCAGTGCAGTGTGGACCTTGGGATCCAGTATTTAGGATTGTGGTTGGCCTCTGCCCCTGTGTTGAGAAGCCAATGAGGAACCAAGACCTGCAGCCACTACCACTTGGCAGCTTCAGTTTGTAGGGGGACCAAGCGACCAGTCTGAGGGGTATTTGCTCTTGATTTAACCTGCTTGGATCTGGATTGTGGTCTAGGGTGGAGGACCTGGGATGTGTGACCAGCTTGCCAGAGTGAATTGAGGCTTCAGAGAGGGCACACAACTAATGCCTTCAGCGGCTGAGAAAAGCCCAGCATTTGGTATGAAGCTCCCCTGTCTGGAAGCAGAGTCTTACTGTGGCAAAAAGTCCAGTTGGTCAAGTGATTGAGTGATGACATTAGCAGGCAAAAAAAGGAAAGTAAAGAGAGCTACCCAACTTTACACTCCTATTTTGTCAACAAAAAGGATCAAAGCATGGAACAGGAGGAAGATATTGAAGTCGGGAACTCCTGCATCTAAAGTACCAAAGAAAAATTCAGGCTGGTTACAAGCCATAGAAGACCCTGAGAAGCAAATAAGAGAAGTGGAGGAAAAATTGGGAAGAGAAATGAGAATGATGCAAGAAAATTATGAAATGAGAGTCAACAGACTGACTGATGAAAATAACACCCTAAAAATAGTCTAACTCAAATGGCAAAAGAGGCGCAAAAAGGCAATGAGGAGAAGAATTCCTTAAAAAGCTGAATTTGCCCGATGGAAAAAGAATCTCAAAAGCTCACTGAGGAGAATCATTCTTCAAAATTACATTGGAGCAAATGGAAGCTAGTGACTTTATGAAAAATCAAGATGCTGTTACACAGATTCAAATAAATGAAAGAATAGAAGGCAATGTGAAATATCTCATTCGAAAAAGCACTGAGCTGGAAAATAGATCCAGGAGACATAAATTAAAATTTCAAGGACTGAAACACATGATCAAATAAAGAATCTAGAAATCATCCTCCAAGAAATTCTCAAGGAAAACTGCTCTGATGTTTTAGAACCAGAGGCCAAAATAGAGGTTGGAAGAATCCACCAATCACCTCCTGAAAAAGATCCAAAAAGAAAACTCCTAGCAATATTTTAGCCAGGTTCTGGAATTCCCAGATCAAGGATAGAATATCACAAGCAGACAGGAAGATACAATTTGAATATTGTGGAAACACAATCAGGATAACACATGCTCTGGCAGCTTCTACACCGAGGGATCGAAGGGCTTGGAATATGATATACTGGAAGTCAAAGTAGCTGGGATTAAAACCAAGAATCACCTACTCAGCAAAGCTGAATATCATGTTTCAGGGGAATATATGGTCATTCAGAGGGAAAAGAGGACTTTCAAGTATTCTTGATGAAAATACCAGAGTTGAATAGAAAACTTGACATTTAGATACAAGAAGCAAGAGAAGCATGAGAAGGTAAACAGGGAAAAGAAATGATAAAGAACTTCTCAAAATTTAACTATTTACATTCCTACATGGAAAAATGATATTGTAAGTGATGAAACTTTTTCAGCATGAAAATAGTTGATGGGAATAGAAAAAAATATATGTGTATATGTACATATATATATATATATATGTCTATATAGGTGGGTTCATGGACGTATGTATACATATGTGAATATGTGTATATATGTTTACAAGTGTACATAAATAGAAGGCACAGGACTAATTTAATAAGAAGGGATGATACTTAAAAGGTGAAATTAAGAGGTGAGAGAGGAATATAATATGAGGAGATGGGGGAGAGACAGAATTGGGTAAACTATCTCATTTAGAAGAGGCAAGGGGAAATGGTTATAATGGAGAGGAAGAACAGGAAGGAAAAAGGGAATAGACCAACTTTATTATCATTGAATTTGACTCAGGAAGGGAATGACATCTGCACTAAATAGGTATCTTACCCTACAGGAGAGTAGGGGCTAATGGGATGAGAGGGGGGATGATGGAAGGGAGGGCAGGCTGGGGATGAGGGAAGTTGGAAGCACCCACTTTGAAAAAGGACAGGATCAAAGTAGAGAATAGAAAAAGTGGGAGGTGGGATTGGAGGGTGGGAAATATTGTAAGTCTTTTACATAATATCTACTATGGTAATGTTTGTCTTAGCTACACATGTACAACCTATGCTGAATTGCTTATCTTCCAAGTAATGGTGGGTCACAAGGGAGGAAGGAAATGAATCTGGAATTCAAAGTTTTAAAATCAAATGTTATATAATATATACTGTTATTACTACAACCTTACATGTAATTGGGAAATAACATATACAGGCACTGGGGCATAGAGATCCACCATACCCTACTGGAAAATTTCAAGGGGATAAGGGAGAATATATGGGAGATAGCAGACTGGAGGAGGGGATATCCTGTGGTATTGCTATTTTGAGGCATTGGGTAGGGTTAAAACGGGGAGAAAATTTGCAACTCAAAATCTAGCAGAAATGAATGATGTAAGACAGAAGCTAATAAAGCATTTGAAAAAACATTAAAAATAATAAAGTGCATTGCACAGAAAAAAAAGAATGCTTGAAAATCCTCTATCTCATTGAATGCCCTGATTTCTTGATTTCACATAAAGCCATTAGCTTCCATTTGCTCTTTTCTAATTTTTAAGAACTTCTTTTCTTCAGTGAACTTTTAGTCATCCTTTTCCATTTGGCCTATGGTGCTTCTTAAGGAATTCTTCTGCTTATTGATTTTTTTGGACCTTGTTTGCCATTTGGTTTAGTCTTTTTTTTAAGGTGCTATTTTCTTCAGTATTTTATGTGTCTCCTTCACCAAACTGTTGAGTCTTTTGTCATGATTTTCTTGCATCACTCTCATTTCTCTTCCCAGTTTTTCTTCTATCTCTTTTACTTGATTTTAAAAATAATTTTTGAGTTCCCCCCATGGACTGAGATCAATTCATTTTTTTTCTTGAAGCTTTGCATGTAAGAGCTTCGGCTTTGATATCTTCTTCTGAGTATGTGTTTTGATCTGCCTTGTCACAATAGTAAGTTTCTATAGTCAGTTTTTCCCCTTGTTTGCTCATTTTCCCAGCCCATTACTTGACTTTTAACTGTTTGTTAAATAGGGTTCTTCTTCCAGGATACAGAGTGATGAACTGACCCAAACTTCTGGGGTTTGATGGAACTATTTTCAGAGACATTTCTAGGAACCTGTAAGTTTTCATTTCCTCCAAAGTGGTATGAATGTAGGATAGGTATTTTCTCTTCTCCTGGACTGTTCTCTGGTCTGTGAGCAACTATAAGCACTCTTTTCTGTCCTAGAACTGTGAGGAGGGTCCCACCTCCACTGTGACTGTAAGTTCTAAACTTCTCATTCTAGGACTGCTGTCCAGTACTAGAACCTGGATCTTAGTTTGGGCAAAGGAACAGAGTCCTGCCTTAGTGCTAGCAAATGGGCCCCATAATCTTCTTCTGACCAGTTGTTGCATACCCTTCCTGTATCTGAACTGAGAACTTAGGAAGCTGCCACTGCTGCTGCCACCACCACTGCCACAACTGATTCAGTCTCTCCCAAGGCCTGCTCCTAGCCTGCTGGGGCCAGGGCTGCTCTGCCAAAGCCTAAAATGGTCTGTGCTCCACTCCCACGCTAAGACAACAGATCCTTCCTGCTGACCTTTTAAGTTGTCCCTTGTCTCTGTGGACTGAGAGGTCCAGAAACTGCTATTGCTGTCAGTGATTCAGTCTCCTTGAGGTCTGCTCTGAGTTTTCTGGGGTCTGGTCTGTGCTGGCACAGCCTGTGTTGGAGTGCACCCCTCTCTCAGTCAGTTCAACAGACCTTTCCTCCCAACCTTCCAAGATATCTTGGGCTATAAATTTAATTCACTCTATATTTTTATTTGTTATGTTCCTCTAGAGTGTGTTTAGAGTCATTTTAAAAAGTATTTGGAGGGTTTTGGAGGAGATCTCAGGCAAGTCCCTGCCTTTACTCTTCAATCTTGGTCTGGCCAACTGATTACTTACTTTCTCTGGTAGGAGGCAGGGGATAAAGGGAATGTGAAATAGAATTTGGAACTCAGATCTTCAAATAAAAACATTTCAAAAATTGGGAAAGAAAGTCCCTTCAAAAAGATTGCTCAATGGGTATATATTTATAGGTTTTTAACATAAGTAAGTGTTGTTTTTGTCAAATGCTTTTCCCTAAATCTATTGAGGTTATCACCTCATTTGAGATGTCTTGGTTATAATATGATTAATTATGTTGATTGCTTCCCTGATGTTGAATCATGCTAGAGTCCTTGGTAAAAATCTAACTAGCCTTTGATCAATGATAGTTTTTAGATGTATCAGTATAATCTGACTGGTTTTCATATATTTAATATTTTAAATCAGTATCCAATAATTATATTTTCCTGACTTGGAACTGTGCATAATTTGCTCTGACAAAAACTAGCCATGTGACCTGGGGCAAGTCGCTTAACCCCAATTGCCCTCCAAAAAAAAAAGTAAAAAAAAAACTTACAATTTACAGATTTCTCCCCTAATTTTTAATATCATCTCTTTTAAATTAAAGTTTGTTTATTTCTTTGACTTTCTAATTTTTGGAAAGCATATTCAGGGGCATATGATAGCTAACTTTGAAATATTTGAAGTGCTAGAATATGGACAACCGCAGGGATAGACATTATGTTTTAGGGAATGGAAATCTTAAATAAAAAAAAATTGATTTTGATGTTAGAAAAATCTTAATTCTTAGAGCTGTCCAAAAATAATGAGTTGCCTTGCAATGAGGCAGGTTCCCCTTCAATGAAGGCCTTCAAGAAGGGAATGGTTGGCCATGTTTCAAGTGTAAGGTAACAGGAATTCATTGCAGACATAACTTGAACCAAATGAACTCTGAGATCCCTCCCTCTTCTAAAAATGTGTTATCTGTAAATTGAATTAATCAAACATCCCTGAATAATTAAAATAAAATTATAATGGCTAAAACAATTTATCTTTTTTTCTGAATTTCAAGACTGAGTTGGGATCTGAGAATGATGCAAGTACAACTAGTTAGAGAAAATTTAAGAGGAAGAATGCATGATTCAGCATATTTGGTATTTGGGTGATATCATAATGAGATAATTGTAGATGCTGAGAAGACATATGCATAAATGTCCACCCTTAAAAGTTTGATGTGCAATTCTAAAAGTAAACCCCTAAATATATGTTGAATATACCTAAAGGAATGAGTTCCACAGTATACATAGAAATGAGTCACATTACTCTGTTTCATAGTTATTATACATACCATTTACCTTCCATTATTCTGTTCTGCTTTAATCAAAATCAACAGTAGAATTGCAGAAGGAACTTGTAAATGGTCATGACATAAAATGGTTTAAAAGGAGATTTTTTCCTATCCAGAAATCTTTGACCCACAGAATGACAAATTCAAACAACAAGGGATTTGCCATATCCTTTGTTTACTGAATTAGAATTCTCTGGAAATGAATTTCTGAGTGTGGTGATGAACTAGCCACTAACCTGTCATGATTTAGACAAAATACACCCACTGTATACAGAGAACAACTGATAGTTTGGCCTTCAAAGGCCACTCACCCTCTATAAATCATTATACTGAAGAGTATAACACCTTGCAGATTTTTCTCCTAGAGAACAGACCTGTAATAAAGTAATAAATTCCAAATTCCACTCCTGATGATACAAACTATTCCTTAAGAATTTGTTTTTTGAGCCCTAGAAATAACGAATATAGTTGAAAGGAAATGGCTAGAGAAGAACATTTCACTTTCCATTATAAGATCTTAATTATGGGATAAATTATGTGATCTAACTAAATTCTTTGATCTGTTTTGCTTTCTCTTCCAGACAATAATTAAGGTTTGTCAAAACAGAGAATCAGCTTATTCCTCTCATGGAAGGCCTTTTATAAACTTTATAATATGAATAAATGAATTCAAGGTTAACAATTTTCTTCTTCCAGATAAGTGTTGTATTTTGTATTGAGAGCATTTTGACTCTTCAGCATGTGGCTTGGTCTGCTGTCTTACTTAGAATAGCAGGCAAGGCTCTGTGTAAGCATCAGTCAATCCAATGAGTAGTTCAGTAAGGTATGATAGGTCAACTCGTTTTATGATGGTTGTTGCAGCCTCTTCTTATTAGACTATTTGTGACCAACTGAGAAAAATTGGGCAGAGAACTAATTGTAGCAGTATTGTTACAACTCGATTTTAAAACAAATATGATGCAAAACATAAACATTTAGTTCTACTTTTAAATGATAAAGTAAGGATTAAAAATCCTTCTGCCCTGCCTCTTTCAGTTTACAAAATATTACATTGGTAGACTTCCCATACTAGAACCTTTCCTTAAAAACATTATTGAATTTTTAGAAGTAATGTTTATATGTAACCTTTTAAGAAGACATGTTTTATCCAAAAAAGGAGGGGGAATAAAGATTTCTATAATATTCACACAAAATATTTTTGGAATATCTTTATTTTTATTCATTCTCTTGACATATCTATACAATAGGTAGGGATATATTTTCTCTGTTTTATGAATGAAAATTTAAAAAGCTAGACAGACGACAGACTAAAGGACTGTGTGGCTTTGTTTGTCATTAGACTATTATATTAAGCACTTAAAATGAAACTAACAATTTAATTATTTTAACAGGTTCAGATCTCCTAATGTTTATATTATGTAACCAAAATCACTAAATTAACTGCCCTTGATGCTATTTTGCTTTCCAGCTTGGGGTTTATCTACATCATTCATTCATTCAATAAGCACATAAGGGGTTCCCAATATGTGCAATGTATTATGCTAGTAGTAATGGAGAATATTCTTGCCTTTCTGAAGCTTACCCTTAAACAGAGAAGAAAGGACCGGTATATAAAAAGTTGTAATATTCCTTTAGCATGATATAGAGAATGCTCTGTATGTGTTGGGAGAAAAAAAGAGAGAGAGAGAGAGAGAGAAACAGAGAGGTGAGGAACAGGTGAAATAGAGTAAAATCAGACGAGGTCCAAGGAAGGCTTCATGTATGATTTATTATTTGAATTGAAGAATAGGTAGTATTGGCCTAGGAAAAGGCACATTCATTCAATGTAAAGGAAGTGAAGAAAGCTAAGCATCATAAAAACACAACCAATGAGAGGAAGCCTACATCTTAAACCAATGATCTCCAAAGCTCTCTCCATTTGCTCATAAAAAGGATATATCATTTATAAATGCATAGTTTTGAGGTCATAAACAAAATGATGCAAGAGATTAGCAATAACCATTTTGTTACAATAATACACTTGAGTAATTTGTTCATGGAATGAATGATTGTCTGACCCAATGAAGTAAATGAGGTAACTATAGCCTTATTCCAGATACTGTTTCCATTCTCTCTTGCTCCATTTGCTTCAGAGAAAACATGTTTTCCTGAAAAAAAGAAAAATCAGAAAAAGTGCTTAAAGTATCTTTTCTTCAAAGTCAGATTTCAGGTCCAAATGAATCACTATTTCTTTTTTGCAAAGACCTCAGGGGTGAGAGGCTCAAAATTCCTATACTTCAATAATTGTCCATTTCTCAGCTTCCTACACTCTCCCAGGAAAGAGCAACAAATCACTTGAATTTAGAGGACAGAAAGGATGTGTGTGTGTGTGTGTGTGTGTGTGTAGGATGACTACTGTATTGTGTGAAAACGGTCCCAAAATTAACTTGAAATATACAGAAGCAGTAATGAATCATGTATTTAACATTTTTTTAAAGCAGTTGGGGTTAGGTAACTTGCTCAAGATTACACGGCCAGTTATTTCTGGGTGTGGTGCTAAGTATCTGAGCCCGGATTCGATCCCCAGGTCATCCCGACACTGGGGCCAGTACTCTTACTCGCTGAGCCACCTGGCGGCCCCGTAAGCAATTAAGGTTAAGTAACTTGCTCAAGGTTACATGGCCAGGTGTTTCTCTGTGGTTGCTAAGTGTCTGAGACTGGATTCGATACCCAGGTCATCTCAACACTGGGGCCAGTGCTCTTACTCACTGTGGTACCTGGCTACCCCATGTATTTAACATTAAAGGGGAATGAAAGGATCGATATGAACTGATATTCTAAATAATGGAAGATTGCTTACCTTTTCCAATACTATTTAAAAAAAATCAAACATTCTGGATGGCATTCATATACAATGAAACTGTGATCTCTTAAATATGAGGACTCCTTCCACTGGTGCAAATTTGAGCATAGTTACTCCTTTATGAACTGAGCAGTTCTTATCCATTCAACTCTGAATCCTCAGTAGTGGTTTCAAAGGACAAAGTAGAGTACTTCCTCTAGGTTTATTCACCCCCCCCCACACACACACACACATTTTGTGATTACTAGTGCAGAGCTCAGTCTTTCCATCTATTATCACTTGTTCTTGCTACATGAATATTTTTCTCTATCTTTTCAAACAAAGGACACTGAACTAAAGCTTCCCTCTTTTTAATCAACTGGGGTAATCATTATCATCGCACATTATTGCATTATTCTATTCTAAAACAAATGCTCTTGGAGAAGCTCTATATATGTGTAGGATAATTTCTGTCTATAGCCATTGTCTCCAGGCTATTGTACTTTTTTTGAGGAATTTTGTGTCTGCTTTTATAATTTTCCTGTTTCTTCCCTTGTGATTGATAGTTGTTTCTTCACATTTTCAGTTTGCATATAGTTTCCCCTCAGAAGAGAGATAGATAGACAGACTTCCTTCTTCCTGATAGCCATCAAATTTCTGTTCTCTAATTTCTACATAACACAGAACCAGAAAAAGACAGACTGCAAAAAAGAGGGTGTGGCCACCCCACAACTTGCCTATCACAATCCACCTGTCAAGGGCTACTGTTTAGACATATGTTCTCCATGCTTCACTCTTACATTTTAGCATTTCTATCAAAAGGAATTTTGTTGGGTCACCAGTGGTTGATGTTTTTCTGAAATGTGAAGAATGAATTTAAGTTGTAACTCAATGCCAACTATATCAACACAATCAAATTTCCTTTCTCAAGTCAGTTTCAGTTGTGAAAATATATCATTCTCCCTCATTCAAGGTCAAATTGCTATAGCTGGATCAGAGTGATGTTTACTGTATTTAGATTGAAAATGGGTTTTAGAGCTGGGCAGTAGCTGTGAGGTAGTAATGCATGAACTGATTACATTTCATTTATTTTCCAGATCTGACTCTCTTGAGCTCTGACTCCATTTTTCATTTTCTCTCAGTGACAGCACTGCAGAGGGTGATGTGTAGGTTTTTATTAGCAACTCCCCAATATCTACTATGGTCAGTATTCTATAATACTTTTTGTCTGATTTCAGCTCCTGTTTGCTTTAGATTGTATTCGTTATTATTATTTTTTCCTCAGTAATTTCCCCTCTTCCAGATGTCTTTTAGCTGGAAATAAAGCTGGCTTTTGACCGACTAAGCATGCAAAATTATTTAATTAATTAAAGTCAGATTGTATCAGACCAAATGCAGCTCTCAATTACCTATCATCAAATTCCATATAATGAGAATATTCAGTGTTCTTTTTTTCTTTGAAGTTTATAAAGAACTTTGCTGTGAGCTTTTATTTGTGGTACAGAGATTGGGACAAGGGTATCCCCAAACCTGGCTTTAGTATAAATTGTCAAAAAAAAACATTACTTTAGTACCTACAGTGTGTACTAAGGATGTGCTACTTCTCAGCTATCTAGTTTTCTGATTTTCCCCTACATTTCTGTATGAGAATGAGACCTAAATATATTGGAGCCTATTTTTCTTTCTTAATTTTTTTCATATTTAGAAGAACCAATCAAGGCCATATGACATGACATTAATCTTCTAAGAAACCTATGTATTGCTTTCAATTCTGTGGCTCCTGCACAGATTTATGAACTTGAAAGTCAATGGGGCAAAAAATGATTATTCTAAATTAATATCATATATTTCTATATAAAGCACATGTGTGCATATAGCTCATTACACATGTATGAAGAGAGAGACATACACAGAGAGAGAGACAGAGAGAGCCAGGGACAGAGACAGAGACAGGGAGACAGAGAGAGATCAAATATCAAATGAATAGTGAGCTGGGCTAAGGATGAGTGGATGAGTGGCTAATTGGAGTGGATGGTACTTAGAATATTAAAAAAGCTCAAAAAAGCACACTATCTTTTCAACATTTTTTTTCTGGTGATTCTATCTATCTTTCAGTCATGGTGTTCCCTTATTTCTGAAGAACTCAAGTTGCAGATAAGCAAAGGACAAGGAAAAATTGTGTAGTGGCTATGTGGCTATGACTAGACAGAAGAATATTACCAATTAAGAATTGCCTCCAATTCTACCAAGAAAGAATATATCGGGGGGGCTAGGTGGTGCAGTGAATAGAGCACCAGCCCTGGAGCCATGAGGACCTGAGTTAAAATACGGCCTCAGACACTTAGGACAAAAACTAGCCATGTGACCTTGGCCAAGTCACTTAACCCCAATTGCCTCCCCCCAAAAATGTATGTATGTATATATATCCAAAAGGTACATAAAGATGTCATCAAAGAGATTTACAACTAAATGTGATAGACTGATTAAGTAATAAAAGTAATATATGATGGATAGAAAACCTGTTTGCTCTACTATTGCTCACATAGTTTTAAGAGATCAGAAGACAGTCCTCAGCATGTAGAGGTGACCCCCCTGTAAGTGATTTCTGAGTGAAGATAAATTGGAATAGGATATTTTGATAACCAACATCAATGAGCTCACAGAGATCAATCTGTGACAATATCAAATTTATTTTAATAAGTAGTGCTCTTTTTTTTAATACCCCTGTCTCATCATTCTGCCTACATTGTAACTTAATTGAAGACTAGTTGCTGGATTATACTGATGGTTGTCTTCACATGTAATTGGTACATAATTAATATTTATTGAATGAATGAATATGTGAACTTTTTTTGTGCAGTGCACTACCCATCCAGTATCCAAGGTTCATAACCTCAGTTTGAATCCTTCACTCTTTATTCCTGCTCACTTCACATATCCAATAAACTGTCTATCGTTGCTGTTTCTACCTACATCATTCACATGTTACTCCTTTCTACTTACACAATTGCTTAGAGCCCTTGTCAACATTCTTCTGGACTATCACAAAAGCCTATCTAAGTTCTCTCCCTACTCCTTACTTTGTTTAGGCACCCATCTGACTAGGATATTCCCCTATAAAACCTAGGGCCACTTTATTGACTTCAGAATAAATTATAATATGGTTTACTTTTAGAGCCCTTTGCCACCTAACCCTAATTTATATTTATAGATTTAGTGTACATCATCATCCCCCTTTTACTATGAAATCTCCATTGTATATGTGGCTGTGATTTTTAATACCTGCCCTTCATTCTTGGAATGAATGTCTCCTTATTTCCATCCCATAATACCCATCTCTACCTTCAATATATAGCTCAAGTACATGGACTCTTCTCCACCACCTTCCTGTTCACACTTCCAAATATAAATGTTCTTTCTGCCAAATGACCTTGTATGTAGTAGTAGGAATAGGCAATTGCTCTGAGCTATCACTGGTTTAGGGAGCTCATAGAGAAAAATTCATCTACTATTGAATGTCATCATCTTTTATATAATTTATGATCTCAAAAAATTCCCTAGGCCACTGAGAGGCTAAGTGACATGTAATTTCACACAGCTGAGAAATGGCAGAAGCAGGGTTTGAATAAACATTTTCCTGGCTTTGAGACCATTTCACTATCCACTTTCTTGTAACAATGCCTTGTGTTAATTTTCATCTATTCTTTAATTTTATTCTTTATTAACTTAGACATGTATTTGTAATCTCCACTTGTTACATTGAAATTTCTGGAAAGTAGGGATTGTTCAATAATATCTACTTGTATTCCCAGTATTTACCACAGTGCCTGGTATACAAGTTTTGCTTAATAATCATTTTTTGATTCGTGGATTAGGTGGATGAAATGAAAGAACAAACTCAAACATGCAGCAATTTATTGTTTATGAATAGTTGAAATTTCCTTTGTATTTCTACAAATTTTGAAATGCAAAAACTTCTCAAAGTCTTTGGGGTCCTTCCCCCTCAAAAGATATTCTTTCCCTAACTTTGGATGAGCATATTGATTAGTTTTATTTTCTGTTTATTTTTCCTACTTGATAGAATATAGTTGAGCCTCTAAGCAACCTTGTCTCACTTGCCCTTAAGGGCACATATAGGGAAATCACAGGAAGCCATAATGATTTGTACTGGAAGGAAGCACTCATTTTTATATTTTCTTGAATTATGTTAGGGTGTCTAAAAGTCAGTGTCACCTGGGTCACCCAGAAGTCCTGATTAAAAGCTGTTGGACTTGGCAGTCTGTGGAAGGCTGTTCCCTAATGCCAACACATGCTGCCTCAGGCTGCTAGATGCCATTATCCATGGTTCCCATATGGCATAACACAATCTGTCATTTTTGCTTTGTCCCAGGAATGTTTTTCAACTCTTTTCCTAATAACCTTTGGCAACAATAAAAGCAAACAGGTATAAGAAGGATGAGTATTTCTAGTAGAGGAGACCTACTGTTTCCATCATTTTTTTAATGTGAAGGTATTTGACTTCATGGCAACTAATGTTTATCCTTTAAAGAAGCACAATTAGACCCCACGGTCCTCTGGGAATTTGCCTCTACTTGAAATCTTCCTGTGTAATCTGAAAAAAACCATTTGATACCTCTATTAATAGAGAGTATATACAAACATCATGATAAGATGAAAAAAGCTATATATTTATGTATATAATAAATAAAAGAATAGATCCAAATACTTGACCTAGTCTCTATGAAGGATGAGATTTTTTAAAAATTTACATAATATAGATATCACTTCAACTCAAACAACTGTAGTGAGGGAAGATTCTCTCTTTCCCCTCTTTAGCATTCATTTGTTCCTTCCTTACTTCTTGTCAGCCAAGTCTCTTGTTTCTTGGACAATAGAAATCTGCTTACAGAGACCTTTTGGAAAGTAATTTTGTATGGTACTTTTTTTATTCCTGTCCAAATAAAGAACCAAGTTCATTCTGAGGTGCTGTTCTTGTACCTTACTAGTTAAAGAAATATTTTCTTTTATCATTTGACTTTTGCAATGTAATGGTGTTTTTTTTTTAACTTTTATATCCATAAATTGGAAATCTCTGCTCTCACTCTATTCTTCAGAAAAAAATAATATTCTCTGATGTTTGGTTTATAAAAACTCCCTCATAGGTCAAAACGATCTTGCTATAACTTCAGGTGAGACCAAGGTTTTTCTTTAAAGCAAAATTCTGCATTCCCTCCCTAAATCCTCATTTATCAAACTTACTTCCTCTCTATTGAACCCTTTTCTGTAAGTTATTTGGATTTATTATTTGGAGCCCATCATGGCAATGTTAGTGAAATCCTGTTACCATTTGTTTAACCTTTACGGAATTTGTAGATATCTAACTTGAGCAATCGCCAAGTCTCTCCTTCATACATTAGTCATTTCCCAACTGGCTCACTGAGAGTATTGGTTTCCCCCTCTTCCTTGCCTCCTCCCCATCTATTATATGTTTGTAATTTGTAATATATGTGTAGCTTATATTTCCTGTGTCTTCCTTACTCCGACTTCTATTTAGACTTGATTATTGATATGAAATTTTTTTGGAGGAGGAATACCCCCAAATATCTGCTCATTATAACTTTCCTAGCTTTAGATTTTAATAAGTGGTGACTTTCAGAATCAACTACCCCCCTGAACTATGCATTGGCTTTTCTTCATATGGCTTTGTTTTCCCCTTATGGAGTAGGTTTCCCTTTATGACATTGTAGATTTCCTTTTCTTCCTTCCTTCCTTCCTTCCTTCCTTCCTTCCTTCCTTCCTTCCTTCCTTCCTTCCTTCCTTCCTTCCTTCCTTCCTTCCTTCCTTCCTTCCTTCCTTCCTTTTTGCCTTCATCCCTTCCTTCCTTCCTTCCTTTTTGCCTTCATCCCTCCTTCCCTCCCTGCCCCCTCTCTCTTTCTTTCTTTCTTCCCAATTTCTCTTCTTTTTCTCTAAGAACTGACCTATTGCTTACAGATGGATCACTTACTTCTCAAATAACTTGGACTCTTTTTCCAAAACATCCCTGGAAAATTTCTCTCTGGTCTGTTTTGAAAACAGATTTTATTTCCTAAGTCTCTTTTCCAAGAAAAAGGTCTGAGCAGGTCAGAGGTGCTAAAACTCAAAGGAAAACTTGTATTTTGGCTTTTATTCCATAGGGACAATATATAGGGTAATATATGGACTTGGGGCAGAATTCTAAGAAAAGTAAATTTCGATTTCAAAAATTTTGCTATTAGGATATAATATAGCCACTTAGAGTATCTGAAAAGGGACCTGATAAAGCAAAAAAAAAAACCCACCAAGTATGAGCTTGTATTTATAGAAGCAATTTAAGGTTTGCTTTACATATATTGTTATTAATTTGGTCCTCACAACCACTCTGTGAAATCAGTAATTATTTTATTTCCAATTTTATTGATGAGGAAACAGAGGTTGGAAGAGGTTCAATGATTTGCTTCACGTCCCACAACTAGAAGTGCCTGAGGTAAAATTCTAACTCAGGAGGCCTCCCTATTCGGTCTATTTATGATGCCTCTCTGTGGAATCAAAGACTAATGATTAGATTGATAATCACTGATTTCAGTAAGCCAGAAGACATATTGGGAATCATTACTGGAATAGCAGCTCCCCAATACAATTCACTCCTCAAAAAGAGTACATAATTTTATTATAAAAAAAAAAACAGTCCTGAAAATTATTTAAGAGAAAGTTAGCTTTTAGTTTGGAAAAGCTTCCTACTCTATTAGTTTTTTTTTTTCACTACCTCCGATGTTTTACAATCAAATTCATAGGAACAACTGTCTGTAATCATTGGGTTCATTATTTTAACCCTTTTCTCATTTCTCATTCCCCGGGATTTCATTATCATTATTCAACATAGACTGTCATTCTAAGGTTACCAGTGATAATCATATAGATGCAAAATTAGATGAACTTTTCACACTTGTTGCCCTTCTTAATCTCACTATGGCATCTAAAACTACTGACCAAAAGCTCTTCCTCAACGCTCTAATCATTAGGTTTACATGATGCTATTCTTTCCTCCAACTTACTTGACTCTTTTTAAATGATTTTTGCTGGAACTCTTTAGAACTCTTAATTTCAATTTGAGGACATGGTGCAGTGGATAGAGCACAGGGTCTAAGGGCAGGAAGACTTATCTCCCTGAGTTCAAATCCAGCCTCAGAAATTAACTGTATAACCCTGCGCCTATCACTTAAGCCCATTTGCTTTAGTTTCTTCATCTGTAAAATGAGCTAGAGAAGAAAATGGCAAACCACTCCAGTATCTTTGCCACAAAAAACCCCAAAGGAGTAAAAAAAAGCATCAAACCTGACTCAAAAAAATGACTAAACTACAAGTTCATTAAAGATTCTGTATTTATTATGAATATACTTTACATTTACTTAGGTGAGAACATGTTTCCCTTCCTAGAACAAGGGACACTTAATTCCTACTAACTAGAACAGTGAATGGCACATGGTAGAGCTTTACAAGTGATTATTGAATGAAGGGATAAGTTATTATCAGAATGAATTAATGAGATAGATGATTTGCAGTGCCCATTCTGAAGGTTTCAGTTGACATATGAACACATTTTGATAAGAACAAGGGTCCATACTATATAAGACAGATTGAGTAAAGCTTTTATGGAGACAGCTTTCCTGAGGCTTTTTATGTGAAAGTCCTTTATAGAAATGTACTTTTGAATGGGAAAATGGTTGACTTTTGGCAAATTATTTGACTCATATTGAGATAGCAGCTGGTGGTCTAGTGTATAGAGTACTGTACCTGCAATCAAAAAGATGTGAATAAAAACGGGTTTCAAATACTTAGAAGTCACATAACCTCCCCCCTCCTCTCCCCAGTTTCCTTAACTATAAAATAAGGATGACAATAGCATCTATCGTACTGGGTTGTTGTAAGGATAAAATGAGACAATATTTGTAAAAGCACTTAACATAGTTCCTGCCACATAGTAGGTGTTATATAAATGCTTATAGTACTTAAACACACATTCATACATCATTATTAGAACCAGAGATATAAATTCTGAAGCCCTGGTCAAAATTTAATTTAGCAAGTGATAAGAGATCATGAATGGCAGACAACAGAGGAAAATTTTACGATAGGTACAATTGCATTTAGGAAGGAGACAGGTTGAGTAGGGAGCCAAGATGGCAGAATAGAAGCTGGACCTCACCACTGCTCCAGCTTCCACCTTTCCCCAATCCATGTAAAAAGGGGACTGTAAACAAACTTTGGAGCTGCAGAACCCACAAAATGATGCAGAGAAGCTAACTTCCCGCTGAGGACAGCAGGGCAGGCTGGCAGGAATCTGCCAGCAAAGCGCTCTGGGAGCAGAGCCCAGACCTACACTGAGGCTTTAGCCCCAATGGGCCTGACCAGCCATGGCCAGAGGGACTCCAGAAAAGCAGCAGCTGTGGCCATTTCCAGATTTATGATCACACAGATGTGAAGGACAAAGTGAGAGGTCAGTGCAGTCTGGAATTTGGGACCAGTAAGTGGGAGTGCATGGTTTTGTCCCCCAGGGTGAGAAGCCACTGAGGTGCCAGCACAGCCAGGCAGTGCCACATGGCAGCATCAGCTCCTGGCCTGAAGAGTGTAGGGGGAACAAGCACCAGTCTGAGGGGTAATCACTCTTGCTTTAACCTGCTTGGATCTGGATTGCCGTCTAGGGTGGAGGTACTGGGGTATATGGGGTATATGGAAGCAGCCACCAGCAATTCTCTTAGTCTCTCTCTCTCTCTCTCCACGAGGTGCTGCTTCCAAAAAAAAAATCTTCCGCCTCTCTCTAGTGTCTCTCCAAATCTACCTCACCAGCTCCTCCCAGTTCAGGACTTTCTTTTCACATCAACAAGCCCATCCCACAGGTGGGATTAACAAACTCTGGGTTTTAACACAATCAATTTGAAAACCAAGCCAATACAGGGGAATCTTTAATTGCCATTACTATCACAATGTCCAGCTGGCCAGAGTGTGTGGAGACCTCAGAAAAGGTACCCATCTAATACCTCTGGCAACTGAGAAAACCCCAGCGTTTGGGATGAAAGCTCCCCTTTCTGGTGGAAGAGACCTACTGTGGCAAAAAGCCCAGGGGTCAAGTGACTGAGGGGCGACATGACCAAGCAAAGGAAACAAAGCAGACAGAAGATTCCAACATTACACTCCTATTTTGGGAACAAAAATGAGTAAAGCAGGGAACAGGAGGAAGATAGTGAAGTCAGAACTCCTGTACCAAAAGCTTCAAAGGAAATGAACTGGTCACAGGCCATAGAAGACCTTAAGAAGCAGATAAGAGAAGTGGAGGAAAAAAAAATTGGGAAGAGAAATGACAACAATGCGAGAACAACAAGAAAATTATGAAATGAGAGGCGACAGCCTGACTGAAGAAAATAACACTGTAAAAAACAGATTGACTCAAATGGCAAAAGAGGCTCAAAAAAGCAATGAGGAGAAGAATGCCTTAAAAAGCCAAATTTGCCAGATGGAAAAATAATCTCAAAAGCTCAATGAGGAGAATCATAGCTTCAGAATTAGATTGGAGCAAATGGAAGCTAATGACTTTATGAGAAACCAAGATGCTGTTAAACATATCCAAAAAATGAGAGAATAGAAGGATATTCGAAATATCTCATGGGAAAAACCACTGACCTAGAAAATAGATCCAGGAGAGATAATTTAAAAATTAATGGACTACTTGAAAGCCATGGTCAAAGTAAGAACCTAGAAATCATCCTCCAGGAAGTTCTCAAAGAAAACTGACATGATGTTTTAGAATCAGAGGGCAAAATAGAGGTGGAATGAATCTACCAATCACCTGTTGAAAAAGATCCCAAAAAGAAAACTCCTAGGAATATTATAACCAGGCTCTGGAATTCCCAGATTAAGGAGAGAATATTACAAACAGCCAGGAAGAAACAATTTGAATATTGTGGAAACACAATCAGGATAACCCAGGATCTGGCAGCTTCTACACTGAGGGATCGAAGGGCTTGGAATATGATATTCCAGAGGGCAAAGGAGCTGGGACTAAAAGCAAGAGTCAGCTACCCAGCAAAATTGAGTATCATGTTTCAGGGTAAAATATGGTCATTCAGTGGAATAGAGGACTTTCAAGCATTCTTGCTGAAAAAAAAACAGAGTTGAACAGAAAATTTGACATTCAGATACAAGAAGCAAGAGAAGCATGAGAAGATAAACAGGGAAAAGAAATCATAAGGAACTTATCAAAGATGAACTATAAACATATCTACGTGGAAAAACAGTAATTTTAACTTATGAAACTTTTCTCACTAGTTGAAGGGAATAGAAAAAAAAATATATATATATATAAATATATATATATATGTCTTTATATGAGGGTATATGGGCATACTAATACAAAAAAAAAAGAAAGGAGACATGTTGTGCCCTAGAGAATACAATCCATGCCAGCAAGGAGCGTATACTGAATAGAAGTGTGCAATGTCAACTGAAACAATCTTGTGCAAAGCTTTTCTTGACAAGGGGGTGCAAACAAAATGGGGGAGAAAAAGCAGGGAGTCACCTGAGTTTTCTCATATTCCCTTCTAAACCACTTTAAAGTAATAATGCAAAACAAATTCTAAAGATGCATAACCAACAAAACAACAGGGTGAAAAAATTTTCCACCCTGTGAGAACTGAGAAAGTCAGCAGGAAAGGTTTATCTCACCAGGGACAGAGTAGAGCACATTCCAGCATAGGTTACCCCTATCAAGCACAGCAGCAGGCCTTGAGAATGACTGTTAAGGCCTGTTTTTTTTTTTTATTTTTGGAGGGGGGAAGGCAAGGCAATTGGGGTTAAGTGACTTATCCAAGGTCACACAGTTAGTAAGTGTTAGTTGTCTGAGGCCATATTTGAACTCAAGTCCTCCTGACTCCATGGCTGGTGCTCTATTCACTGCACCACCTAGCCATGCCTAAGGCCTTATTTCTTAAATATATAGAGAATTCAAATTTATTCAAATAATATATTTTCAAATAATTCAAAAATTTATTCAAATAATATATATTCAAAAAATATAATTCAAATTTATAAGAATACACATCATTTCCCAACAGATAAATAATGAAAGGATTTGAAGAGGCAATTTTCAGATGAAAAAAATCAAATCTATCTATAGTTATACGGTAAAATGTACTAAATTTCTATTGATTAGAGAGATGCGAATTAAAGCAACTCTGAGGTATAAGCTCACACCCATTAGATTAGCTCTTATGACATAAAAGGAAAATGACCAATGCTGGAGAGGATATAGGAAAATTGGGACATTAAAGCACAGTTGTTAGAGTTGTAAGCATATACAACCATTGTAAAAAAACCAATTTGGGATTGTGCTCAAAGAAAAATTTTTTTTAAGTGGTTACCTATTGATTTGACCAAGTAGTACTACTACTAGATCTGTATTCCAAAGAAGGAAAAGAGAAAGGGATCTATATGAGTAAAAATATCTATAGCCATTCTTTTAGCAGTGGAAAAGAATGAGAAAGCGAGAATATATTAATCAATTGGGGAATGACTGAACAAGTTGTGGTATATGATTGTGATTGAATACTTTTGTGTTATAAGAAATTAAGAACAGGATGTTTTCAGAAAAAACCTGGAAAGACCTACATACATGAACAGATACAAATTGAAATGAGCAGAATCAAAAGAACATTATAAGCAGTAACAGCAATATTGGCCTATGTTCAACTGTGAATGACTTAGCTATTCCCAGGAATACCATGATCCAAGACAGTTCTGAAGGACTTATGTTGAAAAATGCTACCCACCTCCAAAGAAAGAACTTACGGAATCACAATTCAGAATGAAGCATTTAAAAAAAGTATTTATCTTTTTTATTTTTGTTTTACATGACGAAAATAGAAATATGTTTTGAATGATTGTATATATATATATAATATATTATATAAATATATATATATATTATAGAAATATATATATATATATATATATATATAAAGTTGTTTGCCTACTCAATAATGGTCAGGAGGAGGGATGGTCAGAGACAATTTGGAAGCTCATTATTTAATGCTTAATATTTTGTTTTTACTTGTAATTGGAGAATAATAATATTTTCTCAAAGTTCTTGCTGTCCAAAGCTAGTTTCAATTCTATGTATTAGAAAATAAATATCTTCCTCTTAGGACTTGTGTTTGTTTTATTTTAAGAGTGTATCTAGTGATCTCCATTTCTACTTTTCTTCACTTCTCCGTGGATTATAACCACATATATGTTTAAATATATTATACATGTATATACATATGTGTACATATATATCTTCACACACACATATATACCTTTTGATATACAAAAATAATTAATCCTACTATTTCAACTTCTTCGTTGGTGATTGATATAGGGGAAAGTGTAGAAAGAGGTTGAGATACATTCATGGTGTATTTAAAATTAGGAGAAATTTAAACAATTTACCCATAGTGACTCATAATTAAGATAGGAGCAGCAACCTCACCTTGCTTTGCACCCAAAGACTGCTGAATAATGAGGCATTAAAGCATATGTAACAAACACCCATGCATGCACACACACACACACACACACACACACACACATATGAATGAAAATGGTTCTTTTCCCAGAATGTTATCTTAAGCAAAGAAGGAGATAGGTAAAATAAGTAAAGCATCAACAAATCTCATCTGCTATGAACACTGGTAATATCTGAAGGTTATATTTTGAAGAAAACATATTACTTTAAATCAATATATTTTAAATAACTTCCAGAGATTCACAATTTCTAAAAAGGCAGCTTGTCATGTTGCTTACAAGGAAGGTCATAGTAATAACTTCTCTAACATCTTTGAAACCTGTTTCCCTAGTTACCCCTCCCATGAGACATCCTTTCTGTAAATCTCTTTCAAAGCAAGTAGCAAAACTGATTGACAACTTAGTAACATTCATGTTAAATATACAGTGTGCTCATACCAAGTCAAGCACTACCAAAGGAAAAGGTTTTTAATCCTGAACTTTCATAATCTATAGCAAAAAATTAAATGAAAATTCTTTACCCTTTCCCTCCTTTTTACTTTATTTTGCTTATTTTTTCATCTTGGTATCATTTCCAGATAGCCAGAGGCAGCCCCACCACGCAATTATTCCTATACAACAAGAACAAGGAGATTAAAAGAGAGCATTCTAAGAAATAGCTGCTTAGCATCCTCCTCCCTCGATTTTTAAGTTAGATAAATTTGTTTACAACCATTAAAGAGTATTTTCTTAACCTGGAGCCAATTGCTAACACTATCTATGGTGAACCTGAAATTAGTACTTATTTGCTTTTGTATAGTTTGTATTCATGTGCATGTGCATGTATGAGTGTATGTGTGTGTCTACATAATATATCCTTATGGTTTTGTATTCATTAAAGATAGCTTTAGAGCAAGGAAGACCTGAATTCAAGTTCTGCTTCTAACATATCCCAATTGTGTGACCTTGGGCAGATCACAATCTCTCAGTGCCCCCAAGAAGCTCACTAACACTTAAGTTTCAGAAGAATTGCTAGACTGAATTAACAAACAGAATTTCTTCACATGAAGTTTATGCTGTCAATGGGATTATAAGACCAGACCTCATCTTGAACCACAACCACAATAAGAAAAAGTTTTCATTAAATTCTTTTCATCCACGATATATCCACCCTCACAAGAAGGTAAATCCCCATACTGTCAGGGCCTTTGGATCTCCAGAATCTAGACCAGTAACTGTCAGTTAAGATAATAAGATTATAGATTTACCACTGAAAAAGTCTGAAGTGTCATTAGAGGAACTCAATTAATGCTTGTTTAGTTAAATTGGATGTACAATTTAGGGATTTGAATAATGAATCGTTTTTGTGGGTTGATGTTGTTTTGCCTAGACTTTCCAGACCATTCTTGCCTTCCTAATTTCAGTATGTATTAATTTATACTTTAAAAAATAAAGCTGTTTTATTTCTATTGGCTCATCATTATGTTTTTCTTCCAAAGCAAAATCCTTAAAATATTTAAGTGATGAGGAATATTTTTCTGGAACCAAAATACTGGAATATGTTACTCATATTCCATGACATCTTAGGGACTTTATCAATGCTGTTTACAATGGTGTATATTGCAGTATCATCATTTGTTTTATAGGGCTGCCTCATGTTTACAAGTAAAACCACAACATTTTTTCCTCCTATTTTGAGGATACTGTGTTTAATTGACCAGAAAACAAATTCTTTAAATATGGAGCTGACACTCTTAGTGTTACTCATGATTATGGTTCTTGCACTCATTAACCCTTGGGGAAGAGCCTTAATGGGAGCCATCTGTTGCTAGAGGAGTTGTTGCTTAGATAGAATGCCATCAAGCATGGATTGTCTATTATCTCCAATGAAATAAATGACTTGGATTTGTTGAATTTTATCTTCTTGAGATATGCCAGGACACGACTCACCATCTAAGGAAGCAATTTCTTTGTCTATTGGTCCCATAATCTTACCCCACTTGAACTTGTAGCCACCCCATTGCTATCTATCTTATGACCTTGTTTTCCCATCTCCCAGAACATGGGCTCTGTTTTGCATGAAAAAAATGTCCAATTTGGAAAAAGACCTTAATTTTGAAAAAAAAAAGAATCCTCAATACAGTATATCTGATAATTGGTCATCTGACTTTTGCTTGAAGACTTTTGATGAGGGAAATCCCACTCCCTCTAGAAATTCAAATTGTGTATTGCTATATTGTTAGGAAATTTTTCTTCATGTCAAGTTTAAATTATCTTTTTAGCTACTCACCACTTCTACTAATTCACTTCTCAGGTACAAAAAACAATAATTTTGCCCCTTTTCCATGTGACAGTCAATTTTTTTTTTTTAAGTTTTTGAGGCCTTTTTCAATTCTCCACCCCCAACACTGGGACTTCTATTCTCTAGAATAAACATTCCTAGATTCTTCAACTGACCCTAAGGTATCTCTTTATATTCTGCTTTCTATACTTTTGATTTCTCCAACTTATTATAGGCCTTCTTAAAATATGAAACATGAAACTAAACACAATAATTCAGAGATGGTCTAACCTCAACAGAGAATAGCACAACTATCATCTTGTCATTTTAAGCAGCTGTGCTTCTAAATGTAGCCCATAATAACATAGTTTGAGGCAGTCATATTACACTATTGACAAGTATTGAGTTCTCAGTGTTGAGAAAAGGGGATAGACCTTTTTAAGATAAATTTGTTTTGGCAAGGAGAAGAGCCACCTCTTCAAGTCTAGGAGAAGATAGTGGCAGAAGTAATTCGGGCAATATGAGATGAGAGTCAGGTGAGAATAGAGAGTTCACGTTGAAAGCCTTCCTTTTCTTTCAGAAAAATATGAAGCTAAATTCTCAGCTGAGAGGAGAAGCAAAGTCATGGGAGGTTTAAAGAGGGAGAAAAGAGGATGCAAAAGTTGTTATGATGACTGGTACTGTGAGCTTATTGGAAAGTAAAGAAATATTGCCTTATTTTACTGGGGGTGGGGGGGTAGGTGAGATTATGTAAAATAAATTTCTACTAGACCCAGTCAGGAGTTTCGTGATTTTCTCAAGCTTCTTTCAACAGCACATATGCAGGAATGAAGGCAACAGATGGTGGGAAATATCCAAAGCTGAGGCTTGGCCTGGCAAGATAGAAAAAAAAGTATGAAAGGTGGGAGACTTGAGACAAGACTACAGTGTAGAGTTGAACTGGTTCACCAAAAGATCAAAATGGGGGAGGAAAGTGAGTGCCATTACTGAAGAGGTAGTTGCATGAGAAAGAACAGAATGAGTTTGTAAGGTAGATGAAGAGGTAGTATCATAAAAAGAGAGTGATAAGATAAAGGAATTTCCACATACATGGAAATGGAATATTTCTTGATGAAGATCTAAGCCATTATCATCATTGTATGACTATGGTGGGTGGAGGAGTTTGTCATGAGAAAAGAGGAGATTTCAAGATGGAGAGGTTATGGTGTTTGAGAATTTATGCATACATATATATACATACATATATATATATATATATGTTGAAGTATCATAAAATGAGGGCAGGTGATGGGGAAGAGATGTAGTCAGGTAGCAAATGCATTGAGGAAAGGAGAGTATCATGGAGGTCACTAGAAAATAGTTAACATAATTGTTATTAGAAAAGAAAGAGAGGTGACTAGGTGATGATTTCAGAGGGGAAACCTCAAAGTGAAAATAGGAAAGAAGGAATATTCCAACTCCAACCCCTCTAGTATTGTAAAGGTTGTTGTGACATGTAGAAGGTGTCAAGTTTCAGTGAGAGCCAGAAGATGGAAAGAATAGAAAAATAAAAGACTTTAAGATGAAAGCAAGTTTGTTTGCTATGGAGTAGGTATTACAGAGAGCATAGTAGCAGGGGTGAGTAGTTTTAGAGTTGTACATTCTTGGATAGGGTTAAAGGGACTGTAAATAAAGTATAAGGCTGAGGGATTAATTTAAATGGTGACAATTGGAGCTTAGAATCATTTGGATGGGGATAATATGACTAGGTAGGAATTTGTTAATTATCAGAGAATAAGATCAGATATCAATATCTCTTAGAAATATATGCATATATATATAAACATATATATGCACCCATATACACACAAATACATATACACAAATTGATAGTATATACTCACATATACAGATATACATTATGAAAACTATATGGACAGGATATTCATTATACCATATACTACAATGTGTATGTTATATGCATATATGAATGTAAAATGGCATATTATAATCCATTTTATTATTTACACAAACATTATTATCCACAGTAACAGAAATATACCATATAACATGTCCCGGAAACAGAGTAGTTTTAAGTTTTGGGGATATTAGCTAAAATATTATTTACATATATTATATTATATATAACATAAAATATACTGTATTATATATGTTTACATGGTATTTTCAACAGTAACACATGAAACTGCCCACAAAATCACTGAGAATTTGTAATGGATGAAAATGGAAAGAGTTCTGATCTTAACACAATACCACAATTTTTGAAATCCTGAGGTCTTTGAAATTTTGAAGTGTATTTCTTTTTTCCCCCATCCCAGATTTTATTTTTAGGGTACTATTTGTGTCTTATTTTTCTTGTTCTTCATCTCACAAAAGTTCCTTAAAATTGTTATGCTGTTGCTTTAGTTATGTTAAATTGAATCAAAGCAATACAAATATCAGGTAATATAATTTCCTTTCCCTATGCCCAGAATATGGTTTTATTTGTAAATATTTATAGGCATCTATTCCCATGTTGATTTTAACAGTATATATTGGATCCTTGCCTATTCTGTAGTCTAAGAATCTATAACAAAAACTGAAGAGAGTTGATCAAAGTTAATTTTAATTAAATTGGAAATATCCTGAGGAGTCATCCAAATATAATTTGACTCCCCTTTATGGACAATTAGACATCAGGTCTTTATCAGTTTCCACAAATACTGACTCTATAAACCTCAACAGGTCAATTAATATATCTGTGCTCTAGGTAGGGCTCAATACGATAAGTTTCAGAGAAGGTGCCATTTTGTATTATTAGAGATGATTTTCTCTCCTGGGAGTTTTCTATCTATTAACAATGAAATCATACAGACATTATCGATGCCTCTCCCAATCTTATTCCCATCTCTATCTTCATCCCTGTCCTTAGATATATCTACCTATGTGTGTATGTGTGTGGAGATGGGTATATGTGCATGTATATGTATGTGGGTCTGAGATTATGTATAAATATATGTGCATATATATACATAAACATATATATATATATATACATATATATGGAGTTCAACTTTTTTTTTTCAGTTGAAAAAACTTAGAACACAGTAGCCTTGCCACAATTCAATAACATCCTTAAGAAACACAAGAAAGAATTATGTGGTCACATTTCTTGAAAATTCAACTTTGGGAGGGGGTGCATTTTTGACTACAGGGAATTTATTCCCTAATCCCATTCTTAAAAGATACTTTTTTTCCTTTATTCTTACACAAGAGCTGACCTGATTATATGCAATCACCACCAAACTTTTTTCAAGTCTCTAATAAGGTCAGCAGACTGAATATGATTGATACATAAAGCAAATACTTCTCCTGATTATAAAACTCTGAAGTCCTCTATCAAGTTAAATCCTAACACTAAAGTTTCTCTGTAGTTAAGTAGAGTCTTATTTTTTAAAATGTGCTCAGTTTTTGAATTGACAATTATATAGCATCATGTTGACTTAATCTGAGGATAATATTTAGATTTTCTTTGGAATTAAGACATGTCATATCACCTAGGGTTTTTTTAAATTAAATTTTATGTTTATTTTTAGTTTGTGTCATTCATTTCCACAAGATTTTGAGTTACAAATTTTCTCCCTGTCTTTCCCCTACCTGCCACTCCAAAACAGCGATCCCACTAAATATACCCTCCCCCAATCTGCTCTCTCCTATATCCTCCTGCATGCCCCCTCTGACTTTCCAGTAGGGCAAGATAAACTTCTAAACCCCAGTTCCCAGTTCCATGTTATATATATATATATATATATATATATATATATATATATATATATATTTAAATATTTTATTTTAAAACTTGAATTCCTGATTCTTTCCCTTCCTCTCTCATCACCCCCCATTCCTGAAAAGATAGGCAACTCAAAATAGGTTGTACACATGTAGCTACGCAAAACTTTTCCATAATGGATATATTGTGAAAGACTGCCTATATTTCCCTCCATCCTTTCTCTCCCCTACTTGATCTTTTCTCTACTTTGACCCTGTGCCTTGTCAAAAGTGTTTGCTTCTAACTACCCTCCCTCCCATCATCCCCCCCTCAAACCTTCCTCCCCTACTCTCTTGTAGTGTGAGATACCATATTTAGTGTATAAGTAATTACCTCCCTAAGCCAAATTCAATAAGAGCAAGTTTGACCCATTCCCTTTTGTTGTTCTTCCCTTCCATTGTAACAGTTTTCCCTTACCTCTTCCATATGAGATAATTTACCCATTCTGTTTCTCTCCATCTCCTCTCATTGTATTCCTCTCTCACCTCTCAATTTCACCTTTTAAGTATCATCCCTTACAATTCAATTGATACTGTGCCCGCTGTATATGTATACCTGTACACACACATACACACACTTGTGTAGGTGTATTCATATGCCCATATACTCTCATATACATGTATAAGTATATATATATATATATATATATATATACACACACACACACAAACACACACACAAACACACATACACACATACTTATATTCCCGTCAACTCTTCTCATACTGAGAAAATTTTCATAAGTTGTAATTATCATTTTCAATGTAGGAATGTAAATAGTTCAACTTTCATAAGTTCCTTATGAATTTTTTCCTGTTTACCTTCTCATGCTTCTCTTGCTTCTTGTATCTGAATGTCAAATTTTCTATTCAACTCTTTTTTTTATTCCTCAATGTTTAAAAGTCCTCTATTTCATTGAATTACCATAATTTCCCGTGAAATATGATACTCAGTTTTGCTGTTTAGGTGATTCTTGGATTTAATCCCAGCTCCTTTAAACTCCAGAATATCATATCCCAAGCTCTTTGATCCCTCAATGTAGAATCTGACAGTTCCTGTGTTATCCTGATTGTGTTTCCGCAATATTCAAATTGTTTCTTCTTGGCTGCTTGTAATATGTTCTCCTTGATCTAGGAACTTCAGAAACTGGCTATAATATTCCTAGGAGTTTTATTTTGGGGATCTTTTACAGGAGGTGATTGGTGGATTCTTTAAACTTCTATTTTGCCCTCTGGTTCTAAAATATTAGGGCAATTTTTCTTGAGAATTTCTTGAAGGATGATTTCTAGGTTCTTTTTTTTGATAATGGTTTTCCAGTAGTCCAATAATTTTTTATATATCTCTACTGGATCTGTTTTACAGGTTAGTGGATTTTCCAATGAGATATTTCACATTTCCTTCTATATTTTTTTTCATATGTTTGGATCTGTTTAATAGTATCTTGATTTCTCATAAAGTCACTAGCTTCAATTTCCTTCAGTATAATTCTGAAGGAATTCTTCTCTTCAGTGAACTTTTGAGATTCTTTTTCCATCAGGCAAATTTGGCTTTTTAAGGCATTCTTCTCCTCATTAGCTTTTTAAGCCTCTCTTGCCATTTGAGTTAGTCTACTTTTTTAAGGTGTTATTTTCTCCAGTCAGGTTGTTGAATCTCTTTTCATGATTTTCTTGTATCATTCTCATTTCTCTTCACAATTTTTCCTCCACTTCTATTATTTATTTGTTTTACAAAATCCTTCTTAGGCTCCTCTATGCCCTATAACCAATTCATATTTTTCTTGGAAGCTTTTGGTGCAGGAGTTCTGAATTCATTGTCCTCTTCCTGTTCCATGCTTTGATCCTTTTTGTCCCCCAAAAAGAATCCAATGTTGTATTCCTGTGCTTGCTTTGCTTCCTTTGCTTGCTCATCTTGCCATTCAGTTATATGACTTTTATGCTTTTTACCACAGTTGAACTCTGCTTCCAGAGAGGAAAGCTTTGTTCCAAATCACTGAGGTTTCCACAGTTGCTGAATCTTTTAGTTGGCTGCCCTCTCTGAAGCCTCCACACTCTCTGGTTCACTGGTTGCACACTCCAGCACCTTTACCCTCTCATTTTGTCTTTGGCATTTATGGGTTGATAATTCTTGTAACTGCCACAGCCATTTGTGATGCACTCTCTAGAGTTCCCTCTAGCCAAGGATGGTCAGGCATCACTGAAGCTAAAACCACAGGCTCACTTGAGGCTGGGCTCGGCTCTCAGCAGGCTACAATGAACCCTTTCTGTTTTTCTGCAGGCCCGTCTTCAGTGGGACATTTGTTTCTCTCATGTTGTGGGTTCTGTAGCTCTAAAAGTTGTTTGGAGGCATTTTTATAGGTATTTGAGGTGGTTATGGGGGGAGCACAGGGAGTTTTCCTGTTTTTTTGCTGCCATCTTGTCTCTGCCCTCACCTAGTGTTTTGAAAAGACATATATTTTGACTCAGGATTTGTTTTACAATGCAAGGAAGTCATGGTTAAGAAATATTTTCTATGGATAAAAATGAATAAATATGAAGACTTCCTTTTCATCAGACAGACAAAATTACTTAATATAATTAGAATAACTAAATTGTGCAATATATATTTATATATTTATTGTGTAATTGTTTATTTGAATATATAATATGTGTGCATTTACATGTGGGTGTATGTAAAATATAAACATATATCCATATACATACACACACAGGTCTCTTATCCCAAACTTCTCTACATCAATATCCCATTGAATTTTTTCTTCCAACTTTAGTATCTCACATGATCCCATCTCCTCTCTTCTTACCCCAGATTTTAGAGGGAAAAGCTCTTATTATTCAAGTAACAGATCTCTTTTTATAGATATCAGATCCAACTTCACTACTTCTCTCCAAGGTGTAAAACCCCTTTGGTTTTGCATGAATTATTATATCCCTGAATAAGTCTCACATGTTTTATCACATTTTTCTCCCTCAGAAGATTATTTATGTATTTTTGTTAAAATCAGTCTCTTATGGTGGGGGGGAGGGATGAATATTTTTGTTATTTATATTTAAGCCCTTATGATGAAATTTCTTCTGGCATACTTTCATATCCTATATCAAATGCTATATTTAGGTCCCTACATTCCTCCTATATTTAAAAAAAAAACTATTTCTCTTGGAATCCTCTTCTATATGAACAAAATTTCTTTACTGGCCTCTGTTTCTGAGGCAGGGGATTTTCCTTCAAAGAATGTTCAGTTATTTTCTTAGGAAATTCTTTAACTTTACTGTGCAGATATAGGGGAAGTTTTTTTTAAGTATATAGGTAACTAGGCCTAAGGTAGACAGGGGACTTTAATAACATTGTAGATTTCTTCTTGAAAAAGAACTTGACTTGGCCTTTTTGTACCCTTACTTTTAAAGAAAACAATAAGAATTACATCAAGATATATCAATAAGTGGAATGTAATCATATAATTAAGATTCATAAAGATATACACATAAGTGAATGCAGAAATATATTCATCAAATAAAACAAGAAAATAATAGGACAAGAAGAATCTAAATATGACCCAACCCCCTCTTCCCCAGGAAGTTATATAGGCATAAAGAACAAAGGAAGATAATAGAGACAGAGTGGAAGAGGCTGCCTAATTGTTATGAATATTTTATATATGTACATTTGTTTGGATATGGGAAAAGTATTTTTGATTAGCTTTGAATTGTTTAAGGTTTATTTTCAACGAGATGAATAAGTCATAACTGCTCTGAGTCTCCATTTCTGTATCTATTAAATGAGCAGTTTAGACTTTCTGAAACTTAAAACCCATTTGAACTTGAAATTCTACAAATTTATCGATGCATTTGCTTATGGATAAATATACTTTGTCAAATACAGAAATTAAAATCTTCTCTGATCCGGAAGCAAATTCAGCTTATGTATGAATAAATATAAATACATATATGCTTGTGTATATGTGTGTATGAATCTATGTATGTGTGGATGCACACAATTGGATAAAGCACCAGGCTTGGAGTCAGACAGACTCATCTTTTGGAATTCAAATCTGGCCTCAGACCCTTAGCTGTGTGAATCTAGGCAAGTCACTTAACCATGTTTACCTCAGTTTCCTCATCTATAAAACAAGCTGGAGAAGGAAATCACAAACTGCACTATTATTTTTGCCAAGAAAACCCCCAGTGGAGTAAAAAAGACTTAAATAAAACTTAAATGAATCAACAACATAAATATGGACTTTCCCTTACCCAGGAGAGATGGCAAATACAGGTGAGGTTTACACTTTCATTTTCTCAAGGGATAAATATTTAATGTTTGAACCTTTGATTGTGCCAGTATTACATGCACCTTGGAAAAATTTCTCCCATTTATACATACAAATAACAGAAAATGAATATGAACCAAAATATCTTTTCTTTAAATAGCACTTGCCTAAGTTTTAGTTGTATAACCCTAAGGATACTTTCTTCTTCTTTCTTACTTTACAGAGGATATGGAAGGAGACCAAAAAGTAATCCCAAATAATGAAGGAATTACTGGTAATCAATACCCCTTTTGTTACTTTTTAACGCCATATTTGACTATATCTAAATATATAATATCTTATAATATCTAAGAGGGCCTGAACTCACAGGAAAGACAATTAAACTAACAAAGTTCTTCATATGTTGCTACATTCCAACTCTCAGGGTCTGAAGGCCTTTGTGTGCATGCATGTGTGTGTGTATGTGTGTTACAACCTTAAGTACTATTTATTTTAATTGCAGCACTGTTACTGTCTGGAGATATTTCTATGTTCTTGAATCTCCTGGTAGCTAGAACTAATATGCAAACCACTGCTAACTAGTAATGGCATGTAAGAATGGTTATGCTTAGCCTGAATAAAGGTACAACAATGCATTTGGAAAATTAATTACAGTTGCTGTACTGGTTTAAGAGATAGAGAAATTTTGGGGTGGCCAGGTGGCTCAGCGAGTAAGAGCACCGGCTCTATTGTTGGGATGACCTGGAGATCGAATCCCAGGCTCAGACACTCAGCACCACACCCAGAAATAACTGGCCATGTAATTTTAAGCAAGTTATTTAACCCCGATTGCTTATGAGACAGAGAGAGAGAGAGAGAGAGAGAGAGAGAGAGAGAGAGAGAGAGAGATTTAGGAGAAAAAATGGATTTGATTCTATTATATAAAATACAGTTCTTTATTTCAACAGGTTTCTTGAGCATTATTTCTTTATTCTCCTTGAACAAATATGCTCATGTAAATTCCATACTTTCTTTCAATAGAATCTGTTAGAGTTATAGATTGTAAACTAAGACTGGTACAAAATAAATTCTCATGAAATGCTTTTTGATTGATTGATTGACCAAATGAAAAGAGAGCCTTGACAGTTTACTTCACTGAAATCCTGGAACTTTATATGTTACAATGAAATGTGGCTTTGTTTTTTTATCTTGCAGTAAATGTATGCTGAGACATTTTCATCTTCAGCCTTTTGTTTTTCCATGAAATAATATTTATTTCTATCTTTATTGGTTAATAACTGACATCTGCAACCTTTGTTGCTATGCTTAATTTTCTGAAAGCCTTATGATCATCTAGTGGGTGGGATATATAGGGAGACTCTCAGGAAAGTACAATAAGGAGAAGTTATGAAGTGAGGGATACATACTGCTTCAGCTACTTAATTAAAAAAAGAAAAAAACATGGGGGGGTCAAGATGGTGAAGTATAGGCTGCAACCCAGGTGAACTCTCCCACCATTCCCCTTCAAATAACTTCAAAATAATTCCTCATTTCAAATCTTGAAGGAGCAAAGCCAATTAAAGTTCAGAGAGAGAGATTTTTCCAGCCTAAAGTAATATAAGAAGTGCACAGGAGAGGTCTGCAATATGGCGTAGGTACAGGCCTGGAAAGGAACAGGAGCAAGAACAATGGGTCTCGAAGGTGGCTGAAATAGAAACAGCATTGGGGGCAGCTTTGGCAGCTCTCAGTCCAGAGACAGTAAGGAGCCTGGACAAGCAGTCAGAAGAAGTACAAGAATCCTTTGCTGGCACTGGGTACACACGGTGCTGACTGGCAATTCTATTACCCTGAAGCAGGTGTGGATTGCAGCTCTAGGGTGGAGAGGAACACTTGTGATTGGTCACAAGGGAGCAAGGACCCTGGTCACAGTTCTTCAGTGAAGAGAAGAGCTAGCCTTTGCAACTACAGGAGAGCAGTGAATTTGATGACAGTTCTAGGGGCAAGAAGAGTACTCACAACTCCAGGTGACGAGTGATCCTTCCTGGGCAAAAACCAGAGCATATCCTAGGAAAAGGGTGACCACAGCTCTCTCAGGATAACGCCACTTAGATAAAAACAGAATTAGCTCTGAAAACAGTAGCATGAAAAATCCTGAAGCTTGGGAGAGTGTAAGTAGCGTGTGTGTGTGTGTGTGTGTGTGTGTGTGTGTGTGTAAGAGAGTACTGTGCACAATTAGGTATATTATGTTGATCAAGGTGGTACAGTGGATTGAGTACTGGACTTAGTCAGGAAAACTGAGTTTAAGTATATAGTCAGCATCTTACTAGATGTGTTACTCTGGACAAGTCACTTAACTTCAGTTTGCTTATCTACAAGATAGAAATAGTAATAATAGCTACCTCAAGGTTGTCATGAGGATAAAATGGGATAATATATGTAACATACTTTGCAAACCTTAAAGTGCTATGGAAATGGGAGTTATTACAGCTGTTAAATAATGTTAGTTATTTAGATGTTCTTTAATAGTTACTTGAACTACAACCATCCTTGATTATTCTGAAGGCCTTTAAAGTAACTACAAATATACATATATTCATATGTACACATATACATATATATATATATATATATATACCAAGAGAGAGAGGAGAGAGAGACAGAGACAGAGACAGAGAGAAAGAGAGAGAGAGAGAGAGAGAGAGAGAGAGAGAGAGAGAGAGAGAGAGAGAGAGAGAGAGAGAGAGAGAGGAGAGAGAGAGATATTTGGCATTTATTTCTCAAGGTTTTGAGAGGAAATGTCCATTTTACAAGTCTAGAAGTCATCCCCAAAAGCAGGACATAGAAAGACCATTTCATTTTATATATTTCATTATGTCTAAATATTTAGTATGAAGTAACTACAGATATTTGACAGTATTGAATTGACTTTATTCAATGCAATTTAGAAAGTTGTAATAAGTCCCTACTATGCATCAGTCTCTGTGCTAAGCATTGAGCATAAAAAGACAAAACAGATCAGTTCTTTCCCTGAAGAAGCTTACTATATTCTGCTTATAGGGTGATGACCACATGTAACACAAATACATGAATATAGGCAAAGTGTTCACTATATAAAATACTGGCCATTGTTCTTATTAATTATTATTATTTCTAGGAAAGGGCAAATAGTAACTGGAGAAATTACAATACACTTTTTGGCATACTTCAGCATTGAGTTTTGAAGGAAGGGAGAATCTCTGAGGCATGGTGAGGTGGGAGTACATCTAGACATAGAGGACAGTCTACACAAAGACATTGTGAGAGAAGATGGAGTGCCATGTAAGGAGGAGGAGAGAGGAAGCAAGAAAATGATTTGTCTGAAAGGCATTATGTGTAAATGACAGAAATCTGACCATTGAAATGCAGCTTGATACAATTGGACCTGGAAGGAATCTTAAAAAAAAAAAATCTAGTCCAATCATCTTAGTTAACAGATAAGGAGTTCACTTGTTCATGGTCACTCAAGTATTAAAGAATCAGAGTTGAAATTCTAGCCAAAGAGAATTGAACCAGGGTTCTCTGACTCCCACTCTAAGCATTTTTATCCCTGTAATACCACACTGCTTTCTGTGAAGCACAATTCCTCATATAAAGAGATTAGAAATGTGAAGGGGAGGATGTGAGATTGTGAAAGGCTTTGGAAATCATTCAGAGGAGTTTATGTATTATCCTAGTAGGAAATAATTGATTGGTCAATTCTTTAAAAAGTGTGGTTAGTTTTATGCATTAAAAAAACTGTTCTGAGATTATCTATTGTGATGGTAACAATTTTCAGTGAGCCATTTGTTCAGATATAATAAAGGAAGGTTGCATACAAAGTCACTATCAATATGGATGGAGGAAAAAAAGCGTAAAAGCCTTTTCTATTGAGGATAGGTCTGATATGTCAAAGAAAGTACATCTGATTGTATTATCATGTCATATCCCATCACATCAATCACTTCATATGATATCATAATATCATATTTTATAATGTGATGTCAAATATGTATCATCATGTCAGACCATGTGATACAAGGCACTATCATGTTAGGTTATATTATGATGTATAACAGTATAATAAACTGCAATAGTCAACACTACTGTACTATATTTTACTCTCCTCTCCTCTGTCTATCCTACCATATTACATAATATTATACATTCATTGTATTTTATTTTTTTTTTAAGCAATTGGGGTTAAGTAACTTGCTCAAGGTTACACGGCCAGTTATTTCTGGTTGTGGTGCTGAGTGTCTGAGCCCGGATTTGATCCAGGTCATCCTGACACTGGAGCTGGTGCTCTTACTCGCTGAGCCACCTGGCCGCCCTTAAGCAATTGTGGTTAAGTAACTTGCTCAAGGTTACACGGCCAGGTGTTTCTGGGCAGGTGCTAAGTGTCTGAGCCCGGGATCGATCTCCAGGTCTTCTCAACACTGGAGCAGGTGCTCTTACTCGCTGTGCTACCTGGCCGCCCCATTGTATTTTATTGAAAGAGGGTTTTACTTTATATTGCATTAAGTTGTAATACACTATACAATACCAAGCCATGTCATCCCATATGATGTTATATATCATCTCATGTTATGTTATAATATGCTAAATCAGATTATTTTAAATTATGTTTCATTATACTACACTATTTTGGAAAATTATGGCATATTATAGTATATTATAATATTTATTCTATATGATACTATATAATATTAATTGCATTTACTATATTAATTTATATAGTTATTTTTCATTATGTTGTGTAATATATTCATTTCTCTTCCATTATACTCTCTTCTCTTCTATTCTTAATGATCCTTTTATAAATCCATGCAAAAATATTAGTGACAAATAAAAAATCATCTTCATCTATTTATTTTATTCCCTAGAGAAATACATTGAGTCAGGATGATTATTTCTGAATCCTGCTTCTGAATTGTGTAATGGACATATAAAAGTTATCTACATTCTCAGGGTCTCAATTTGCTAATCTGTAAAATGAGGATAATTATGTCTGATAATTATTTACTTCACAGGGTAGTTGTGAGTACCAAATGAGAATGAGAGAGAGACAGACAGAGACAGAGAGAGAAAAAGAGAGGAGAAGAGAGGAGAGGAGGGAGGGATACATATTTAGAGAGTTTTCAGATGAGATTTCTTATGTATAAAGAGATATTTGGGAAGTGTAATGCTTATGATGATTAAATTCATCTTCTGAAAACAATGTTTAAAGGGGATGAAGTATTGTTTTGACTGTATGCAGAGTTACAATTTCTGAGACAATCAAAATTTTTACATTTTTGAAAATTGTCCACCATACTATCAAGTCAAAAATCACATTTTAACTCGTTATGCTATTTTTTTCTTTGCCTGATACAATAGAAGGCATACAGGGTGGTAGTCAGAGGACTTTGGCTCTAATTATGATAATTTCTTAGTCTCTCCTCAATTCCTTATATCCAAAAGAAGGGAATTTGATTGCATAACTTCAAAGGTCTTTTCTATATCTAAGCCTGTGATCCTAAGAACCTATGTACTAATATAATTTTTCAGTAATTATGGAGGGATTGAAAGAATTATTCAGTAAGATGTATGCTCCCTGCAGACCGGCACTATGTTGATTTTCATTTTTGGGTCCCCCCAAAACAGAAGAAAATAAAATTGTTTCTCAACACTAGAGTAGTTAGTGACTGATAAAGGAAACAAAGTAAACAATTTCATTTTGTTATTGAATGATTTTAGCTTTATTATTATAATAGAATTACAGCCTGACGTAAAATGAAGAGCTTTTGCTAAACTCTGTAAAGCAATGCATGCGTCTGCCATAAACAACCTCTATTTGTTTTAGGTTTTATTGCCACATCACTGCACTGAGGTGCAATAAACATTCAATGTCATCTTTAAAATTATCCCAGGAGTAAACAGGAACTGTCCTCTATAAGAGTGTACCATTATTTTCAAGGAAGACTTAACTAGTATTACATGGTTTAGCAAAGCACTGTAGAAAAGGTACATAAAGTATCTGGTCTTCGATAAACTGAGCAATCAATTCATACAATAAAATACTATCCACATATACTAACAAACAAAGAGGTCATAGAATGCCATCATTGCATAGCAAAAGCAGACTACTTAAGTAATATCCATATCTATTGTGCAAAATGCAGACCAAAATTTAGCCGTGAGTAACCTGGAGCATAAAACGCTCTAAATAAACACATTAGTTTAACACCAAAAAGGAACAAGATAAACAGGTACAGAGAAGTTGAAGAGCCATATTTTATTGTGTTTGTTTTTCTATACATATATATCTACACATGATAGCAGAAGGTGAGACATACTTGGGTCAACTGCAGATTAGTTCCTCAAGTTTAGACAGGACCAAATCTTGTGTCAGATGAGCATTCTTTGCATGTGTGCATATATGTATGTATATACATACATGTGTGTACACACACTTGTAATTTTTTTTATCATTAGAGAGAAGTTTTTAGAGAAAAGACTTGATCCAATATTGCCCCACATTTATGATTGAAACTCAACTGTCTCACTGAACATTTCTGCAAAAGTTTCATGTGGTGGTATTTTAAATGTATTTAGAACATGGCCCATGAAATCTGGATTACTGAATTTAAATATCTTCAAAACTCTTTTCAGTCAAATAGAGCACTTCAAAAATAACCGCTACTTAAATGATTATTTCTAAAAGTTCTCAGCAATAATGAAACTGACTAGAATTATTTCTTAGGGAATAATAAATAGTATTCCTGCAAAACGGACATTGTATATTTAAAGCCCTTACGTAGTGTTCCTACAAAGATATTGCTACAGTAAAAATGAAATGTAGTAAGTTTACTCAATAAAATCTATTTTCTGTACATTCTTTTGTGTATGATGTTTGTGTCATATTGAATGCTACATATAGTACATCACTTATTGTAACAGTTATGTATCAACAAATATAGCAGTAATATACAGATGATTTTGTAGCTGGAACAATTTTTTAATCTCTATTTTCTCTACCATACAGTAACCTAAATTTGAATGTTTCTCTATAACTGGAACTGGAACAGAGAGTAATTTACTCACTACTCTGCATCAGGTATATTTGAAATTTCCAGCTTTCTCTCCATCTGTATAATTCCAACCAATATCTTCATCTTTTATACATTTACTGATTCCTACAGTCTCTTTTATATGCAGGCTCTAAATATGTTTCCACAGAAAATAACAACATATTAAGACGTAACAGAGGTGAGCCCTGCAGAGTAGTTTAAGAACACAACTTTAAAAAAGTAAAAAAAAAAATGTACAATCTCATGCCATTTATTTACATATATTAAATACTCTATTTTGTTTTTGCTATTCATAAATTTCAGTCTAAAGCTTTTAATGTACTGTTATAGAAAATAATACATTCAACATATCTAGAGCTTGCAAAATACTTTTTTTCGCCCCCTCTTACAACACTTTCAAGACAAGAAGCAACCTCTTAAGACCTGGGTTCTACTGGGATTAGATTTTTGGAAAGGGGAAGACTTTTTCATTCTATTAAGAATGCTATTCAGATGATGCCTCATCTAGACTGCTTGCTACAAACAATGACAATAAATGACAAATTGAAGCATTCATCAATGCACCTTAGAATATGAAATCTCCATATATTTTAAAATAGTATTTACCTCTATAACAATAAGCTTGGGGGTTCAAAAATAGAATTAGTGTAATAGTATTCAGCACTTGGAAAACTCAGAAATCAAATCTTTCCATCATTTCAATGAAGAGAATAAATACATTATATAGTCTATGCAATACCGAAGTAAGATTTTTTTTTTAACTTTTATACACACATTTTTTTTCTTAAATCTTTTGCATAAAAATATTTTGACATATAGTATCTCTGTTAGGGAATTTGGCAATATAATATCTACATAAATTTTGGTGAGATTATTGAGTATTTTTCACTACTCCTTTCATTTTCCCTCCTTTCTTTGTGCTCTCTCTCTCTCTCTCTCTCTCTCTCTCTCTCTCTCTCTCTCTCTCTCTCTCTCTCTCTCTCCTCTTTTCCATTATCTTGTGATTTGTTTGTTTGTTTGTTTTTTACTTCCTCTCTCAAAATCCAGTTTCCCAGGTATATTTTACCATAAAGCTTTGGATTCAACATACAGGGTTTCTTGTTAAGTTATGATTTATTTTTAAAATAAGGAAACCTTCAGTTTCTTTAAGACAGAGGCAATGAAGCAAATGGGAATTACTGTGTTGAAAACGGAAGGCAATTCCCAGTGTGGAAAGATTGAACAAGACTATGCAAGTTAAAGTGACTATTGATGTGGGTTGGGAGCTTTAAGCTGAGGCTCTCTGTTTAAATAAGTAGCCCAATAGACCAGGTTAAAGATTCCAAAAAGCAATGGGAAAGCTATTCTTGATAGTCGGTCAATTTTGCTGACACTGTTAAAAGTTTTCTTGGGTTCTGGTGGTTTTGTTTCAGGTTTGACTTCTTTGGGCTCTATCGTTGCGCTTTTAGCAATGGTGGCTAACCCAGGATCCCCCCGAGCGATGTTAGGGGTGTAGCTTGTTGCTGTAGCAGCATAGGTATTGTTTTTCTTAATGAGAGGATCCTTCACTTTCTTTGGCTGGAGAAAGAAGGAAAACAAGCATTCAGTTCAGTTTTTGTTTTTGTTATAATTGTCAGTCAGTGATTTGTCCTAATATATAAGGCATACAAGTTTAAAATTTCTCAATTTTCTCAGTTTTCATGCTGATTCCACAAAGACTAAACACCAACTCTAGCTTTCAAAGTAATAATGACTCCAGCTAGTATTTTTTATAGTATCTCATGTCTGTTGGTCTCAAAATCATTACAATCTTTGGAGAAGTCATTGGACAAAAAAGTCACTGAACAAAGCCATGGGATCGAAAAATTGCTTAACACATTGCACATAAGCAATTCTACAGGAGAAATAGCATCAAGATGTCATTTAAAAAGATTGTGAAAGAAATGATGGGCTGGTCATGTGACAAGAGCTTAACCACTATACAGTCTTTTTATTCTGTGGTAATCCATGAGATGTCAAAAGATAGCAGAAAAAGTCCTACTCACAGAACATTAGAGTGGACTTCTGTAGAGGAAAGAAATATGTTGTGATCCTGCTCAAAAGAAGAACCACAATAGAAGTTTTGTGATATGAATAATTTGAGGGAATGGCATTATCAAGGAGATATGATGTACACTTGATTGTTTTATTTCTTTTTCTCCCCAGTTAAATAAGTAGCTTATATATTGTCAACCTGGATGATATGGTTTATATTATTAAAAAAAACCAACAGCATTGTTTCCAAAGTTTCTGCCATGTTCTACAGGGTAAAATATTCATGGATTTTAACAGGTAACTTCAATCTCACCTATCTCTAGTTTCACTTTCTCATAAGAAACTCAAATGAGGATTTCTTAAATTCTGATGTTTTGTCATGTTATTCATAGAGCAAGGCAAATAGTGAATTACTAAATATTTGGCAATTGAAAATTTCAGGTTTTTTTAATTGACACGTGTTTTGTCACCCAAAAGAAATTTTGTATCTCATTGCTTAATAAACCATTGGAGGAGATATTACATCTTAATTTAGACAGTCCCATTTTCATTCAAATAAATATTTTGAATATATTCCTCAGTGTTGGTGGGGATACTCTGTGATCTCTGTTTTCTTTAGAGGGAGATAGTTTGACACAGAAGATAGAGCACTGGGCCTAGCATCACGAAGACACAAATTCAAATCCAGCCTTAGTTATTTACTATCTGTTTGACCCTGGACAAGTCAACTAAACTTTGCCTACCTTGGATTCCTCAACTGTAAAAAAAAAATGGGCATAAAAAAAATTAACCTCGCAGTGTTGTTATAATATCAAATGAGATATTTATAACATAATTAGCACAGGAACATAATAGGTGCTTAATAAATGCCAGTTCCCTTGCTTCTTAAAATTGCATATATCAAGATTTTAGAATTCAGATGTACTAAATAAATTGTTCTATTTCTAATAATAGACTTCTTTCTGCTATTATCTGCAAATAACTATTCAATTAACAAAATATCTTTTCTTCAATATAGCATAAATATGTTCAAAAAGGAATCAATGAAGAATATATATTTTAGGAATACTTTAATCCTTTATAGGCACTACTAAAATGTGATTTAATTCTTTCTAAAACTAAACTTTCATTTAGAGCATTTAAAATGCAATAAGAATAAATAACATGAACTCATGAACAGATAGTGTAACATAGTTACATGACAGTTTATATCAGCTAGAACTAGATTGTTCATAACCAACCTCACTCAGACAAGCTGGCATTAGGCCCAAAAAGCTTATGGAAGTGTTCAAACAGGGACTGGATGAACCATCTGTCAAGCATATTGTAGGAGGAACCTTTCATTTGGAGACCTCAAGGTTCCTTCCAAATTTTAAATATCCTAACATCTTAATCCAAAACCCTAATATCATTGAACCTATGTTCAGACACATTCATTCTTTGACAGAGGTGGATTTTTGTTTGTTTGTTGGCTTAAAAATCAAACCCTGGATTACTCAGTCAACTTCAGAAGAGAAAGGTGAAAAATTATTTGTAAATTTAGAACAATGCTATGAAGAAAGATTGCATTTTGGTGAAAAAGACTCATCTGTGTAATTAGGAACATCACCTACTCAATTAACAATAATGATAATGGTAATAATAATAATAATAATATGGAAGTTACTAGGCAACGTAAAGACTAGAAATTTGTTATAAAAATTTAGCCTGATTGAGTTCAGCATACAAACAAGTAATGTTAGTTAATTCATTAATAATGTGAGACCATTTACATAATGCTTTGACATTCAACACTGAGAGTAAAACAAATGTTTTCTCAGTTTTTCCGCATGTCAATATATCTCTTTCATTTTCTTCTCCTAAGTCTATAAGGCCAGGGATCATTCCAATCCCTACTTCTGTCTCTTGAAATTCAACTCATCTTTTAAGATCAAGGTCAATATCCCTTCCTCCCAGATGCTTTCTCTGATTTTCAGTTTTCTCTTCCCCAAGCCAAAGGTGATTTCTCTTTGTCCTCTGAACTCATATCACTAATTATGCACTTTTCCATTTTCACCTTGCATAATAATTATTTTACTGAATCATGTAATTCATACAATCCCCAAAAATTAGATTTGTAAAATATTTTAGTGGTCTTCCAATGCAACACATATATTCCATAATGTTAGAACCCCCTTATAACATACTGTACCAGTGCTCATGTAAGGGGCTTCTGAAGGAAGAAAACCTGTTATCTCCTGAGTCAATTCATTTTAGCTCTAATTGTTTTGTTTTTAATTTTTTTTTCTTTTTTACTGATATTAACTTTAAATTTGACTCTTCACAAGTTATTTTCATTTTCCTGGTACTGTCTTCCAAGACCAAAATACGAATTCATAATATGTTAGTATTAATGTTGGAAGGCAAATTAAGGTCATCTATTACAAATCTCTTGTTTTATAAGTGAAGAGTCTGAGACTAATAGATGTTAAGGAACTTTCAAAGGAACATATATACTATAAAGCCCTGAAAGTTGGGGGCTCCATAAATTACTTTAGTAGTTTACCTTACTAAATTCCCTTAGTCATTAGCAATTAACATAGTCTATGTATGTAGTATATATATTAGAAACTGCTGATTAAATGAATGCATTTACTTGATGAATGCCTTCCAAAATGCCTAGCACATAGGAGGCATATAAACACTTATTGGCCTAATTTGTTGACAAGGTATCTTCAACAGAGGTAAAAAATATTATCATTGTAATTGGTTGAAGTTTCTTCTGGTTAACTTTCAGAGACACACAAAGAAATGATATATGCTCTAATAACTGTTAAAGATTTTTACCTTTTCAGGAACAACACTTTTGCCATCCCAAGCATAACCCCTTTTGGTAAAATAGTTGACAGTAGCAAATTCAATCAGTGCCGAAAATACAAAGGCATAACACACTGCAATAAACCAATCCATGGCTGTGGCATAGGCCACTTTGGGAAGAGAATTTCTGGCACTGATACTCAGGGTGGTCATAGTAAGGACAGTTGTCACTCCTGGAGGGAAACAAGAAAAAATACACAAAATATGCAAAAAAACCATTTAGAATATTAATATATTAGTAGATGGATGTTATATAAGTTTCTGGAGTGAGGAGGTGTTTTCTCATTTATTCCATTTTTGGGGAGACAGATTTCAGGCTGAGTGAATACTGATCTAATACTGCTCCTACATCTGGAATAAGAAGACCTAGGTTTAGGTTCCATTTTAGATGTTTACTTTCTTTGTGTTATTTTCTTTTTGATTTTGGATGAATCACTTACATTCTCTGGCTTCAAAGTCAACATGGAAAGTTCTGGAGAGGCATACAGAAAAATTTGATGCACATTTTGTTTTAATTACTTATTTTATTAAATTTTCCCAATTACATTAAAAATGATTTAACATTTCTTTAAAAATTTTAGTTCCAATTCTCTTCTGCCCTTCTTCCACCTATTGATAAGACAAGCAATGTTTTTCAATTACATATATATGAAGTCATGTAAAACATTTCCATATTAGACATATTGCAAAAAAAACACATATAAAACAAGAAAAAATAAGGAAAGTTCTAAAAAAAAAAGTATGTTCAGATCTATGCTCAGCAATGCAACGGTCTAAGATAATTTCAAAAGACTCATAATGGAAAATGCTATCTACATCCAGAGAAAGAACTATGAAGTCTGAATGAAGATCAAAGCATACTATTTCCTCTTTCTTTTGTTTTTTTTTTTTCTTTCTCAAGGTGTTTCCCTTTGGTTCTGATTCTTCCTTCACAATATGACTAATGTGCAAATATGTTTAATATGATCCTACATATTCACCTTTATCAGATTGCATGCCCTCAGGGGGAGGGCGTGTAAGGAAGGAGGGAATTAAGAACTAAAAATCTTATAAAAAGCAAAGGTTGAAAACTAAAACTAAAGAAATATTTAAAAAGTAATTAATATTTATAGGTATGACAATGTTTGGGAAAATAAGATTTTTTTAAATATGGATAAGAATTTGATAATTTTCTACATTAAAGGAAAAACGGTCTTTAAGCTATGGATTTTGACTTTTGGTTAATACATTTGATAAAAAAAATCCACACTCAAGCTTTATCAATTATCTCTCTAGAAGAGGGGATAGCAGTTAACATCATTGGTCATTTGGAATTCTCTTGAATCATTATCTTAATCAGAGTAGCTAAGTTTTCATAATTGAGCATGATTATAATATTGCAAACCAGAATATATTTTCTAGGAACTGCTAATCTGGTATAAAATTTCCTTTTGTTGTTTGTAAACCACATTATATTGGTCACAAAACTGCAATAGTGCACATTAATTGAGGGTATAGACCATGCCATTTGCTAGTTTTCTAATCTCAAAAATTCTACATGGTAAGGAGGAGCTCAATAGATACTTTCTGAGTTGAATCAATGCTAAGTATCTAATAAACAAACTAACTTCTGATTCTCCTGCTTTTAATTACATCGCATGCATTTCTGGTTTAATCTACATCATGAGAACCTCTCTTCTTTTCTGATGCTCCTATTTTTATCCCTTCCCCTATGGTCTATTTTGGAAAATGTATATGGAATTGATTCCCCCTTCAGCAAGCCTTGGTTCCATTTTTAAATATATGCATGAAAAGCTGATTTAATAATAATAGTTTCCATTTATGAAGTATTTAAGGTCATATATCTCTTTCCATAAAGTATCTCATTAATGAGAAAAGCATAGAAATTTCTTCATGTTTCATTAACTTAAAATCACCTAATGGCAACTACTAAGATTCCTATCGAGTACCAGTGATTTAAGAAAGAAAACAATTAGTTGTTAGCATCTGCTGTAAGATGTTAACTTATAGGAGGCAGAGGCCATGGATAAATCATTGAAATTTTCTAGAATACTATTTCTTCATTTATAAGAGGAGGGAGTTGGAACAGAATACCTGGAATGTTTCTTATAGTTTTAGAGTGATGATCCTTATGACAATTGATAAAAGGAATAATAACTTGGGCATTGAGATGTTACTGAAATCCATGGAATATAGTGAATATTTCACAATTTTTTATTTACATTCAATCAGACATCTATCTGCTATCATGATAATTCTATCATATAATATAATTAATTCCTGTTTGTTTGTTTGTTTTTTATGTCCACAGTGCTTAGTATTAATGGATCATAAGCAATTAAAAAATAATGCATTTAGACACCACAGTCATGGACCAAGTACTTAAACCTCTTATATGCCAGTAGCTCCTGTTCCCTCCATACCCTGCTCATACACTTTATTACGCACACACAATATGAATACATATAATATGCATATATGCATGCATGTATAGAAATTTATACACACAGATAAATACATATTTATTTTGTCTTTCTTAATATAATGTAAATTCTTTGAGGTCAGAGATTATTTCATTTCTGGTATGTAGTACAGGCATGTGATAATAGTCATTTAATCATTTTTTGTTCATTGACTGATTAAATATATATCCATTAATTGACAGCAGATATAACTAACAGCCTGCTTTCATTTTGATTTACAATGAATTAAAAGGACAATAATTATATTTGCAATAACTAATAATTCACTAATTTATGAGATTAAGTTTAAATAAATAATTTATATGCAAAATTTTAGGGTGTTTTGCATAATGTTTTTGTATAGTCCCTAATGCTTCAGGCAGGGCATTGTTTAAAATAATATACTGAGTTCAATGTAAAAAGACCAGAAACATATTTGCTAAGGAAATGTTAAAGACATAAAGGGCCCAGGGGGAAAAAAAGTATTTGGGATTTTGTTGAAGGCAAAGCTTTTAAAAAAAAATGCATCTCAATGTTCAGAAACCTTGACTGGAGTTGGTTTGCTATGTAGTTATAATCATCAAAAGGGCATGTATCAGTCAGAGAAAAAAAAACTTTGGAAAATATTATGACAAAGGCTCCTTCTTTTGGTTTGATTTTGGAGAGCAATTGGGGTTAAGCAACTTGCACAGCTAGTAAGTAGTAATTATTTTCTTATAACCACGATAGAGAAATGGGATGCACAATCTGGCAATCTGGAAGACAGTCTGTTGTATTTCCTAGTGCAATTGTACCCACAGTTGGGCTCTCCTCTGTGCCACCATTTCCTCCCATCACACTGTCTTCTGCACTAATTCCTTAAACCCAACTATTTTTGTCCAAAGTGGAAGAAATCCTGGTGAAAATGTTTTGGAAATCGACTACAAAGTAAAATTCAATAGTACTTATGATAATTTTTGTGGTTTTTTTTTTATCATAATGAGATAATGGAGAAATTTTTTTGTTTAAAAAAACCCTATTAACCATTATATTTCTTTGCTCAGCTATAGAGATGCCACTTTGCATAGTTTTCTCTAAATATATATCACATGTTAAAATCATTTTATTATTAGAATTATGATTTACCTCTATCAGTGGACAATATTATTTATTATAATTATTTTTTAAGCAATTGGGATTAAGTAACTTGCTCAAGGTTACACGGCCAGTTATTTCTGGGTGTGGTGCTAAGTATCTGACCCCGGGATTCGATCCCCCAGGTCATCCCGACACTGGGGCCGGTGCTCTTACTTGGACATTATTATTTAAAGGAAACTTGAGGTATTTTCAAAAGCAAATACTGCTTGACTGTTGTGAATAAATATTGCTTATCTTTGTTGTCAAATTCCTTTTTTTTTGGCATAGTCTTTTTTCTTTTTTTGTTAAAGAGTTGTATATACTTTTGATACATTATTTTTTCACTCTTTTCCTAGGTATATGTGAATGCAATTTAGATATTTATCTTGCACTTACCAAATACAGTTCTTGCTGGAACCGACTCTCGATTAAGCCAAAAAGAAACTTGGGAGAGGATAACAGTCATTATACAGGGTAAGTATGTTTGTATAACAAAGTAGCCAATCTTTCTCTTCAAGTGGAAATGAGTGGTCATGACCACATATTCCCCTGGAAACAAATGAAAAAAGAAATTATAAGATATGGTTTGCCCTAGGGATTTTAATATTTTTTCTTAGACTCACCGATACTAGATGCTGATAGTATTAGCACACTATGGAAAATCTTGTTTACCTTGGAAGAAAACAAAATTCCTAATGCCAAGACATCAAGATAATAGATATAACCAATGTCACAAAATTCTCTCATGTAGCATAATTCAACTCTAGGTCAATGCTTTAGTATTTTTCATCTACATGTTCTATCATATAAGATGGATTTGGAACTGAGAGAGATCTTGTAGATTATTCAATATAGCTCAATTTGTATAGATGAGGGAACTGAGTCTTAGAAAGATAAACTGCTTTGCCAAAGGTCACAATGTAAAATATAACCAAATGAAGATTCAAACCAAGGCACTATAATGTGAAATCTAGTGTTCTATCCACTAGACCCTTTTGGAGTTGGGTGGAGAGGAATGTGTAATATATGGTCACTAAGATTCCATTCAAGGTCTAAAATTTATGATTCTATAATTCTTTTGACAAATCAATTGATTTGCAGTGTATTATAGCTTACTTTTTTAAGGTATAATTTTCAATTTCATGTTCCCAAAATTTAAATTAATCAGTTAGAGCATAGTCATCTTTCTGTGTGTAAGGAAATAAGTTTAAGTAAATAAACATTTTGAAGCACTTCTCATGTGTCATCTATTGTCATAGGTGCTGAAGGTACAAAGAGAAAAAGAAGATTGCCCCTGCCCTCAAGAAGCTTATTTTTCTACCAAAAACAGTAGAAATAGAAATACATGATATTACTAAAGAACAAATGCTGATAGTATTTTTTCATTCTTTAGTTCTCTGTATTTGCTTCAGTACCTAAAATCTAATTGTTTAATTAAGCAATATTTCACAAGGAAACTATTCGGCTGAAAGAATGTCTGATTCACTTTCTATATCTGGTGTGAAAAAGTAAACTTAGGAAATTTAGACATGTTTGAAATTTGCAAACTTAATCTCATTCATTTATTACTACTTGAGGGAGAAGGGGCTTCAACGAATGTTGCCTACCAAAAGTTAGCATTTTTTTTTAGGAAGTGTAAATCAGACTAAGATAGACATAGTCCTGAGAATAAGGAGAAAGGGTTCTAGTTCTGATTTTGTCACTAGGTAATTATGTTATCATGGACAACCTATTCAACTTCTCTGAGCCTCAGTTCCCATATTTGTGTAAGAGATTTCTCCAAGGATTAGAATTATATAATATTTGATTATAATTAATATTCTAATTTTTATCCTGATTACCACATTACTTAGGAAATAGCTATTCAATATCCTTGTAAAAGTAAAAAGAACCATGAAGCTTAAGTGGTTAAAAATTACATAGCTTTGAATAAAAAAGCAGAAAATCACATTCCTCAATTGTTGTCCTTTTTCCATACATGGCATAGTGTATATTTCTATTTATTTACAGTGAAAGAGAGAGAGAAATAGCAATATAATATATATTTATATACACACATACATATAGGCAGATATGGTTAAAGATCAGATTAG
>NW_027186372.1:21008881-21013849 GCF_028583685.1 Petaurus breviceps papuanus
TAGATAGATAGATAGATAGATAGATAGATAGATAGATAGATAGATAGATAGATATTCCTAAGCATTTCCTTGATTACTGCCTGGAAAATGTCACCATCCCCAAGGATAAATTTCATGTTGCATACAATGCTAGAAATCTGCATAGGCTCTATGTTCATCCTTTGATGTTCTAAATGTGACGTTTTAGGAAATATCTCCAAAGGAATATGACTTTTGAAAGATCTGAGAATCCGTTATTTGACATTACGCTCTCCTTACAAATGACTGCCTGTCAAACAGAAGTTGCTGTGAAGAAGGAACAGGAGTCCATGAAACACTTCACAGTTATTGGCCTAAATTATCAATGAAGCAGGAAGTTTCAGGAGCATCTTTAAAAAAAATGAAAGAAAGGCAACAACAGATATTTTCTTGTTGTATAAGTTAAAATACACACACACACACAGACACACACACACACACAGACACACACACACACACATCCTAAATTGAATATCTGAAAAACCCATGCCCAGATATTAAGTGCTCATATACCAATCATGGCAAGAGCTGTTTATTCTAACTCAACAATTAAGAGGAAATATTCATTCAAATGTTCTTATACAATGTTTATCTCTGAGGAAACTTATGAGAAATAAGATTACATTTGTTGTTACAATAAGAAGTCAAGGAGGGTGGTCGAGAAAATGTGGGAGCAATTTTTTAATTCAAATAACATATGAATTGAGACAAGCTTCCTAGTGTTCATTATTTAAGTAACTGTGGATCTTTAACAAAATCCTTCCTCACTTTCCTCATCTGTCAGATGACGATGATATCATGAGCTTTCCAGGGCATATATTACCAAGTTGGCACTGGTATCCAAAGGAAGATGAAGGAGAATGAGGAAAAGGAAGACATGAAGGAAGAGGAGAAAGAGGAGGAAAAAAGGAGGGGGAGGAAGCTGTAAGTCTTCTTTGAAAAGCTAAAAATTCTAGCTACACAACAGCAAAATATGAAAGGAGGTTCATAAGAGGTTAAATACGTAGATCTTTGCATGTACCTTTTGCATTACAATTATTCATGTGTATATTATATCTTGGTATCTTATACTCTCCCCTCCTCCATAACTTTTTATCTCCTGTTTTAGACCCAGTAATAAATGTAATGCTAAGGTTAGTTCTGAAGGCCCTATGGATCAGCTTTTGATCCATTCCTGTGACTACCCAAACTGAGACTTTCTTTCCTAGTCACCACTCCTCTAAGGGTATTGTTTCATTTCTAATAGACTGTAAGAACTTTGAGGAAGATATTGTTTCAATTTTTGTAGTACTTGGCATATACCAAGTACTTCATATGGGACTTTTATTAAATTCAATAAGTCATTCATTACAGAATGTTAGCTCTATGAAAGCAATGAACATGTCTTTATTCACTCACTCAGCAACAATTCAGTGCCTATCGCGAATGTTTACTGCAGTGCATAGTGGGCCTGGAAGGAAGGGGAGGCCCTCGAAATAAGAGTCCTTACCATTATGGACCTTTGAATAAAGCACACTCACACACAAACACACACACACATGCACACACACAAAATGAATTGTTCCTTTTTGTTTTCTGTATAGCATTTGTGGCATGACTGCAAATCATGGAACACTGCAATCTCTAAAGAATTTGGAAATCATACAAAAAAACAACTGAAAATCACATAGGATGGTTGAGAAGGCTGTAACATAGTACAAATAATCAATTACAAGGAAGTAGTGTAAAGGACTTTGTCATAGAGATATATATGAACAGGAGGAAAATAAAAAATGGACTGTTTTGATTGGAATGGCTAAATACAGTTTAATATATGAATGAATGGTTTATTATTCTGCTGTAGGAAATAATGAATATGATAAATCCAGAGTAGCATAGGGATAATTATATCAAGTGATAAAAATGAAGTAGAAGAGGAAAACAATATACACAATCACTACAATAATGTAAAAGAAAACAACAATAATGATAAGAAAACTGAAATGAAATACCTGAAAATTCTTATAGTGAGGTTAACCCTCACAGAAGGGATATAGAAGGACAGTATTTTTTCACAGAAGTGGATAACAATGACTGCGGAACACTGTTTCTATTTCACTACCTTCAATATTGGTTAGATTTTCTGAACTGTTCTCTTTTCCACCCTCTTTGTCATTTTTGTTCTCCGTAATAAGGGACACCTATCTGGAAGGATTTCAATACAGTGGAAAATACAATGGGAAATTCAGGTGACTTGAAATATGAAAGATAACAAAAAATATTTTAATATTCATATTGTGTGTGAAAAAAAACTTATAGATAATGCAAGGGATAACTGCTAGACATTCTTTGTACTTCACTCATATCTGTTCAATGTTTGTTTGTTTATTTTAAGCAATCGGGGTCAAGTAACTTTCTCAAGGTTACACGGCCAGTTATTGCTGGGTGTGGTGCTGAGTATCTGAGCCCAGATTTGATCCCCAGGTCATCCCGACACTGGAGCCGGTGCTCTTACTCGCTGAGCCACCTGGCCACCCCTAAGCAATTGGGGTTGAGTAACTTTCTCAAGGTTACACGGCCAGTTATTGCTGGGTGTGGTGCTGAGTATCTGAGCCCAGATTTGATCCCCAGGTCATCCCGACACTGGAGCCCGTGCTCTTACTCGCTGAGCCACCTGGCCACCCCTAAGCAATTGGGGTTAAGTAACTTGCTCAAGGTTACACGGCCAGGTGTTTCTGGGTGGGTGCTAAGTGTCTGAGCCCAGATTCAATCCCCAGGTCATCCCAACCCTGGAGCTGGTGCTCTTACTCGCTGAGCCACCTGGCCGCCCCTAAGCAATTGGGGTTAAGTAACTTGCTCAAGGTTACACGGCCAGGTGTTTCTGGGTGGGTGCTAAGTGTCTGAGCCCAGATTCAATCCCCAGGTCATCCCAACCCTGGAGCTGGTGCTCTTACTCACTGTGCTACCTGGCCGCCCCCTACCTGGGCAATGTCAAGAGGATGCCAAGAAGGCCTCCAGAATAGTCACTGAAAGAATTGTGAAATTTTATTGGAAGGACATGAGGTAAACTCTCGCAGTGAACAAAGGCATAGATGGCTTATGCTCTCCATGATTAGAATGACTCACATTACTGAGATCATAATTCTATTGCATAATTGCTTGTGCTTCTCCATGTCTAGTGTGTTATTCTGAACAGAGTAGAGAGGTAACAAATTCTTTCTGAAGTGAATTAAAATGTATGTTAGTCTTTGTTTTTGTGTCGTGTTGTTTTCCTGTAAAGCCTTAGAAATAGCTTTCCCCTTGACATTTATTTTTGGCTGGTTTAACAATAACCTTAGTCAGAAGTACATAGACTACCTAAATACTGACAAATAATGTAAATCAAGAGGGAAAGTTTTTTTTTTCCTTCAAAAAGTCTGGAGTATATTAAAATTCATAGCTAGTTTAATAAGGATAACTTCAAAGAGGACTTGCCTGGGATTTACATGACCTAGATTCTAGTTTAGGACTTTCACTAGCACTGGGACCTTTTACAAGTAACTAGATCTCTCTGTTATTCCTTTTACTAGCCAGTAAAATGAGTAGATTTGGATAAAATATGACTAAGGTCTCTCCTAGAGAGAGGTGTCTTTAACTATGAATATCTCACAACAGTGTGAATGTGGAATGGACAGAGACATATGTAGGATATACTAATGCATCACACCATACTGAGGTTTTATTTGGTTATTCAAATTAGCTGCAGATTTTCACTGTGAGAAGCAGTAAAGAGAATTAAAATCGTGCCTTTATCTTTCTATTCTCCCTCTTCCTCTGCCTTCACGTAAAATAAACGAATTTTGATAACAATCATGAAATAGTTAACATGCATAGTGCTTTAAAATCTTTGATATGTTTTAAATACAATATTTCATTTGATTCTGACAGCACTTCAGCTAGATCTTTTTAATTGTACTCATTTTGCAGATGAAGAGTTGAGAATCAGAGAGATATAGGGAGACTCATTACACAGTTTTCAAGTTGTTTGCCCCTCTCTGTATATTCTGAGATATTTCAAGAATTTTAAAATCTATATTAAAACATTGTATCATCAAGATCGTAGATAAAAAGCAATATGGCACAGGGGATAGAATGTTGGACTTAGAGCCAGAAAGACTTGGGTTTAGATTCCTTCTCAGACACTTAGCAGTCATGTGTCATTGGATACATCATGTAATCCCTCTGGGCCTAGGTTTGCTCATCTGTAAAATAGTGATAATAATAGCACTGACCTGGAAAGGCTATTATGAGGATCAAATGAAATGATGTCAATACTATGGTTTGCAAAGCTTAATCCTCTCTATGTTAAGTGAGCTATCATGATCATCATCCTTGCTGTCTTCATTGTCATTACACAGGGTGCCAATCTTCACATTTTACTGCCAGCTAATGAATACAGCTTCCGGCACAAAGGGTTGGGACTGTGGATCATGGCCACAAAATGACTAGAAATAAATTTCTACAACAGTTTCTTTTTTTGGACTCTCACAAAGTTATATTGGTCTCTGCAGGGATGACCAGTACTCATTAACACATTTGTTTTAATTGGAACTATAAGTATAACTTCAGAGTTTGGAAGTTGTGATCACCAATGATTGGTGCATATCTCAAACATAGTTCAAGATAGTACTTAACCAGCCTCTGCAAGAGGAGTACCAGTTTTTATAAAAGGCTTGTATAGAGTGTGCTCTAAACTTTAACAGCTATATTTCTGATAAAATTCTCTCCCTGTACCAGCCCAAATTTTTCCTGTAAATATTTTAACTTTTTCTTCTAAAGTCCTTAGTAAAGGAAGAGAAAACACCAATTTGCCATTATATCTTAATCAGATCATGGGAAATTAGAGAGGTGAGGCTCTTTAGAGATCATTTAATCTAAGCATCTTGTTTTCATGATAAGGGAACTTGGGCTCTGAGAGGGGACACGGCTTTC
>NW_027186372.1:21013859-21033616 GCF_028583685.1 Petaurus breviceps papuanus
GTTTTCATGATAAGGGAACTTGGGCTCTGAGAGGGGACACGGCTTTCCTAAGGTCACAAGAAGTTTATACTCACATTTTACTATCTTTCTCATCTTCCCACAATCAAGAACTACTCAATCGTGTCTTCTCTATGCTGAATGATCCTGGGTTTATTTTGTCTCTTCTTTTTTTTTTTTTTTTTTAAAAGCAATCGGGGTTAAGTAACTTGCTCAAGGTTACACGGCCAGTTATTTCTGGGTGTGGTGCTGAGTATCTGAGCCCGGGTCATGCCCGACACTGGAGCCGGTGCTCTTACTCGCTGAGCCACCTGGCCACCCCTAAGCAATTGGGGTTAAGTAACTTGCTCAAGGTTACACGGCCAGGTGTTTCTGGGTGGGTGTTAAGTGTCTGAGCCCGGGATTCGATCTCCAGGTCTTCTGAACACTGGAGCCGGTGCTCTTACTCGCTGTGCTACCTGGCCGCCCCGATTTTTTGTCTCTTCTTGTATATTTTTCAGTTTTATAATTACCTCTGTTGCTCTCACCCATAATCTAAGAGCTTTGATTGGGAAACAGGCAAAAATCTTGTATGTAAAAGATTGAAACTAAAGTAATGGAATGAGAGAATAGGAGAAATCATTAGTTTCTTCTAATGGATTAGGAGGAGAAATACTCAATTTCTACTAATGGGTCTGCTACTTACCAGCTGTGTCACCCTTTTCAATTTACTTCCCCTCTCTAAGCCCCAGCTCCTTCATCTGAAAACCAGGGAGTTAGAATAAATGTCCTCCAAAAGTTAGGGTGTTCTATGCAGTATCTTAACTATTGTGCCTTTAATTTTATTCTGGCTCTTGATACTGTGAGTATGCTCAATCCATTATCTGGTTTAAGTCAATCACTTTTTCAGGATCCAAAGATATATCAGACTTATGTATAATTCACAGATCCCTTCATTTCAAGTTGGTGGGGGATCAACCAAATGTTGGTGAATTTGTTTCACTTGCAAACATAAAAATTGGATGGTTTTTGTTTTATAACTTTTCTTCATGTTTCTTTTTTCTAAATCCCTCTCATTTTTATTTCGTTCACAAGGTCTCAATGATAGTACAAACCTTGTAATCAAACTGAATGAAATATTGCTTCTAACAGTGAGAGCACTGAAGATATCATGAAAATCAGTTTGGGAGATATTCCCTGTATTTTTATTTTGTTTATTAACTTCATTGTATTTCTTCATTTATTTACATTTTTTTTTTATTATGAAGATATGTTTCCACTAAAAATATGTTTCAGGATGCACATATTTTGTTTCATAAATAAGGTTAAAGGTTTAAAAATTATTTTGCTTGGTTATTATATTTTGAATTTAAATTCTAGTTAAATGATTTTGTCATTTTCAATAGGGTCATGATATTATTTTATCACAAAACAAAGACAGCAGGCCATAGTACTGACCTGAGAGTCCTTGAAAAATGAGACATTTTTTTCCTATCCTTGACGCCATTTGTATGACCTTAGGCAAGATCTGGGTTTCCATTTCTTTTGTAAAATGAGAGGTTAGGACCAGATGATTTCTTTGGTCCAGCTCTAATGGTCTATTGCTGGCCTGCATAACATACTGCCCGTGTAGGCTGCTTGCAGTCTGCCAAAGATTTTGGGCACCAGTGAAAAATGTCATTTGTCACATGCAGCATAGCAACCAACCATTGTCAGTCTGTCACTACTCTAACCTATCTGCAGCCCAAAGTTTAGCCAATTTTAATTCTGACCACTACCTACTGTCAAATTGTGCAGGCTATTGCCTTATAAGCTGAAGGATGGGTACATAAGAGCGTTTTAGTTATTTACTCATTTATCCATCAAGCATTGATTAGGCATCCACTTCTTGTAAGACACTGCATTAAGGAGTTGGGAATTAAAGGGGAAAGATGAAGAAGACCTTGCTGCCAAGGAGCTCACATTCTTTCTGTACAAAGTAGAAGCCACATCTTACAATTGTCCCATGTTAGGGATGGAAACTAGACCATTTTTTTCTTCAGTTGTAGTGTTCTGTACATCAATATCTGCACTGGATAACTGTCCAGAAAGAAATCCTATTTAGAAATCTGTCTGCTCAGCGGATGCACTCAGCATATAGAAACAAAAAATATAACATTGACTGAGCACAAAGACTGCTGATTTTTAGGGGCAAGACAATACTTTGCAAGTGGCAGATGATTTCCATCTAAATGGAACTTTGAGTCTTTCAAATATCCATTTGTCTTCAATAGGGTTGCAGCAGCAAATGTGATCTTTAAAAACTGTAAGTCATTTTAAATTCAACTTTTTTGTCATCTTTTTCATTAACTCAGAAAATTTTTAGAAGAGTTTTAAATAAAAATTAACCTTGACTTTAAAATGAAAATGTCCTTTCCTTCCTCACCGGGCAGTTTGTCTCTACTGCATTACTATTGAATACTCTTCATTAGTTTGACAGAGAATTAGTGAAAAAATACTTATTTACTATTATGTGGTTTTTTATGGTCCAGGGATCGTGGCAAATGCTGAGAAACAAGCAAACAAGTGAGTATGACCCTGCACTCAAGGAAGTTACGGTATATAGGAGAGGAGAGATACATTTTGTATAAACAAATCAGTTCTTAACTTTTCAACTGCACTTAATGGTCATTTAATGAACTCTGATAGCAATGAGGAGGAACCATCAATCCCTATCAAAGTTAAATGCTTGAAAGGCAGGTCTTCCTTTCTATAGCATTTCATATTAGAATCATTTAAATGTTACTGTGATTATTGAAGTAGTTTTTGATGACCATAATTCTTAAACAATTTATTTTTAAAGCTTCTACTGTTACTTGAAGAAGACTAATATAGCTTTTCATACTACCATAACAACATATTTATACCTTGCATTTATATAGGATTTTGAGGTTTGCAGAGTGCTTTACATATTTTACCTTATTTCGTCCTCACAACAACTCTGAGAGGTATGAATATTATAATCTTTATTTTATATCTGAAAAAATACTGAGGCTAAGAGATATTAAATGATTTGTTCACAGTCATACAGATAGTAATTGTCAGAGGCAATATTTAAACTCTGACCTCGCTGACTCTAAGCTTAGCATTCTATCTAGTGTGCCATATTTTTCAATTTGGGTATAGGGGAAGATTGTGGTCTTCTCTTTTTCCCCTTTGGATGCTATAAATATGACTTTGCTGAAATATTTGAGATAGTTGTTGTATTCAACTTTAAGGATCTATGATTTTTTGACCCCTTTATAACACAACTTTCTTATTTGTACACTGTGATGATATCTGAGGTACCTCCCATCTCATCTAAGAGATTTCTCTCCCTCTATGCGTTGCTTGTCAAGATTGAAACATTTATAGCCCTATGAGGTTGTTGGTAATGAGCTTTTTCAAATATAAGCAGGTTGGCCTATAAGTAACACATACTCTATACCTGGAGCTGGTAATCAAAGTCTTTACAATTTTATATGACTTGCTACAACTTTTAATCCATAGGCATATGTTGCCATCACTTACAAATATACTACCACCTTGTTCAAGAATACAGGTATTCTCTTACATGGTCATAGTCTTTTGGCTTTCTACTTCTGCCTCTGCCTTCCATTACCTGACACTATTCTTTATACATATGAAAACTTCCAATCCCTAGAAGTCTCAGCTTTCTTCCAGACTGTCTCCTCTGAACCAATCACTCTCTGCTCTTCTCTCCATCTCAACCCCTCATTGAATCAGTTTAAGTCTATGCTATCCTCTTCTCTGGAGTCCTTGACCCCTTTATCATTTCACCTATTTCAACCTGGCAAGGCTCAAGTTTGGATGACTCCTACCATCTGTCACCTTCACTCCTGTGCTATTAATATAGGGGGAGAAAATCATAGATCTATTATGATTGATCAACTACCAATTTATGTTATGTAACTTAGCTGGGAACTTACTGAAACTAGGTAATCCTTCCATAGTTCTCCTATCAACTTACTATACCATTCTCTACAGTAGCCCTTTCAAGCCTTTATTTCCCCCCTCAAACTTTCCATGGCTCTCCCTAGTATTATCCTCTTAGCTGAGAACTATGCATCATATTTCAGAAAAAAAGATGGAGGCAATTTACCAGGAGCTCCCATTTCTCCTTTCTTCTTTTTCTAGTATCACTCAGATGTCCTTCTGCCACTACCTCCTCCTTTATCCATCTTTTATGATGAGGTGGCCTTACTCTTTACCAAGGCTAATACCTCCACTCGCTCAAGTGATTTTACTCTCTTTTGTCTCCGCTAAGAGATTGGCCCCTGTGTCACCACCATGCTATCATTTATCTTCAAGTCTCTCCCTATCTACTTTCTCCTTGCCCATTGCTTACAAACATGTCCATGACATCCCCATCCTCAAAACCCCTCACTTCGGTGGCTCCCTCCCCATTATTTGAGGGGTTCCATTTCTTCTAACACCATTCTTTCCATTACTTTCCATACCCATCCTATATATTTCCAGTCCTTTGGGGACAAATTCTTTGAAAAGGCTCTGTATAATAGGTACTTCCACTTTCTTCTCGCTCTTTTCTTAACCTCTTACAATCTAGTCTACAACCTGATAAGCCCTTGAAAATTGCTTTCTCCAAAGTTACCAATGATCCCTTAATTGCCAAATCCAATAGCCTTTCTCAATCCGTATTTTCCTTGACCATTCTGTACCCTTTGACTTTGTTGAATCAACATTTTTTTTTCCTTGATACTCTCTTCTCATTAGGTTTTCAGAACACCACTTTCCCCTCATTCTCTTCTTACCTGTCTGACCACTCCATTTCAGTCTCCATTGCTGGATTCTCATTCAGATCACACTTTCTAACTATAGGTATACCACGGGATCCTTTCCTTGACCTTCTTCTCTTTTCCTTCCATACTACTTCACTTGGTGATTTCTTTAGCCTCTATGAATTTAATGATTATCTCTACGCTACTGATTCTGAAATGAAACTGCATTTCCCTAATCTTTTTGCTGACCTCCTCAAATTCCAACTGTTGTTCATACATCTCAGATTGAATGCCTAGTAGACATTTTGAACTGAAGACTTCCAAAACTGAACTTCTTAACTTTTTCCTTAAGCCCCACCCCACTCCAACTTTCCTAGTATTGTGGAGGACAAGACTATCCTCCCAGTGCCTCAAATTTGACACTTAAATGTCACCCTCAACTCCTCACTATCTCTCATTCTCCATATCCAATCTGTTGCCAAGACTTGACAATTTTACCTTTGCAACATCTCTTAAAATACCCCTTTATCTATTCTGATACTGCCGCCACCCAAGTTTCAAGTACTTATCACCTCACATTTGGATTATTGCAATAACCTGCTGGCAGGTTTGACTGGCTCAAAATTCTCCTCTCTCCATTCTAGGCTCCATTTCAGTCATCAAAATAATTTTCCTAAAGCATGAATTTGACTGTGTCACCTTCCCCCACATAGACTCAATATCAATAGCTATAAAACACCTTCAGTATCAAGCATAATCTATATTCCCCTCCGCTCCCACATACACATACACCTTTATCATTTTCTTGTATCTTACTGCCTACCACTCTTTGATCTAGTAATATTGACAATAAACATATTACATAAATAAATATAGCTTATAACCAAGCTGCTGACACTTCCCTGGCTATTCTCCATCTCTTTAATTTTATCTTTCCTCATATCCACCTTCTGTATTTCCTGAATACCTTCAAAACCTAACTATAATCCCATGCTCTTCAGGAAACTTTTTCTAGTCCCTCAATTCTAATGTCATATTTTCTGTTAACTATTTGAAATTGTCAGGCAATGATTGACTCTACATTATTAAAATTTCAAGATAAATGTGCTCCTTTTAATTGTCATCAAAAACTAAATATATTTCATGGTAATATATGTAAACTTGATTACTCCCCAAATACCCAGATGTGGGTCAAATAATTTTTTTTGATGATCATCAAGTATTATATTTATTACACTCTAAAATAATTCCTGCTTCTAAAATGTTCTATACTAAACTTTATAAAATTGTATGTGAAGTAAAAGGTAAAGAAAAGGAAGGGAATAAACCTTATATAGTGCCATTTATTAGCCATATATTGTGCTTAGTGTTTATTTTTTAATAAATATTATCCCACATGATACTCATAAGGTCCCTGTTTTATATTCCTATTTTATAATCATGGAAACCAAGGCAAAGAAAGATTCAGTGACTTGCTGAGATTCTTATATCTATTGAGTGTCTGAAGTTGAATTTGAACTTGTTCTTCCTGATTCCAGAATCTGATTGCAGCTACCTCTAGAGTAAGAATCTTTCCTAAGACTTGAATGTAGAAGGAACAAAGTATGGTGACTTTGGAAATAGAAAAAATACTGGAATATTTTAATATACTTGTGTTTTACTCCCTGTACTTCAATTAACTTGTTATGTGATCTCATGAAAATTACTTTATTGCACAGACCTCAGTAAAATATGATGATAGATTACCCTCAAGGGTAATCTAAAAGTCTATGACTTCATCTTTAATATCTATATTTTATTGTATTTATTTCAAACCTGATGATTTTCTTCCAGGGTCATGGCTATGTACTTGGTAAGCAGAACTGATAGAAAAATGACTTGAAAAATTAAATTGTTCATATTACTTCACTTGCACTTGGAATGGTGTTTGAGAAAGTATCTGGATGAGAGTGCTAAGGACTCACAATCCTATGTGCAAAATCCATCATGATATTATGGGTTAATTAAGAGTGAGTGTGACCCTCAGGTTTTATATCATGCTATGTGCTTGCCTTTATTCATTTATCATACATGATTTTCCACCAAACTGAGAAGTGCACTGATCGTCCTCTTCAACATTTAGACTCTCTACTATGTCTTATTGGCTACTGATTGTAATGGAAAGTGAATTTGAATATCTTCCTTGCCCCTTAATAAGCCTAAGTGAATTTCAGGACCTTCCCTGATTTGAAAATATGCTCTGTCCCCTAATAGGCTGAATGTGGTCACATAGAGCCTGTGGTGGGAGGAGTTTGCTGAAGGGTGGAGCAGAGCCCCCAGGAAAAGCTTGCTTGGCAGAGGCTTGTTTATCAGGAAGGCCAAGAGGTTGTTACTTTGTAATCAGGCAGTGGATCACCAGGGTTGTGATGTTCTCTGACCCTGGAGAAGGTGATATATACTTCTGAAGTGAGGTTTTGCTTTGGAGCTCACTTATGGGAAGAGTTGTGTGATTTGGACAAATGAGCACCCCCAGCTTTGAAAACCCAGTTGTGGGTACTTCTCTCTCTGGTAAGTAACTATGTAGGTATGAGATGGTCAGACAGCTTAGAAACCCTGTTCGTTGAATTGTGTCATTTTCTCTGTCTGTATTTTTTGTTTGCTTATAACTTCTTTTTGTATTTTTCCTGAAGTTTAGGGTGCTGACTTTTTCCCCTGAACTAGGTAAATGATATATGTTTGATTAAAGTAAAATCGTTAAACCTTTTTAAATTGCTTTCCTTTAGAAAAGCAGATCACAGAACCTGTTCTAGCAGTGATCCTGGGTATGCTAGGGTGCTTGCTGCTACACTGATCCAGAAGAATAATCTGATTTTCATCAATATGGACTCAATCTGAAAATCATAATATATTGGTCAGCCTCCTCTCCTTCTCCTAATTTGAGACCAAAGGGAACTAGTAAGGGAATTTATATCTTCAAAGAGCAATGGTTGAACAAAAATGAATCCCACTCTTGCCTTTCAAGAGAATAATTGAATTGATTTCGTATCCAGGGACAGCTCTACAGTGACGAAACATCCTCGTTGTGTCCTTTCACTCATCTGAACTGGGTGTACCTCATGAGGGTATAATCTCCCACTCTCCCTGGCCCTCTGGCAGCAGGTAGGTGATGGCACTTCTACTCCTCTTAATATTTTTAAAACTATACAATAACATGTGAAATATGTCATCAGAGGCCTTCCTCAGACATTTTGTCCCTTCATATTGTGCATATGTAGACTTTCTTAATGGGTAGCAAAAACAGAAACCAAGAAAGCTCAGAATTCCTTTAGAATAACTCCACATAATTTACTAAGTGAATCCAATTTTCTTCCCAAGTCCAAAAACTCACTGAATTTTGCCACTTCTGTCCTATTTCCCAAACTATCCTTGAATTGTTCAAGCTACTACTAGATAATATTAATAATTAAAAGGGGCTTATTCAGTTCATTACCACCTCTATGATCTTATATTTCTTTAAAATATCCAGAATAAAGTCAATTTCAATCACAATACTCATAACATATTGGAGCAGAAAGAGAACTTCATAGTTTTCTATCCCAACCCTATTCTTATTTTTCTCCCCAAATGTGAATGCTGAAATACAAAAAGGAGAAACCTTACAATATTATAATAGATTTAGACCTAGAGAGGACTTTATGGATACTCAAATTCTTCCCATTTCATTTCACAAAAGAAGAAACTGACTAAACAAAAAAAAGGAAGATTCTTGATTAAGGTCATACAATTAGAGAGTAATAAAACCAAGGTTTTACTCAAGGCACTCTATCTTTATAGTTGACTTCTGTTCTAGTGTTCTTTTCACTGCTCTATCATGTGACATGGTTGCAACCAAATTTTTTCATATATATCAATATGCATTTATTAAGAAACAAATATGTGCCAGACATAGACATTTTGAACCAAGATATTTCTTTGCAAATACAATTAAATTATTTTTAACCCTATCTTTTTTTTTCCCTCCAAAGAGAAACAAATGAATATCTGCATAAGGCATTAAAACTGAATACAGTGTTATAGAGGGAAAATTGTACTGATTTGGGGTTATCTTATATTTAGGGGATTCTATATATATATATATAATCATATATATAAATTATCTTATATTAAACGTGTTTTAATCTTTTAAGGGTTATGTGGGTTACATTTTGCATATTTAAATTCTAAAAAAGATGGCAGCATAACTAAGAAAACTAAAATATGTAATATTTTGTTGTTTGGCATTATTTTATTTTTGTGATTATATTATTGCTAATTTTTTTTTAATTTGGGAACTTAAGTCTTTTGATATATGTGGATTGATCGTTAGATTTTAAAGGAGCTCCATTTAGAATTCCATTTAAACTCCATTTAAAGGAGTACCATATTATGCTGAAGACATTTCAAGTTATCAGCAATTGAACTCTTTCTTATGTAGTGGGATTCCAGAGTCATGGCTGTCAGCATTTTTGTCCACTTCCCAAAGAGCTGGAATCCAAATGTGACTTTTGGGTGTTAAAATGATTTTCCCATTTCACTTAGACACATAAAATGGATGCTTAAATGACTAAGCACTGATTTGATTACCCCTCCATGGAATCTGATTACCCAAATTTGAAAATTGGGTCCCAAATGTTTAATAACATCTGATCCAGATTTTAACGCTTCAGCACTATCATTAGCATATCAATTACAGTGCAACAAAAGACTGTCCCCCCACCTACTCCAAACATATCCATTCACCCTAAAGATCAACAGTAGACCTTTTCTCAAACAGTGAACCTGTTCTCTCATTCTTATTTAAAGAGAGAAAACTGTTCTAATAAAATACTTCATTTTTAATCCTTCATAAGGTAAGGAACTAGTCACCAGTAGCTCCCTAGAACCTAGAGGAGAGAAAGATATGAAAATAACAAATTTCACTTCTTAATTTTATAGATGAAGAAACAGAGATCCAGAGAAGAGGGAAAAAAAAAAAAACTTCATGAAGGTCATGCAGCAAGTTGGTATCAGAGCTAGAGAAAGAAACATGATCTCTTAATTTTGACCATAGTATCCTTAGCTCGGCTTCATACTATCTTTCATCGCATTAAAGATAACATTGATTTTTCAGTCTAAAGGGAATTTATCTGTAATTTTTTTAACTTTCCATAGATGTTTCTCCCTCCATGCCAGGAAATCTGGAATTCAGAATGATTACTCACCTGTACTGGACTGGACAATTCCAGAATCCACAGTTTGTCCAAGGAGATCATATTGATTTAAGCGAGAGCCATCCTCTGCTACAACCACAGACCGTGCTGGTTCTCGAGTCCATTCATATACAACTTCTGCTCTAGTGTAAGCATCTAATTGGAAAGGAAGAATAATGTGTCACATCATAGAAATCACAGAACTGTTAGAATTGGAAGGCACTCCGTGAATATCTAATTAAACACATCTCTTCATAAAGATAACGTATTATTATTCTCATTTTATGGATGAAGCAACTTGGGCCAGAAATATTATGACTTACTTGAGGTTACAAAATTAATATGTGGCTGAGGGAGAAGTAGAATTCAGAGATGTATCTAGGAATTTTTTACACACAAGGCAAAAACCATAAATCACAGCACAAAAAACTGCTTTCATTTTGGAGAGTCTATGACAATGGAATGTGAGGGGAAACTTGAACACAAGCATGAAGTCATGGAGAGAACTATGGTGTAGGAGAGATAGCATTTATTTTTTTAAATTATACTTGCTAAGTACTAAATTATGTTATTTATGCATTGCTGAAAGAAAAGTACTGTTGGTGCCATAAAAATTCGGCACTTAGGGCAAAACCTCCTTTACCACACCTTGGTTACCACTCTAAAAGATCTCAAAGCTCTTTGGCTCTTGGCACAATGATTTTTCTAAATCCCGCTGCCTCTTAAGAATATACTAAAAATTATGATTTATCAACATGTGCATTTTCATACATTTTTTTATTAAGGGTAGACTAAAAAACTCAAAGCTATACCAACTCTGACATATAGCTAATCTGTATGCTTATGTAGAAAATAAGGCTTAAATTGTATTCATTTTGCAAGAAATTTCAGTTATTTTTTTCCTTTTGGTGGAATAATAATAACAATACAACTATATTTGTTTTCTTTCATATATTTCTCAAAGTACTTTCACTTATATTATTCAAAATATCAGAATATCCTTTTTACTATCCCTGATTAAAAACAGATTATGCTTGCTTAGGACATTTTGTCATGTATGATTCTATTATTCCACTATTTCATATGTAGAACCTGTTGTTGAAAATCATATGATCACAAATGTAATGAATAAATCATTTCTACCAAAATATAAAAATCAATATAATCATCATTCACACCAATACTATGATTCTTTCCCATTCTGGATATATAATTGGGATTTTGGTTTCAGAAATGTTGTATGTACACACTTATAAGAAGATGTTACTAACCAGTTTTGAAAGTCACTTGTTTTTCTGATCATGATAAAATTGCATGAAAAAAGCAAAAAAGATACTGAAATTTGATGGATATATATCCTTAGTGCTTTCTGTAGCTTTCATCCTTTTATAAGCTTTCACAAAGATATCTGACTGTAATGAGGTACAAGAGATGCTATTGAACGTTACACACAAGGTTTATTTATTCATCAATAGGGCATTTTCTTTTCTCCCCTATCTCTTCCTTTCTGGATCACCAGTCAGCAATCTTTTTTTTTTTTTTTGCTTTGCTTTGTTTTGTTTTGTTTTTGGATGTACACTCAACAGATGTTTGAAAAAGAGTATTCTATGATTCATTACATTGGCTAGTGATACTTTTTGTGTCGTGTAAGAAAGACAAATGGCTAATTTGGGAATTGGACCTCCCTGATTTTTAAATCAGTTAGGCATTTAGCATACGCTGCATTAAATGGGGGACTTGCACCTGTCAGAATGCCCCATAATAAGGGGAGGGGATGGAAATCTAGGTCGACAACAGATACACTGCCTTGAAACTAGAGTCTGCACTTCAATAAAATGACTTCCCCAGAGGGTGACAAACAATTCTTATCCAAAACTCTTCTTAATGTGGATGATTTTCTACTTATTATGAATAATATTGACTCATGATCGGAATCTAATAGATCATTTGATCATTCATCTTCCTCCCTCTCCCTGATTTTTTTCGGAGATGAATTGATTTACCAAAGGTTACACAGATATTTTGTGGGAAAGCCAGTATTATGTATAACTCTCCAGTCTTCTGGTATGGTATGCGTTCCAAATATCTAACTCTCCAGAAAAATTTATCTGTCCTTCAGGAATATAGAAATGTCCAAAGGTCAAATACACATTAAAATAATCAATTAATGAACATTCATTATGCACTTACAGGGGGACAAAGGCACATGCAGAAAAATCGGAAAACTCTAAAGAAATTAATTTCTCCCATTTTGTAGGTCAGGCAGATCATTAAGGCACTATTTAATGGAAGAGCTCAAAAAAGGAAGATTTCTTTCATCTTCACAAATAGGAACAGGACAAATGGAAGCCATGATTCCTTGTCTTGCACCAGCCTCTAAGTTGTTTGCATAGCAGATGAGAAAAATGTGTACAAATGATATTTAATTTGACAGAAAATTTGTAATTATAATGTGTCATTTTCCAGTAACTTGTTGGTAATCTTATTAGCTATAATAGTCCTCAATGCCATAATTAGCCTGAGCTGTTATAAACTCTGCTATTATCTTAGAGGTAGGTTATCTCTTATTCCTGTTCTCTGTCCCAGTTACCACAATACCGATTAGAGCAGCAATAATCACATTTTTTGTAGCTAGTAATATATACAGCCCTTTTTTAATGTTTTTTTTTTAAGCAATCGGGGTTAAGTAACTTGCTCAAGGTTACATGGCCAGTTATTTCTGGGTGTGGTGCTGAGTATGTGAGCCCGGATTTGATCCAGGTCATCCTGACACTGCAGCCGGTGCTCTTACTCGCAGAGCCACCTGGACTCCCCTAAGCAATTGGGGTTGAGTAACTTGCTCAAGGTTACATGGCCAGGTGTTTCTGGGTGGCTGCTAAGTGTCTGAGCCCGGGATTCAATCTCCAGGTCTTCTCAACACTGGAGCTGGAGCTCTTACTCGCTGTGCTACCTGGCCGCCCCTATACAGCCCTTTTTAAAGCATACCCATAATGTTTTGATATACCTTCCTAGAGGTATCACAGCAAGTGGAAACTGTGTACTTTTTTTGAACTAATTTCAAGGGATTGGGCAATCAGAGATCAAAGGGAATTTAGAAGTAATCTAGGGTAAAACTCATTTTATAGATGGGTGATCTGAGACCCATTGACTTGGTTAATATCACACAGTTAACAAGCAATTTAGCTAGGACATGAATCAAGGTCAGCTGGTTCCAAATCCAGTATTCTTTGCATTGCAACACATTATCATTTCTGAGCTTAAAATGTTGGTACTATAGATAAAGGGCTAAAGGAATTGGTTTATTTAATCTGGGGGAAAAAAGAAAGTTAAGGAGGGAATTTATTCTTCAAGTAGAAGGATATGTATGAGAAAGATAGTCATCAGATATCTAAATTATCAATATATGAGAAAAGAGGAAATAAGACTTAAAACAGGAAAGATTGTAGAATTGAAGGACATAGAGTTCCAGAAATGGAAGAGATATTAGATCCTATCTAATCAAACTCTTTCATTTCATATATGAGGAAAATCTGTAACAGAGAAGTTAAGTGACTTGCCCAAGATCACACCAGTAATATCAGAGATAGGATTTAAGCCCTAGGCCTTTTGTCTTCAGAGCCACTATTCCCATGAGTATAAAACAATAGTATGGATTACACAAAAAAAAGTTAGGGAGTCTCTCTCCCTGGTATTGTATGAGGAAAGGAAAAATAAGGCAAAGATCTATTGTAAATAACCACTCCTGTCCTAGATAATCAATCAATAAACCAACCAGACAATCAAGATAGGGGGAAAAGTTTCAAGCACCTAATTATGTGACTAGATCTTTCCAGGTCAAGTTCTAAATTTTAAAATTCTGATGTAAAATAAATTCACCACTTGTCCTTTCCCATTGTGATTTTTTTGATCAAGGATAAATAAAGTTGTTTGTTTCTGTTTTTGTTCTTTTTATAAGAACTATTCAATTATACACCCTAACCCAGGGGTGCGGAGCCTGCGGCCTCAAGGCCACACTTGGCCCTCTAGGTCCTCAAGCGTGGTCTTTGGACAGAATCCAAACTTTACAAAACGAATCCCAAATAAAGGGCCACACTTGAGAAACGAGAGGGCCACGTGTGGCCTCAAGGTAACCAGTTGCCCCCCCCTTCCTTAATCCCACCCCACCCTCTGCCTTGCCTGATATATCCACACATGCACCTGTCCTATTTTTTTTAACAAGCTTCAAACATAAGTTAGCAATGACAATCATATTTTAGTAGATTGTGCTAAAGAAAACATCTGCTTTCTTAATTTTTTTTGCATGCCAACATATGGCTTTTGTTGTTCCAGAAACCTCATAAGCATTTTTACATGGTGTTCAAGTAAATTGTAACCACATCCCACTCAATCTGATATTTTGGCTAGAGGCTTCCTATTGGAACTAGGTTTTAAGGAATTTTTTGGTCTGGATGATTTGAGTGAAGTCCCCAATCTGCCCAAGAAATTCTATTAATAAGAAATCTTCCCTTTTTAATTTTAGACCCTTGATAGACCAGGACCCAACTCTAACCCCAACCAGGCCACAAAAGTATCGTCTTTGAGGTCTGGCAGCTACAGAGTTGGACCAAGGGTGGTTGATTTGCTCTGTCATAATCCATGAGAGTTGAACAGCTGACAGTCTACCAAGAAATCCAAGTAGATTTCTCACCCTCAGGCAATTGTAAATTATAACATGAAATAATGGCATAGCATTTTTCAGGCTACTGAAAAAATGCAGTCACCCAGATATCTGAAAAAAAAAACAATAGATTAATGACAGAACATTGGAGCTAGAAGAGACCTTGGGAATCATGTAGTCTAAATGTTCAACATATACATGTGACAATAAGGTGAATATGTTTATTCAAAGTCAGCACTCTTGACTATGATTTCATTTCAACATTCACCAACATGTGGCTTTCCTGACGGTCATGTGGAGCTTTTCTGTGGAATGCGTTTACAGCCTCCTTTGTTCTGTAGATCATAAGTGCTATGTTTGGAAATGAAGAGGGGGCAGGCAGGAATCTAAATTAAAAGAACACTGACCTAGAGTAAACATTTACCTTGCTATTTCTGAAATATAATTCAGATGAAGGAGCCATCATCGCTTTTCTATAGATTTTTCTGGTTTGGTTCTTGTTGTTTTTGTTATTGTTGTTGTGGGGAGATTGAGATTAGTTCAAGCATTTTATTTTCTGAGGTTATACACATTTCCCATCATGGTATTAGGGATTGGGCTATAATCAGGAATTTTCTGTACTGAGAGCCTAAAGACAGCTTCTGACACCAGGGCTATTGTTTGTGACCTTGAAAAAATTGAATTCCCTCTCTGAACCTCAGTTTCCCTCTATATAAATAAGGAAGAGTTGTCAAGTATACTCTCTAAAGCACCTTCCATTTCTAATGCTTCTTTAGATTTTTTCCTATAAAATCCTCAAAGAATTTATGGCAATTTAGGTGCTATAGATTGGGGATAGGCACTCTAGTTTTCTCAGAAATTCCACATGCATGTGACCTAATGGATGAATGATACTGAAAGATGCTATTTCCATTGTGTGGTGTTTGTCAACAAACTATACAGCAATTATCACTTTATTCTAGGTATTGACTGTTGTAGATAGAACTTTCCCCCACCTGACTTCTCTGCCAATGAGAATATTTTAAGAAAAAGATTTCAAATGACAAATACTTTCCACAAACAAACATATTTGTAGTTGCTTCTTAGAAATTTTACTACAGAAATCTGATTTGTGGAGTAAGATATGACTGAGAAGGTTCATTGTAGACAAAGATTTCTGGACTGGATCAAGAAATTTGCATTTCTAAGTGTAAGCTGTATAACAATTTCTTATGATCTGAGGATCATTAAATGGCAGCTTCTGGTATTTTATAGCTTAACTAAATTGTTCTTTAAGAAGCTGAGGTTGATGCAAGTGAATTTGAGTGAAGTCTTGTCTAGAGAATATTGATAATGCCTTCTTGTGTTCTTTGCCAATATCGTAGTTCAATGAATCTAAAGGAGAGCATTTTTCATATCTTCTTTTGATAGCTTCCTACAATACTCTTATTTTTCCTCCATGAATCATATCACCTCAACAGAAATAACTACTCAGGAAGACCAACTTACAGAGTAGGAGAGCATGGATGATGGTTGAGGAGTTGACTTCCCACATCCACTTTCACCCCAGTAGACAAGCCAGGGACAAGGATATCATGACCTACATTTCATGTAGACACATATGCTTATCAAATAGTATCAGCCTAAACTTACAATGAAATGTGGGAAGACTAGAGAATACACATTTCTAGAAAGTGAACCCTTGCAAAAACTCTGAAACCAAGGACTGTGTTAGCTTATTTTAGATTTTAAAATGACAGAAGTAATAAGATTCCTGTTATTTTCTAGGTGAGTTTCAAAAGATAAGGCACTCTGGTTAAATGCAGAATATCATAAAAAGAGACTAAGCTATCACTCTTTGCAGATGATATGATGATATCATCATATCTAATTATTATTTCTAATCACTTGGATAATGAAGTAAAAAACTACTTGAGATATGTTATGGGAATATGAATGTAAGATCTTCCCTGCCCCTAGGCCCTCTGATAGGCTTAAGTGCACCTGGAGCCCATGGCCCTGTGGCTGGAGGCTTGCTTTTCAGGAATGCCCACACCTTGGTGCTTTGTGATTGGGCAGTGGTTCAAGAGGGTTGTGACATTCTCTGAGCCAGGAGAAGGCTATATAAACTCTGATGTGAGGCTTTTTCTCAGGGCTCACTTTGAGAAGTGTTGTGTGATTTGACCAGATGAGACTCTAGGCAGTTCTCAAGCCCCCTGGCTTTGAAAACCCAGATGTTGCTGCTTCCACTCTCTGGTAACTGTGAGTAGGTACAGATGTAATGGTCAGACAGTTGGAGCCTGTCTGTTTGAAATGTTTCTCTGTCTTCTTGTAACTTCTGCTTGTAACTTGCTTGTATTCCCTGAAATTCAGGGTGCTGAACTTTTTCCCTTGAACTAGTCAAATGACATAAGTTTGATTAAATCAAGATTGTTAACCCATTTGAGTTGCTGTCCTTTAGAAAGGCAGATCTAAAAACCTGTGTTGGCAGCCACCCTGGGTATGCTAGGGTGCTACCTGCTACAAGATAATAAATAAATTTAACAAAGTTGCAGGATATAAAATAAACCTACATAAATCCTTGGCTTTCCTATATATTTCTAACAAAATCCAACAGCAAGAAATAGAAGGAGAAATTCTATTTAAAGTTTCTGTAGACATTATGAAATATTTGGGAATATACCTGCCAAGACAAACCAAGGAATTATATGAACACAACTACAAAACACTTTTCACACAAATAAAGTCAAATCTAAATAATTGGTAGAACATCAGTTGTTGTGGCTAGGTTGAGCTAATATAATAAAAATGAAAATTTTACCTAAATTAATTTACATATTTAGTGCCATACCAATCAATCTACCACAAATTATTTTATAGAGCTAGAAAAAGTAGTAACAAAATTCATTTGGAATAACAATAGGTCCAGAATATCAAGGGAATTAATGAAAAGAAAGGCTAAAGACAGTGGCCTAGCCATACCAGATTTTAATCTGTATTATAAAGCAGCAGTCATCAAAACTACTTGGTACTGGCTGAGGAATAGAGTAGTATATCAGTGGAATAGATTAGGTACATGAGACACAGCAGTCAATGACTATAGTAATCTACTATCTGATAAACCCAAAGACCACAGTTTTGGAGATAAAAACTCACTATTTGACATAAACTGCTGGGAAAACTGGAAAACAATATGACAGAAACTGGGCATAGCCCAATATCTTATATGTTACATTGTATACCAAAATAGAGTCTAAATGGGTGCATGATCTTGGTATAAAGACTGATTGTGTAAGCAAACTGGGAGAGCAAGGAATAGTTTACCTGTCAGATTTATGGAAAAGGTTATATTTTATGACCAAACAAGAGTTAGAGAGCATTATAAAATGCAAAATGGATAACTTTGATTATATTAAATTGAAAAGTTTCTGTACAACAAAAGGCAATGTAACCAAGATTAAGAAGAAAGTGGAAAATTGGGAAAGAATTTTTACAGCCAGTGTCTCTGATAAAGGCCTCATTTCTAAAATATACAGAAAACTGAATCAAATCTATAGGAATAAAAGTCATTCCCTAATTGATAAATGATCAAAGGATATGGGGGCAGCCAGGTAGCACAGCGAGTAAGAGCACTGGCTCCAGTGTTGGGATGACCTGGATTAAATCTGGGCTCAGATACTCAACACCACACCCAGAAATAATAACTGGCCATGAAAGCTTGAGCAAGTTACTTAACCCCAATTGCTTTAAAAAAAAATGATCAAAGGATATGAACAAGCAGTTTGCAGAGGAAGAAATTAAAGATATCTTCAAGCATATGAAAAAAGCTCTAAATCACTATTGATTAAGAAATGCAAATCAAAATAACTTCTACGTACCACATCTCACTAATCAGATTGGCTAAAATGACAAAACAGGAAAATAATAAAACCTGGAGAGTATGTGGAAAAATTGGAATACTAATGCATGGTTGGTAGAGTTGTGAAGTGATTCAACCATTCTGGGAGGAATCTGGAAATTATGTCCAAAGGGCTATAATTAAGTGCATATACTTTGACCCAGCTATACTACTCCTAGGGCTGTATCCCAAAGAGATCATAGAAGTGGGAAAATGACCCATATGTACAAAAATATTTCTAGAATATTTATAATTAATATTTGTAATAAAAATATTTGTAGTGCTAAATAATTAGAAATCATGGGGATACCCATGAGTTGGGGATTGACTGATGTTATATATGTTGTGCTATAAGTTGTGGTATATGAATGTAATGGAATACTATTGTGCTAAAAGAAATGAGGAGCAGACGGACTTCATAATAACCTGGAGAGACTTATAAAAAGTGATACTAAGTGAGGAGAGTTGAACCAGGAGTACTTTATGCACAACTACAGACATAATATACACGATGACTAAGTTTGATAGACTGGGCTCCTCTCAGCAATTCAAGGTTATAAGACAACTCCAAAAGACTCATAATGGAAAGGGTTATCCACATCCAGAGAAAGAAATACAAAGTCTGAATGGAGACTGAAGAAAACTATTTGCTCTCTATTCGTTTTATTTTGTTTGTTTCTTCTTTCTCATTGTTCACTTCATTGCTTCTGATCCTTCTTTACAAATTGACTAATATTTAATGTGAAGGTATGTGTAGATCCTGTATTTGATTTCATGCCGCCAATGGAGAGTGGGCTTAGGGGGAAGGAAAGCGAGGAAGAGAAAACTTGAAACTCAAGGGATTGTGAAACTGAATGTTGTAAAGTCTAAGTAAATAAATTTTTTAAATACATATATCATTTAAAAGCATTTGTAATGGAATAAATTCCTTTGTATATAGAAATGGGTCTATGACTTACTCATAGGCAAGGTTAATATAAAATCTTTTCCCCCTTGCAACATCAATAAGATTTAGGTCATCCTTTTAATGGAAGTTTTTTTTTTTCCCTTGTTATATTTTAGCCTAATATATATTGCTAATAAATACTAAACCATTGTATCAGTCTGAATTGGGAGTAAGTAATGCTTACGGGTGAATCTAAAATTACATACACACAACCACACATCTCTCTCTGTCTCTTTCTCTGTCTGTCTATCTGTCTCTGTCTCCCTCTCTCTCTCCCCCTCCTCGCTTCTCTCTCTCTCTCTCTCTCTCTCTCTCT
>NW_027186372.1:21033716-21052011 GCF_028583685.1 Petaurus breviceps papuanus
CTCTCTCTCTCTCTCTCTCTCTCTCTCTCTCTCTCTCTCTCTCCCTCCCTCTCTGTGGATATATGTTATCTCATCCTCACCCTCTATTTAATGACTACATATTCCATTAAAGTGAAGTTTTTAATTTCAACTTATTCATCCTTTTCTCTACTCCACTAACTAACTGATATCTTCCTCTTTCAAAAGCAGATAGAAAAGCCATTGTTATGGATAGAGTATCACATTTTTAAAAATCCAAAAGTTCTTTACCAATGTGCTCATTATCAGACGTTTCTGATTTGACTCTTAGAGCTCTCCAAAGCATAGACAAATAAAATTGAGGTAACTCACAACTTCCAAATTTCAATGGGCAGGCATGGGCATCCATTGGAAAGTCCTCAAGGTGCATTGGACATTCAGCTCGCACAGTCAATCTAGTCAGTTGAAAAATAAGAAAGAAGCACTACACATTAGATGTCCCACCACCATTCCTCTTCCCCAAATACCAGTAAAGAGATAGATTCAGTACAAACAAAATCCAAATCTGGAGAAATAGCTAAAAAAAAAACAATGCATTATTTATCCACTCACAATACTTTAAATATCAGTGTTTTCTTTGGTGCAGATATCCCTCTCCCAATGGATAGCTCAGTCCCTCTATTCTCTGTTAAATGTAGTTCATGATTTACTCTGGCTAAAACCAAACAAACAAAAAAATAAACAAACAAACCAAAACAACAACCAGCAATTCATAATTTGGTTACCAGCCTTCTGAAAATGAGCTTCTTAGCTAAGCCTATCCAGAGTTGATAGGCAAGCATCCCATCACTGGACCAGTACTCAAAGTTTTTTATGGCTTCTTGATCAGTTAGCTAGTTAATATACATTTATTAGTCACTGACTATGTACAAAACACAATGATAGGTACTAAGGACACAAGAAAAGGCAAAAACCAATTTCTGCTCTTAAAGAACTTACATTCTAATAGGAATGAAAAATATAAATAACTAGGTAGGCATAATGCAATATACTATTTTACTATATTCTGCTATTATATCATATAATATTTAATATAATGTAACATGAAATTATATACTATATCATAACACTGCATATAAAGGTATATGTGTGTTATATATATACATATATATATATACATATATACTTTCAGTCAGAGGAAATTATGAAATCCATATAACAGAGGATGTTGTTGTTCAGCCATTTCAGTAGAATCTTGTAACCCCATTTGAAGTTTTTTGGCAGAGTAACTGGAGTGTTTTGCCATGTCCTTCTACAGCTCACTTTACAGAAACTGAGACAAACAGGATTAAACTACTTACCCAAGGTCACAGAGTTAATAAGTGTCTGGGGTCAAATTTGAACTCATATCTTCCAGATTCTCGGACCAGTGTTCTATCCACTGTACCATCTAACTGCCTATTACCAGGAATATAGGGGGTGATATAGATATATCTATATCCATCCATCTATCTATCCATCCTTCTATCATCTATCTCTCTATGTCTCTATCTATATGTATATATCTATTTATCTATCTATATTTATATATATGGAGGAGAGAGAGAGAGAGAGAGAGAGAGAGAGAGAGAGAGAGAGAGAGAGAGAGAGAGAATAAAAGATAATCACAAAAGGAAAGGCCTCGGTAGCTGAAGGAAATGGGAAAAGTCTTCTGTAGAAGATGATATTTGAAATGAAACTTAAAAACATGGCCAGAGATTGCACATTACATGGCACAGACTTTCACAACCCAGGGGTACTCCCATTCTGCATTCTGTGATGAGGTAATAAAGGATTAAATAGATAACTAGATAGATCAATAGATAGATAATCTTTATAACAGATATATAAATATAATAATTATATACATATATTTATATAAAGATCATACAGATATACGCTATATAAGTGTGTATATCTTTGTATTAGACCTACAATTTTATTACTGAAAGTAATACCTTATGTAAAGATTCCTTTTAATAGTCAGTAACTCTTCTTAGAGAACTGACTGAGTCACTGAGAAGTTGATTAACTTGACCAAGATCAGATAGCTAGTATATGGAGTTTAAACTGAGAGCTTAAACTCTACCCACATCATGCTACCTCTATGATTACACACGCACACCCACATATATACACATCTAACACATTAAAAAAAATGAATGTCTTTTGTTTTCTACCACAATTCCCTTATGGAAAAGCCTCCAATTCCTCCTTATGTACAGTTTACAAAGTATGATTTTATGATTTGTAGACCACTTCTCACTAATTGGTTTACAAAGGCAATAGAAGTGTGCATGCATTGGGGATTACAGTAGCAAGTTCAGAATAAAGAATAATTGACTTCAGTTTCTTTGATTTTTTTTGAAGATGTTTTTCGATTTGCTTTAATATTTAGACATAACGTCTTGCCCCATTTATGCCCTCAGGAATTTCCCCTAACTGCAAACACATACATATACATATATACATGAAAGAATATGTACAGTAATTTATTGGGGTGAGTCAAAAATGATGTTCTCATCATGACACCTCGGTGAATGAGAATAACCAGCCTTTGTATTTGCCTATTAATAGCTTTATAAAGAGAATAACAAATGAAGAAGCAAATGAAACTAGACTATTCCTTCAATCCAAATTCATTATCTTTGTTGTTTGGGCACATGGTTTCAAGCAGTTTTTAAACCTCAGTTTATATTAAAAACAAGAATAAAAGTTAACCAATGACCTAAGTGGTTTCCTGCAATGTGTTTTGATTTATGTTTAGGTTTGTTTAATCTAATAATTATATGTAGTTCTAAAACCTTTCTTATCCATTGATAATTGAAGGACACATATTATTTAACATAAATGAAGAAAATAACTGTGAATGTTTAATGCCACGAGATCATCATAACCTCATCTAAAAGAGGGAATTATCATGCTATCAATGGATGTAGTCACTAAGTTTTCAAGGTTACTTTCAAACTTAAAAAGATAATATAATGCTAATAGGACTCTTCTAGTCCTGGAGCAATCACACATCACCAATTAGCAAAGGGCAGTTAGAAATTTAGCTAACAGAAGGAACATGATCATTTTTTGTAATGAGAAAAATTGCATACATTCCTAGTGATTAATCTTGAAAAAAAAAGGTAAAGATACAAAAATCCCAAACCAGCAAATTGACAGCTGGGCAGTGAAAAGATTAGCAATGGATTTGGTTAACCAGTCACAAAGCTTTAAGGCCAGCATTTTGAACATAAACAGATCATGCCTGGAATATTTGGCAAAATCTCCCCACACATGGCCAATTGTCCCCTTATTTCTTTCTTTCTGTTGTCTGTTTTTTAACATTGGAACCCACACACTTGCACCAATTCAAGCCAGCTGGGACCAATATCAAAAGCAGCTTTTCAAATATTTTTGAATCTCAGTGAATGAAAATCCAGGATTGGCAGCACTATAAAGGCAAAATATAATTCTACCTCCATGAAAAAAGCATGCCAAATGAGCCCAGAATTTGCTTTCATTACCTTTTTACATCAAGGAAGAAATTACATGACTCTAGTTGCCGAATTTGGGGCTAATTCACAAATAGAAAACCCTTTTCAAGCTATCAGAAAGTGGAACAATTGCTTTCTCATAAGTAACATAGTTCTCTATGATTTAAAATTTCCAACTGCTCATTTTCCCTTAAAAAACTACATAGATTTTATGGATAATATTTATGTATGTATATTATTTTTTGCCAATGGAATTGTGGCCATGAGTTTTTTGCTCATGGATTTTATCCATTTACAGTCTTCAGAGATTCCTCAGAGAGATTTCAAAAGGTAAAGGAGACTTTATTTTCTTACAACCAACAAATATGACTTTGAATTATCCTTTAAAATACATGATATTTGTTACCCGTTTCATTTATTTTTCAGATGCCTTTATTTCTTTTTGTTTTGGTCCTTTTTATCAGAGGTAACTTTCATTCTAGGCAAACATTTTATTTGTAATCCAATGTTGGATCCATGCCTTGTAAAGTTACAGAAATCTAGGATACACCAAGGAAAAGGGCAAAACCAAAGGAAATAAAAACAGCTTAAATTAAAACAGGCTGGTTTCAATGGGCAATAGAATAATAGAAACAGAGGGAAAATATTCACTGGTGGATTCACAGGGTGTTGGCTCTTACCTCATGGTATACAGTAGGGTGCCATCCTCCGTAATGCGAAGCAGCTTGTTTGGCATGGTCATGTTGTGGGCCACAGATTTTTTCCCATTGTGAAAGAAGGTATCAGGAGTCCAAATTTTACTTGCCATTAGATTATTTAACCGAAGAACAGTCATAGGTCCTTTAAATTTGAGTCTCTCATCCTTCCAGCTTTGACGGAAAAATACATCTATTGTATATTCCTAAACAAATTTGGAAAATAATTTAAAAGTTTCATGTATTATGATATGTACTGCAAAACAACTTATGATATTTTTTAAAAATACCATCAAGACTTGAAATGACCTGTTTTTATTACAGCTTTTCAGAGAAAACTCATTTTAATTTTGCTGTTTTAGTGGTCAAACATGATTGATGTCATCATCATGATATTAACTGGTAGCTTCGCTTGTGCATGCTTGTATTAGAAGAAATCACATTGGAAGAAAAGTGGGAAGTTATGAGTTAAAACAACAACAAAAATATCATCTGTAATTTTGGGGGCTACAGTAGTTCTATTCATTGCATATTCATTTATAGATGGCGATAAATTTTCCCTACAAGAAAGAGATGTTTGTCTAGATGATATTGGAAAGGAACAGCAAAAAAAGATGAACTGTAAGTGAGTAATATAATAATATGAGTACACATTGCTCATATATTGGTCTTTAAGACCTAGTAAGCAATATATAAAGAATCTCATTTGATCTGGAAAAAAATTACCTAAAATATGTCCTTTAACTCTTTGATTTACCAATCTTACAGAAGAAACTGATGTTCAAGAAATTATCTAAGTTGTCGAGAGTCACAGAGCTAATTTGAGTTGCATGATTGAAGCCCGGATTTTCCTGAATCAAAATCCAACACACTATCCACTTAGTGGCATAGGCTCTCTGGAAGTCATTCTTTCAAAGAAATCAGTGCCAAAATAAGGACAAGGTTTAAATATGGAATAATAAATTTAGAAAGAACCTTGAGATTTTATTTTAGACATTTTTTGTTAGGTCAACAACTAAATCTTTGCAGACATATGAAATTCTATTGCACTAAATATCCCAAGCCTACTATTTTTGCTATAATTTTAATTTTATTCCTTTTCATTCTCTGCTCAGTGGGAAAACACATACTATTCCCTATCTATCAAGTGCCTATGTTTAGAAAATACATGTAGGACTTGGGAAAGGAAAATAAGACCTCTGTCCACTCACTTATTTTTCAACAAACAAAAGGTATCTGTGAGATACATGAGCTATATGTACATAAAAGGAATGTGAGAAACTCATTATCTACTGTACAATGCCACCTTGGGATATGTTTATTTGAACAAACATTGCATTTTACTTGGCAGTAGCTAGAATCAAACATCTATTAATCCTCAAACAAGCAACAAGACTTACCAGCTCTTGAAACTGAAAAGGTTAATGTCTCCTTACTGTACTTGCTGTCCTGATGCTGAATTCAGAACTAAAGGTCTTGCCATTAAACATTTCTCATAGATGCCATTATTAACATTTCCCAATGTGGAATTCAGGCAACCCCAAAACACCATGGTACTATGTAAACTGTCTACTTCCTCATTAGAGAGTCAAACATAAAGGAAGCTACAAAAAAGTTTTCCTTTTTTTTATATTTCTTTCTCAATAGAAAACAAAGAAATACCTGTCTTGGGCTATTTTTGATGTGCTTCTCTACGGATTCTTCAGGTTATAGGGCCCAGAAAGAACAAAGGAATGGGGGCGGCCAGGTGGCTCAGCGAGTAAGAGCACCGGCTCCAGTGTTGAGAAGACCTGGAGATCGAATCCCGGGCTCGGACACCTAGCACCCACCCAGACACACCTGGCTGTGTAACCTTGAGCAAGTTACTTAACCCCAATTGCCAGGTGGCTCAGCGAGTAAGAGCACCGGCTCCAGAGTCGGGACGACCTGGAGATCGAATCCCGGGCTCAGACACTCAGCACCACACCCAGAAATAACTGGCCGTGTAACCTTGAGCAAGTTACTTAACCCCGATTGCTTAAAAAAACAAAAAAAAAACAAAGGAATGATTATACATCATTGTAATATAAAAGCAATTGCTTAAAGGTAAGAGTCCTGGACTTGGCAGTCAGAAGAGTTTCAGAATGGGTTTCAATCTTGCATCAGATACTTACTGAAATGAATGACCACAGACAAATTACCTAAAATTTTCATAGCTAGAAACAAAAATTTCCAATCTCGCTCTAGAGATACAGCAGTCAAAGAGGGAGAGTATAAATAACTCAGTACAACTAAATCTGTATGAATTGCAAACAAATAAGACATGGTAAAACAAAACACCGCTAGGACATGTAATAGACTCAAATTCTCTTACTCTTATTTTACACTATATTTGCAATTGTAATAACATAGGGATCTCCAGGTGTTTCATTTATCGGTGTATGTAGACAGCTTCTCTGTAACTGAATCTGATAATCACTTTACCATTTATTCAACACTTACTATGTGCCATTTCTTGATCAAAGAGCTAAAGACACAAAGAAAGGCAAAAAAAAAAAAAAACTAGTTTGGGGTGCAGCTAGGAGATGTAGTGAATAGAGCCCTGACCCTGGAGTCAGGAGGGCCTAAGTTCAAATCCATCCTCAGACACTTAACACTTACTAGCTGTGTGACATTGAGCAAGTCACTTAATCCCAATTGCCCTGCATTCTCCCTTCCAAAAAAGGCAAGAAAACACCAAAAAACCTAGTCCTTACCCTTAATTTGTTCTCAATCTAATTCAGGAGACAAGACGTAAATAACAAAATCACTATGCTCAAACAAAATATATGTGTGGGGGGGGGGGGGGGGGGGGGGGGGGGGGGGGGGGCGTTAAGTTCCAGAACTAGATATAGGAGATGAATCTCATGGAAAAGTTACTATGATTAAGAAGGACCGGGAAATACTTCTTGAAGATGGTGAAACTAGCTGAAATTTGAAGGAAGTCAGGGAAACCAGGAGGCAGAGATGAGGAGGGAGGGACACTAGGCAAGTGGAATAGTCAGTGAAAAGGATCAGAGGCAGCATATGCAATATCTTGTGTGAAAACAGTAAGGACACTATTGTCACTCCATCACAGAGTACATAGAGGGGAATAAAGTTATAAAAAAGCTAGAAGAAAAATTAGGATATTGCTTGGGGCCCTGGGAGGTTAAATGACTTACTTGAAGTCATACAGTATGTTTAAAAGGCAGTACTTAAACTCTGCATTTCTTTATTCAGAGTTTTGTTATCTTTACATTGTATCATCCTGTCTCAGACATAAACAATTAAATGAATATTTCTTGATTTAATAGTAGTACTAGTACTTGTAGTAATAGTAGTAGTGGTGATTTGGCATCCTAGGTAATACATCCCACATTAAGTATGTAGAATCTTAACACTCCTTAAACTGACTTTTGAGACTCTATCAGAAGGTCTGAATGTATTATCTATGTAATGTTGGTCACTGGTTATTCAAGAATTCTGACAGTAGAAAAGCAGAGTATCAGAGCTGGTTTTGGAGTTTAATCTAACCATTTTACAGATGAGGAAACTGAGGCTTAGATATTTGATGTCTTTAGGTCCAGTACTTTGGCAGCACTTAAAGAAGCATTTGATTATAGCCTCCTATTCAATCTTCATGTCAACATCTTTTCATATGTTTCAGAGCAAAATGAAAATATTGCTGTTATGCTACTCTTCTCTAACTCCCAACTTTATAAATGTTTTCCACAATTGGACCCTCACAACTTCATACGTATATACATGTGTATACTATACCTTTGTATTTGAGAATAGATAGCAGGTTTAAAAAAATGTTGAGTAGGAAAAATTCATTTTGTTTAGAGGAGTAAAAGAAGGTTGCTGGCAGGAAAAAGGGTGATGAGGAGGAGAGGCAGTGATAACAGGAAGGGTAGGCAAGAGAACTGCAGACAAAGATGGAATGCCAAGAAACCCACGTTAAGCTTCACACTTTCAGCCCACGTAACCTGGATGGAATTTCTCACCAAGAAATCTTGTCCTATGGAATGTATCCTAGAAGAATATCACCTTACTTTATAGACATAGAGTAAAATTCTTTATGGTTCTAAATAAATACTGTAATTATTTCAGTATTCCAGCATGAAACTTCTATTCCCATCTGTGTTCTTCTACATAATACATTTTAAACCCTATGGAAAACATGACTGCATTTGATGGAGCTCTCTGAATATTTCTGTCTGAGGCCATGGCTCTGGGAATTGGCTGCCTGATTACCACTTAGTGGCTTTTAAAATAATTTCAAGGAGCTGTCCTAATTTTTTTTTGGTCCCAAATGAAAGCAGGCTGCCTTCGTTTTTTTGATAGATTTTTAAAAATCAGCTTCTCATGGAAAGATATAGGAGGATTGTTGTTGTTTTTTTGTCTTAGTTAAAAATAGTTTCATTTGGGCTGTGACATTCTGTCTTGATTGGATTTCCAGAACAGTTCCATTACTCTGAGTTTTGTCCCTTACCACTGAATGAATATCGTGGCTAGATTCTCCATGTTGTCACTCAAGTAATGATGAAATGATTTAGCTGCTCAGACTATCGTTTTGTTTTGTTTTTACTATATATTCACCAGTAAACACATGTGTTAAATTGATCATAGACCATAATACCTAATTACTCAGCTATCAAAGGAGGAATATTCATCACTTTCTGACTCTAAATGTAGAACACAAGACAGACTTCCTTTGACTCCCCCTCCCCACTTTACTACTTCTGATGCTCAACAGGAGTGCATGAAGTTAATGGGGGCAGTTGAGGGCAATAGAGCATCAAAATCACATTATAGGCCATGTTTCTAAGGGGCACCATTAATCTAAGTTCAAAAGTGGGTTGGGGGTATGGAGGTGTAAAAAACTTTCATCGAAAAAAATTGCTGTTTTAAAATTTTGTGATATTTTGTACAAAGGATGGTAACTACCAGACTGTGGGTAATAATACAACCTATCATAATTCCTAAAGAAGAATCTCAGAGTCCATGTCCCATATAAGTTGAGCAATTGAAAAAAGCCTCATTTTAAAATAACAATATAGAGGCGGCTAGGTGGCACTGTAAGTAAGAGTGCTGACCCTGGAGTCGGGAGGACCCGGGACCGGTTCTGGCCTGAGATACTTAACACCCACACAAAAAAAACTGGCCGTGTAACCTTGAGCAAGTTACTTAACCCCAACTGATTTTTTAAAAAGTAACAATATAAATAATAGCTAAAATGTATCTAGCACTTTAAAGTTTGCAGAGTACTTTAAAAAATGTTATATCATTTTATCATTTCAGATATATATGTGTGTGTTTATATATATATATATAGAGAGAGAGAGAGAGAGAGAAAGAGAGAGAGAGAGAGAGAGAGAGAGATCATTATTATCTACATTTTACAGAAGATGGAACTGAGGCAGACTTGCCTCAAGTGTGACTTGCCTAAGGTCACAGAGCCAGCAAGTGCCTGAGGTCTACATTGAAACTGAGGTCTTCCTGACTAGGACCATTGCATTAGAGAAGGTGAACTCACAACCTACAGGCAAGCTGCTGCAAAACTCCACAGTGTTGCTGGGAAGAGATTAAAATTAAAATATAATTGGAACTGTTTAACAAAATACACAAAAATTCAATATGACATAGATAAGGTTGATTTGTAGTTTTCTAAGTCAATATGTGGCCTGCAGAGATCTACTTCTTTTTGAGATTGAAATCACTGCACTACAACATCTACCTTACTAGAAAATCTAGCATAGAAATAGCAGTAAAGCTAATATTGATGTGAGGTTTTGAGGTATGCTAAGTCATAGATATAAGACCTCATGAATAAGTTACAAAAGAAGTTAATATGTTCAGCCTATTCTAGGAACTGGGGCAAGGCTCAGAGGAGAAAGATGGAAAAATAGTTGGTTTCTGTCATCTAATGTGGTTGACGAAATGAAACATAGATTTGAAACTACACACAAAAAAAATAAAGATATGCATGGCCAAACATTATATTATTTGATAGATCCTCAGAATTCAAGTCTGGAATTGGCCAGTCTACAACTAAATCATTAAGGAAGAAGAGAGTTTGAATAGATCAGGAGGAACTGAGAACTTATCTAGATGGGAGGATATGGGCAATGGCATGTACATAGCAAGAAACATAGTTTTGGTGCATGACATTGAAGATACTTCCCAAATTGGTTTAAAAGGTTTATGTTGTATCTATGGTGAGAAATAATGTTGAGGAGAAGACATGAAATTACATGAAGAATCTTGAATTTCAAGACAAGGATTTTGAAATGGCTCTAATATTCATTTGGATGCAATTGTAGCTTCTTAAAAAAAGGGGGGATAGGATGGAGAAACTATTTTAAGAAGATTGTGATAATTATATGGGTAAAGTTTTTAGGAGTGCCTTTTTTGTATAAAAACACATTTTTTTTTTGTCCAAGTGGATTGATGGTTGCCTACAAACACAATATGAGTTAAATGAGAAAATAATATAGCGACAAAAGTGACCTTTCGGAACTCATTCCTTATACATTCCTTGTCTTGCTGCTAACTTTAAAAAAGTAACTTCTTAAAAGCTGAAGTTGACTAATCAATAAGGTTTTTATTAGATAAAGACAATAACATTTTGTCCTATTTCTATTAGTCTCCCAGTACTAAGGCTGATGCTAGTAGCACTGCTTGTACTATGTGAAGATGATACCAACAAACAGACATTTTACAAACTAAATCATGTATTTAGGTTATAGATCCTGCTTAAGGATTAATACCATTGTGTGTTTCCAGGGATGCTACAGGAAACTGATTTATCCTGTGCCTCGGTCAGAATAAGAATTTGGAAGCCAAACCCAGAAATTTGAGGATATACTTTCATTCCAGTTGTGATGGCAATTTGTTGCCACTGATCACTAGACCTGATTTAAATAAGTTAATTTACTAATATATGAGTATCTCTTTATTTCTTTTTTTAAAGCAATTGGGGTTAAGTAACTTGCTCAAGGTTACATGGCCAGTTATTTTGTGTGGGTGTTAAGTATCTACGGCCAGAACTGATCCCGGGTCTCCCGATTCCCAGGGCTGGTGCTCTTACTCACTGCACCACCTGGCTGCCCCAATTATCTCTTTATTTCACTCAGTACTTCATTCTCTTTGATTCAAAAAAGCACATTATTGATTAAAGAAGACAAATTTGACCCATGAGAAGGCAACTGTTCTTTGGTCATAGAACAGTAACTGGACTTTCCAGCTGGATTTTCATAAATGAGTTCTCAAGTTCCCTTTGATTGTGGTATCCATTATGCATTTTATTTAATAAATAATTCCAAGTTCTATTGGAATGGAGAATATATAATTAGCATAAATGGGATTGTGATAAAGCCCATTCATTTCTCAATTTGCTTCTCATTCCCGAATTTACTTGGAACGGTCCTTGTCACAGTTGAAGCATTGGTTTCTCCTTGGTATAAATGCTTGTACCGTTCTCTGCTTCCTCTTCTGTCAAATGTTCACTGGCTACATTCTTTTTTTTCTGTCCATAGTAGTTTCATCAACTTCACTTTTGATTATTGTCAGATACCAGGCTGTAATCTAGGTGCATCAGATCTCATCATCCTTTAATCAATCTCTTCTTCTTTACCAAAACTAAAGATAATAACTTATTCTTTTGCTAGCAATCAAGCAACCAGAACCAAATCATGATTTGAAAATAAGCATTGTAATATTCTAAATGATTAAGTGGATGAAATTCTTTGGTATCTCATTGTACTATATGGATATGCTATAATCTGATATTGAAATCACAGAGGTTGATAATTTAAATACCCTTAAATGCAGTCATTGCTGTGAACAATCACTGACTATACAGCTTGGTATTTGGGGGGAGGTTAAAAGCTTAAAAGTAGATGCTTGTATCTAGCTACTGAGGACAAATTCTCTTGCTCTAAGTTTTCTTCACCCCCCTTCTCTAAAGAATTTTTCAAAAAGAAACCACATCAATAAATGTGGAGTTGCAGTGTCACTCACCATATCATGGTCTGAGACGGGTCCGAAGCTGGTGACGAAGATATCAGTCTTCACTTCAGTTACACGCTCTGATGAAGCAGGAAATTGGGACAGTGAGTGTCTATCAACAATTCTCATTAGATCTCCCCACCACAAGCTCACACCCAAATGGGAAATTTATTGCCTTTGATTAGCTATTTCTAAAATTGTTCTGCAGTGTAGTCTTGATAATTTACTGCTTACACAGGAAATTTCACAGTTAATATTTTCAGCAAGGAAGAAAGTTGAAATATGCCACTTTGAGAGACAGTATAATATTTTGGTAAATGTATAGTTATTTTTGGTGAGGATTCCATTGATTTCCATTATTTTCTATTCAATTATTTATTAGTGGACAAACATGATCTCACTAATTATACAAAAACCTCTCGTGTTATAGTCAAAATAAATCATCATGTAGATCATTTTTTTTCAATTTTTATTGCTACCATCTGTCTATCACCTTTATTTCTGAATATATCTTACTTTACTGCACTAGCCAGAAGTTCATCTCTTGTAACAAATAATGAAAAAGGGGGGGAAAGTTAAGAAAAAGAAAAAAACAAGCTACCAACTGACCCTGATTGCATGTTCAGTGTTCCAAAGCTGTAGTAGATAAAAGGAGGAACATTTTCCCATTTTTTTTTAATGTGGGCTATCCTTAGTCATTACAATTACAGTAAATCTGGTTTGACTTTACTAATTCTGCTGAAGATTTGTATAGTTTAATGTTAGACTTTTTACACTTTGTTCCATATTCTCATGCTATTTGACTAACTTTCTCAAAGCACATTTTATATGTCAGGGAACTTTATTCTCTTTAACACAATGTTACAGTTTATCAATGCCTTCTTTTATGTACTCAGTCGTATGCAAATGATTGAGATTATTCCTTGAGAAAATCTGCCTTAACTTCTACCGTGTTTCCCCGATAATAAGACCTAGCCCGAAAATAAGCCCTCCCCTTACTGTGTAAGATTCCTCTAAAATAAGCCCTCCCACGAAAATAAGCCCTATTGAGATTGCTACTGTAGTGAAGGTGATCCCCAGCGCTACACGCTACATTATGGTACCCTCTGTATGCACCGTCCCCCCCCCCCGTGAAACTCACGCCGTGCTCCAAGCTGCATCCAATCAGAGCTGCAGCAGTGAGCACGTCATCCTGTTCTTCCCCAGTGATTTGCTTATTGAATAAAGGTACATTTTTTTGTTCACATTTACCTGTTTATTAAAATTGCTGTCAATGTTCATTAAAATAAGCCCTCCCCTGAAAATAAGCCCTCTGATGTTTTTCTGTCCAAAAAAATTTAATAAGACAGTGTTTTATTATCGGGGAAACACGGTATTGATATCTTCAAAGTTGGTAACAAATAATACACATTTTATGGCATACAAACTGTTCATTTAATAGAAAATATTTCAAGTTCAACTTGATTTTATTTTAATGGCCTTTGGTGTCATATATATTAACCAATAAACTGAACTTTATTACAGTGTTATGACACTTCTTAACATAAACAGTGACATTTCCTAAGAAATACAGTAGCAGTAGAGGAAATAGCATAGTGTTGCTTACATGAAACCAAAAAAATATTGTACTACTTGAAAATCAACTGCCTATACACTTATGTAATAGATCACAAAATACTCATGTTTTGATTATCAGCTATCAGAATTTGAGAGGTCAATTTGCTTAATAAAATAAATAAACATCTAACAGAATATTAAAAAATGGAATGCGAAAATCAAATTACCATTGAATTTCATATATTTTATTTATAATATTAATATGTAGTATATCAATATAATAATAATATCTTACATATAAATGTATTACATTTAATTGCTATCCTTATTTTTAACTGACTGTGTCTGGCAAATTTTTGGAGGAAATTCCCTATTGGAATCATGTAATTCAGTTCAATTTGGTGAAATTCCAGAAATATTTAAGTATTATGTACAAGCCACTATGCTGGGTCCTGGGTATCTACTGACAAAAATAAGACAGTCCTTTCCCTCAAAAACCTTCTGTTCTATCAGAGGTGAAATGTGCACACAAATGAGAAAAGTACCCGGAAAACTGAGAGCAGAAAAGAGTAACAACATTGGGAGAGATAATTAATACTTCATTGGGAAGATGCCACCAGAGTGAACTCTTGCAGGAAGAAAAAGGATTTTAAGAGGCAGATGGGAGAATCTGGTTCAGGCTTGTAATTTTGCACATGCACAAAGGTAAGAGAATATTGAACTCAGGGAAAGTATGACATTCCTGTTTGGTTGAACCCTAAAGTTTTGAATGAGAGTTTTATGCAGTTAGGGTGAAAAAAAGGGTCAGGTGTTTGACAGATTATGGTGTCTTAAATGCCACAGCAAGTATTATGTACCTTAGAGCAAATTTAGTAATGACTGAAGGATCTTGTGAGTAAGAAAAGAGACAGTCATAGCTGTGATATCTTAACAATGGTGTGTTTTTAATTGTAGAGGAAAGAAACCAAAGTAGGGGAGAAGCTATTAGAGACAATAAAATTTGCCTAGGAAAGAGATAATTAGGGTAGGATTTAGGCTTGTGACTTGAGTGGAGAAAAGGTAGTAGATGTTAAAGATTTTCTTTTGGTTGAATTGAACACTTGTCAACTAACTCAATTTAAGATATAAGGGAGAAAATATATTCTAGTTATAGAATGAGGAAGATGATGTCAAATATAGTGACTGTCTTTGGTAACTATACTTTATGTACTTTCTATGGGCATCTATGGGGGAAGTTCAGAGGTCTTAGAAAAAGAAAACAGTAATAAAAATGTCAAAAATATTTCTCATATTTTTAAAAGAATCTATGATAACTTCAAGTCTATAAATCATAGATACATGGGAATATATTTTTTTCAAATGAGAAAAAAACTGATTTTATAAATAACTCAATAGGTAGACTGTACAGTAAATTTGCAACCTCTTAAAAACTGTCTAATATAATTGGGTCCAAGGAGATACAAAGTCTCTCTTCACTTCTGACTGTTGAAGGGTTGCCTCAGAAAAACATAAACATGGGGAAACAAAAGAAAATGGGATTGTTACTTGATCATACTAGATTTCCACTTCCTACTTCCAGATAATCAGGTAGGATTTGGAGACAGAATTGTGACCTCATCCAATACTCCTAATGACATCAGTCTGAGATGTCGTCTTGGTCTTACTGTCCAGTCTCATACTGCAATGATGGGTTCCTTGAGCTACATTATTGTTTCTTGAAATCAAAATAGGCTTAGTCAAAAACTCATCCTGTACTAGAATAACTTCAGAAGAAATTTTATATTTCAAGCCATCTTGAAGAGAAAATGTTTTTATTCTATTCTATAAAAACTATGATTCGAACAGTGAAAGCATCATCCATCATGTCTTTAACATAATGGATGTACATTATTGGTGGCCCTGAAACTACCATTCTCTGATGGTACATAGCATACTTTAAAATATTAGCCATTCTTTTATTCTTAAGTGTTCATACAATAGATAGAATTCTTTATTGAAAAGAATAGGTAGTGATTAATTGATGTTTTAATTATTTGTCTAGATAAACAGACACTAAAACAGCATATGTATGCTAACCAATACTTTATCATTGTATTTGGTCATTATTACAGTTACATTGGAAAAGGAAGTTATAACATATTGAGGCATATATTGGAATGGTTGGAACCACCAACTTAACATTTGACTAATTATGTGATTCAACTTTGCTTTGATTCTAATTCTGAAAGTCAGAACTATTCTCAATAGTATAAGTACAAGTTAGGATGAAATGATGTGTATGGGCTGGAGATGATAGTGATCTTTGTCAGCATTTATTTTTGCAGCATTAACTTCAAAGAGAAGATTTACTTACATGCATTTCATAACAGCTGGCTTATTGATCTCTATCTACAAAGCTGCACATACCAGGAAACTTGAGGTAGGTGTATTTGTTTTGTCCATTGCCATTAATTATATTACTCAGAGTGAAGTTTGATAACTGTACTTTGTGGTAGCTCCAAGGTTTATATGGGAGGTAATTAGCTCCATTAGCAGTTCATTTTGCCCAAAGGTTTGAGTATCTGAGATTTATTAACTTCCACAATGATTTAATGCTCAAAAGAAGAAAGGAGCTCTATAGGTCAAGATGGCGGAATAGAAGCAGGACCTCCCCATGGCTCTCCGTTCCACCTTCCCCAATCCATGTAAAAAGGGGACTCTAAACAAATTTTGGAGATGCATATCCCACAAAATGACACAGAGAAGCTAACCTCCTGCTGAGGATAGCCCAGCAGGCCAGCAGGAATCTGCCAGGAAAGCACTCTGGGAGCCGATCCCAGCTCCACTCTGAGGTTTAGCCTCAGGGCAGGCCTGACCAGCTGCTGGCCAGAGGGACTCCACAGCAGCAGCTGTGGCCATTTCCAGAATGATCAACACATAGATGCAAATGACAAAGTGAGAGGTCAGTGCAGTGGGGACTTTGGGACCCAGTAAGTGGGAGTGCATAGCTTTTGCTCCCAGGGCGAGAAGCCTCTGAGACACTGGCACAGCCAGCCAGCACCACTTTGCAGCTTCAGATACTGGCCTGCAGAGTACAGGGGGACCAAGCACTAGTCTGAGGAGTAATCGCTTTTGCTTTATCCTGCTTGGATCTGGATTGCAGTCTAGGGTGGAGGTACTGGGGTGCATGACCAGCTTGCCAGAGTGTGTGGAGAGCTCAGAGAAGGCACCAATCTAATACCCCCCAGCAGCTGAGAAAACCACAGTATTTGGGGCAAAAGCTCCCCATCTGGTGGCAGAGACCTACGTGGCAAAAAGCCCAGGGGTCAAGTGATTGAGGGGTGACATGGCCAGGCAAAGGAAACAAAGCAGACAGAAGATTCTAACATTAGACTCCTATTTTGGGGACAAAAAGGAGCAAAGCATAGAACAAGAGGAAGACAGTGAAATCAGAACTCCTGTACCAAAAGCTTCAAAGGAAAATATGAGCTGGTTACAGGCCATAGAGGACCTTAAGAAGCAGAAAAGATAAGTGGAGGAAAAATTGGGAAGAGAAATGAGAACAATGAAAGAAAATTACAAAATGAGAGCCAACAGCCTGACTGAGGAAAATAACATCTTAAAAAAATAGACTAACTCAATTGGCAAAAGAGGCTCAAAAAGGCAATGAGGAGAAGAATGCCTTAAAAAGCCAAATTTGCCAGAGGGAAAAAAAGAATCTGAAAAGCTCACTGAAAAGAGTCATTGCTTCATAATTGTATTGGAGCAAATGGAAGCTAATAACTTTATGAGAAATCAAGATGCTGTTAAACAGATCCAAATGAATGAAAGAATAGAAGGCAATGTGGAATATCTCATGGGAAAAATCACTGACCTGGAAAATAGAGCCAGGAGAGATAACTTAAAAATTATTGGACTACCTGAAAGCCATGATGAAAGTAAGAACCTAGAAATCATCTTCCAGGAAGTTCTCAAAGAAAACTGCCCTGATGTTTTAGAACCAGAGGGCAAAATAGAGGTTGAAAGAAGCCACCGATTACCTCCTAAAAAAGATCCCAAAAAGAAACCTCCTAGGAATATTATAGCCAGGTTCTGGAATTCCCAGATTAAGTAGAGAATATTACAAGGAGACAGGAAGAAACAATTTGAAAATTGTGGAAACACAATCAGGTTAACCCAGGATCTAACAGCTTTTACACTGAGGGATTGAAGGGCTTGGAATATGACATTCTGGATGTCAAAGGAGCTGTAATTAAAACCAAGAGTCACCTACCCAGAAAAACTGAATATCATATTACAGGGGGAAATATGGTCATTCAATGTAATCGAAGACTTTCAAGCATTCTTGATGAAAAAACCAGAGATGAATAGAAAATTTGACATTCAGATACAAGAAGCAAGAGAAGCATGAGAAGGTAAACAGGGAAAAAAACCATAAGGAACTTATCAAAGTTGAACTATTAACATTCCTACATGGACACACAATAATTGCAACTTATGAAACCTTTCTCACTACTTGAAGGGAATAGAAATATATATATATATATATATATATATATATATATATAT
>NW_027186372.1:21052021-21074955 GCF_028583685.1 Petaurus breviceps papuanus
ATATATATATATATATATATATATATATATATATATATGTTTCTGTGTGTGTGTATATATGTCTATATATGAGGGCATATGAATACATACATGAATGTGTGTATATATGTTTACAGGTATACATAGATAGAGGGCACAGGACCAATTTAACAGGAAGAGATGATACTGAAAAAGTGAAATTAAGAGGTGAGAGAGGAATATAATGAGATGACATGGGGAGAGACAGAATGGGCTAAAATATTTCATATAGAAGAGGCAAGGGAAAATGGTTACAATGGAGGGAAAGAATAGGAAGGCAAAAAGAAATGGGTCAACTTTATTCCCATTGAATTTGGCTTGAGGAGGGAATAAAATACACACTAAATAGGGTATCTCACCCTACAGGGAGTAGGGGGGAAGGGGATGAAAGGGATGGTGATGGAAGGGAGGGCAGACGGGGAGGGGGAAGGAAGTTGGATATACACAGTTCTGAAAAGGGACAAGATCAAAGTAGGGAATAGAACAAGTGGGAGGTGTGATAGGAGGGAGGGAAATGTAGTCATATTTTACAATATATCTACTATGTTATTGTTTTGCATTAGCCACACATGTACAACCTTTACTGAACTGCTTATCTTCCCAGTAAGTGTGGGTGACAAGGGAGGAAGGGATTGAATCTGGAATTCAAATTTTAAAATAAAATGTTTCAATATATATACTATTATTAATACTATTTTACATGTAATTGGGAAAAAAGATATACAGGAACTGGGGCATAGAGATCCACTGGAAAAGTCAAAAGGGGTATGGGAGAAAATATGGGAGAGAGCAGATTGGAGGAGAGGATATCCTGTGGGACTGCTATTTTGGGGCGGTGGGTGGGGGAAAAATGGGGAGAAAATTTGTAACTCAAAACCTGGCGGAAATTAATGATGTAAACATAAGTTAATAAAGCATTGGAAAAAATGAAAAAAAAGAAGCAAGTAGGACACTGTTTCAAATAGCATAGGTACATGAAAAAGTGCCAAACACAAAGAACCTGGATTACTTTATTAAGAAAATTTTATACCAAGTTACATTCATTCTAATTACAAATGGAGTTCCTAGATAGTAGGTCAAAGGAATATGATAAGTATAGCTTACCAAAATTGTATTCAAACTCAAGCTCTTTTGTTAGGGACAAATTGCAGTAAATAGGGTAAAAAACAGTATGATTGGATAAGTGTTAATTGAATGGAGAGATTCAAAGAGTAATCATCAATATTTAAATGGCAAATTGAACTTCTTTTCAATGTTCCAATATTAAATTGAATTGTGATATCTTCTTGCACATAAATCCTATTGAGCTAGTCTCTGGTATATGCCTATGAGTGCATTGTGTATCTAGATAGTAATGCATAGTGGATTGAGAAATAGAAATATGGTCTCAGAATCAGGAAAACTTTGTTTCAAGTCCTCCTTTGATATACACATTGGTTTCCTGTCCTTGGACAAGTAAGCTCTCTAAGAACATATATGCACAATGGGTATCAATCACATTGCTTTCCTTTTTGGTGAGAAGCTGGAGAGAGGGAGAAAATTTGAAACTCAAATTTAAAAAAATGTTTAAAAATTTAAAAGAAAGACTATATATTACAGAATATGTGCTTATTTGCATTGTCTAAGAAGTTTTCTCATCCAGGGGTTGCCTATATAGAAGGAATATGAGCTCCCACATCTGCACTTGGAACTCATAACACTAATAAAATCACATTGCTTAAAAAGTGGGTAGGCATTAGGTAAAGACAAGATGGTGTTATAAATGCAGGGACTTACCTGAATTCTCCCTCAAACCCCATCAAATACCTTAAGTAATGACTCAAAATAAATTCTAGAGAAGCAGAACTCACAAAAAGATGGAGTGAAACAATTTTTCCAGTCCATGACAACTTAGCACATCAGCAGGATGCAACAGGGTGAGAGAGGAACTCAGTCTAGAGCAAGCTATACCAGCACAGACCAGGTCTCAGCAAACCCAGAGTAGGCCATGATGTGACTGAATCAGTAGCAGCAGTGGCATTTTCCTGACCTCCCATACCAAAGACAATAAAGAGATTGGGGAACTGGTCAAAATGTGATTTAAAGGGATCCCTTTGTTTGTACCAGGGGCAGGACTCTGTTGTATTGCCTATATTTGGATCTAGATCTTGTACTTCTGAGTCTCAATCCCAGGGCAAGGAGGAGCACATTGGAGCGTGTGGCCACAGAGGAACAGGGACCCTGCTCAAAGTTCCAGAGTGAAAAAAGAGTGCTTGTGCTCACTCACAGACAAGTACACAGGACAGGAAAGTTGAAACACACCTCTGACTATATTGTGGGGGGAGCGAAAATTTATGGTCTTGAGGCCACATATGACCTTCTGGGTCCCTGGGTGTGTTATTTTGACTGATCCCAGTTTTACAGAATAAATCCTTTTATTAAGAAGATCTGTTCTGGGAAGTTTGAATTCAGTCAAAGGGCTAAACTGATCTATACGACTACATGTTGCTTCGAGGTCACAAGTTCCCCAACCCTGAACTAGATCATACCATATTGAAAGAGCCAAAAAATTACAGATCCCCAGAAATACCTAGGAAAACAGCTCCCAAAAAACCCTAAAGCTTAGGACAGCGCCCCCTAAACTTAGGAAGCAAAGTTCCACTTTAACACTGACTTAAAAGTCAAGAAATAAGGTAGAAAATGATCAAACCATAGGAAAAAAATATTCTGACCATAGACAGCTACTGTGGTGAGAAGAATCAAAGCACACACTTGGAAGATGACAAATCCAAACTTCCTGCATCCAAAGACTCAAAGAAAAATATGAATTGTTCTTGGGCCATGGAACATGCAAAAGGATTTTATAAGAGAGGTAGATGAAAAATTAAAAATAGATATGAGAGTGATGCAAAAAATATCACCAAAAAAGAGTCAGCAGTTTGGCAAAGGAAATAGAAACATTCTGAAGAAAATAACACCTTAAAAAAAAGAATAGATCAAATTAAAATACACACACACACAATCCAATGAAGAGAAGAAGGACTTGAAATGTAGAATTGGACAAATGGAAAAGAGAATACAAAAGCTCAGTGATGAAAATAATTTCTTAAACTTAGAATTAGACAAATGAAAACTAATGGTTTATGAGAAATCAAGAAACAATCCAAGAAAATGAAAAGAATGAAAAAAACTAGAAGGTATTAAATCTCACTGGAAAAACAACTGACCTGGAAAACAGATCCAGGAGAAACAATTTAGGAATTATTGGATTACCTGAAAGGCATAATAAAAAAAAGAACCTAGACATCAATTTTCAATAAATTATCAAGGAAAACTGCCCTGATATTCTAGAACCAGAGGGTAAAATAGACTGTGAAAAATTCAACTAATCACCTCCTAAAATATATCTCAAAATGAAAATTACCAGGAACATTATAGACAAATTCCAGACCTCCCTCATCAAAAAGAAAATACTGTAAGCAAGGGGTAGAGCCAAGATGGCAGAATAAAAGCAGGGACTTATTTGAGCTCTTCCCCACTTCCCTCCAAATATCTGTAAAATATGACTAAACAAATATTAGAGCCTCAGAACCCCCAAAATTATTAAGTGAAACAACTATCCAGCATGGAGCTGAGAGTAGAATCCATTCCAGCATAGGCCACTCTAGTATAGACAAGGCCAGAAGAGGCCTCAGGGCAGTGAATCTCTGGCAACTGTGGCAATTTCACGTTTTTTGGCTCACAAACACCAAAGACAGCATAGAATGTCAGTGGGAAAACTCTGTAAGATATGGGTGAGAGAGGACCATTTTCTGGTCCCAGCCCAAGGGCAGCAAAGGTGGTGGAAGTGGTGGCAGCTGGAGCATCAACAGCTATTTACAGAGCTCCTAGACCACATATAGTGGAGGAAATAAGCAGCTAATCAGAGGGGGATTTCAGGGACCTCTTTGCTTGTACTGAGGCAGGATTCTCTTGCTTCACTCTGCTTGGATATGGGTCACAGTGCTGTGTGGTGGTTCTGGGGTGAGGGGGAGTCCTGGTGTGACAGAGTTTGTGGCTGTGGTGGAGAGGGAATCCTCATAGTTCCAAGGCAGAAAAGAGTGATTGTAGTCACTTACAAACCAGATCACAGGCCAGGAGAGGAGTAAAAAGCTCTCCTTTGATCATGCAACCTTGGAAGAATTTAAAATTTACAGGCCCCTGGAAGTATCTCTGAAACCCCTGAAGTTTGGGACAAGACACCCTACATAATGAAAGTAGAGTCCTATTGTAATAAAGAGTTAGAATGCCAAGTATTTGACTGGGAAAATGAAGAAACAGTGTAAGTCTATAGAATCTTCCTTTGATGACAAAGAAGATCAAAACATACAACCAGAAGAAAACAACAAAGTCAAAGCTCCTACATCAAAAGTCTAAAAGAAAAAAATATTAATTGACTTCAGGCCATAGAAGAGCTCAAAATAGTATTCTGAAAATCAAGTAAGAGAAGTATAGGAAAAATTGGGGAAAAAATGACAGTGATGCAAGAAAATCATAAAAACATGATTCAACAGCTTGGTTAGGAGACCCAAAGAAGTACTAAAGAAAGTAACACCTTAAAAAAAGGCTAACCCAAATGCCAAAAGAGGTTCAAGAAGCCAATGAGGAGAACAGTGCCTTAAAAAGCAGAATTGGCCAAAGGGAAAAGGATGTGCAAAAGCTCACTAAAGGCAATAATTCCTCAAAAATTAGAATGGAACAAATGGAAGCTAATGACTCTATGCAAAATCACAAAATTATGAATCAGAACCTGAAGAATGAAAAAAAAAGAATACAATGTGAAATAGCTCATTGGAAAAACCACTGACAAGGAAAATGGATCCAGAAGAGATCATTTTAAAATTGTTTGACTTCCTGAAAGTCATGATCAAAGAAGAACCTAGACATCAACTTCCAAGAAATTAACAAGAAAAACTGCCTTGATATTCTAGAACCAGAGTGAAAATTATAAATTGAAAGAATCCACCAAACACATATTGAAAGAGATTCCAAAAGGAAACACCTAGGAATATCGCAGTCAAATTTCAGAGTTCCCATGTCAGAGAGAAGATATTACAAGCAATCAGAAAGAAGCAATTTGCACAATGTGGAAACAGTCATGATAACAGAAGATCTAGACGCTTCTACATTAAGGGATCAGAGGGCTTGGATTATGATATTTTGAAGGTCAAAGGAGCTGGAATTAAAACCAAGAATCACCGATCCAACAAAACTGAGTATAATACTTCAGAGGGGGAAAGGGACTTTCAATGAAATAGAGGATTCTCAGACATTCTTTATGAAAATACTAGAGCTGAATGGGAAAAAAATATGTATAAATTAAGAGAAATATGAAAATATAAACAGGTAAGAAAAATCATAAAGGTCTTATTACAGCTGAATTGTTCATATTTATACATGGAAAGATGATATTTGTAACTCATGAGACTTTTCTCAGTAGGGAATACATACATACATACATTCATACATGAACATACAGAGAGAGAGAGAGAGAGAGAGAGAGAGAGAGAGAGAGAGAGAGAGAGACGGAGAGAGAGAGCTAATGGGGTGAATTTAATGTGAAGTGGTGTCTAAAAATTAAAATTAGGTGGTGAGAGGAATATATTGGGAGAAGGAGATAGGTGGAGATAGAATGGGGTAAATTATTTCACATGAAAAAGGCAAGAAAAAGCTTTTATAATGCAGGGGAAGAGAGGAGTGCTGAGTGGGAATCATCATATTTAACTTAAGGAGGGAATAACATATACATATAATTGAGTATCTTACTCTACAGGAAGGTAGGAGGAAGGGAATAAGAGGGGGAATGATAGAAGGGAGGGTAGATTGGGAGAGTGTGTAGTCAGAAGCAAATGTTTTTGAAGAGGGATTGGGTAAAAGGAAATAATAGAATAAATGGAGGGGCAGGATAAGATGAAGGGAAATATAGTCTTTCACAACATGACTATTATGGAAGTGTTTTGCTTAAGTACACATGTATAATACATATTGAATTACTTGACTTCTCACTGAGGGTGTGTAGGGAGGGAAGAAGGGAGAGAAAGTGAAACTCAAAGTTTTAAAAACAAAAGTTAAAAAAAAATTTCTGCATGCAACTGGGAAATACAGGCAATGGGGTATAGAAATCTGTGTTGCACTAAAAGAAAGTGAGGAGAAGGGAAATAGGAAGGTGTTTGATAGAAGAGAGGGCAGAGTTGGGAAAGTGGTAATCAGAATGCATGTCATCTTGCAATGGGGGGAAGGGAGAGATGGGGAGAAAATTTAGAATTGAAAATTTTGCAGAAATGAAATTGAAGACTAAAGTAAATTAATTAATTTTAAAAAAGAAAATACCACAAGCAGTCAGAGAAAAGCAATTGAAATATCATGGGGCCATAGTCAGGATATGTAATGGAAATTCAAATTTTTAACATCTTCCCTGCCCCTAGGCTAGAGTGCATCTGGAGCCTGGCATGGGAGGCTTGTTTTTCAGTAGATACTTTTTGATTGGCCAGTGGGTCCAGAAGGTTGTTACATTCTCTGAGCCAGGAGGAGGCTATATAAACCCTGATTTGAGGCTTTGCTTTGGGGCTCACTTTGAGAAGTGTTCTGTGATTTGATCAGATGAGACTCTGGGAAGCCGTTGTTGAGAGACCCCCGGCTTTGAAAAACCCAGATGTTGATTTGGTATGGATGTAATGGTTGAACAGTTTGGAATCCTGTCTACTTGATCTGTTTCTCTGGCTTGATAATTCTGTCTGTATACTCTGAAGTTAGGGATGCTGACCTTTTTCCCCTGAACTAGGTAAACATACATATTTGACTGATTAAGGTAAGCTTGTTAACCCATTTTGAGTTGCTTTCCTTTCACAAAGCAGATCTAAGAACCTGTGTTGGCAGCCACCCTGGGGACGCTGGGGTGCTTGCTGCTACAGGATAACAAAATATTTAACAGCTTCTACATTAAAGATTCAGAGGGTTTGGAATATGATATTCCAGGAAGCAAAAGAGCTAGAATTATAACTGAGAATCACCTACCCAGCAAAACTGAGTGTAATCCTTCAGGGGAAAATCTGAACATTCAATAAAATGAGGACTTTCATTGATTCAAAAGGACTTAATGGATTATTCCTGATGAAAAATCCAGAAGCGAATGGATAATGTAAAAACAGGATACAAAAAAAGCATAAAAAGGTAAACAAGAAAGAGAAATCATAAGAGATTCTATGAGGTTACATTATTTATATACCTAAATGGGAAAATTATATTTATAACTCCTAGAAATTTTCTTATAATTAGAGCAGTTGGAAGGAATATAAAAGATGGAAAGCAGAAGTGTCAGTTAAATTGATGGTATGATTATCTAAAAATAAAAATTAAATTAAAGGATGAGAAAGACGAATGCACTGGGGGAAGGGGAAAGAGATAGGTAGAATGGGAGAAATTATCTGACATAAAAGAAACCTGAAAGAGATTTTACAATAGAGTGGGAAATGGAGGAAGCAAGGAAGGAAGCATATAAATCTTACTGTTATTGGAATTGGCTCAAAGACGGAATAATATACACAACAAGCTGGGTGTAGAAATCTATCTCACTATACAGGAAAGAAAAAAAGGAGAAGGGATAAGAGAATTAGGGGAGCTGATAGAAGGGAGGGAACTTTGGAGGAGATAAAAGTCAGAAGCAAAACAATTTTGAGAATGGGCAGGGTAAAAGAAGAGAGAAAGATAAACCAGGAGAAAATAGGATGAAGGGATATACATAGTTGGTAATCAATACCGTGAAAAAAAAAGTTACAGTTAATTTCTCTAATAAGGACTTCATTCATCAAACATATAGAAAATTGTGTCATGTTTATAGAACTAAGGTTCATCACTCAATTGATAAATAGTCAAAGGACATGAGAAGGTAGTTTTCAGTCAAAGTAATCAAAGCTATCTATAATCATATAAAATGTTCTAAATCACAATTGGTGAGAGAAATTAAAATTAAAAAAAAAACTCTGAGCTACTACCTCACACCTGTCAGGTGGTTAATATGACAGAAAGTTAAAATAACAAATGTTGGAGGAGATGTGAGAAAATTAAAACATTAATGTACTATTGGCAAAGTTGTATACTGATTCAACCATTCTTGAGAGCAATTTGGATCCATGCCCAAAGGCCTATAAAACCATGCATACCCTTTGACCAAGCAATACCACTACTAGATCTGTATCCCAAAGATATTTTTAAATGACCTATGGATACAAAAATACTTGTAGCAGCACTTTTACTGGTGGTAAAGAATTGGAAATTGAGGGGACATGCATCAATTGGAGAAATGGCTGAAAAAGTTGAATATGATTGTGATGTAATACTACAGTCCTTTAAGAAATGATGAGCAGGATGGTCTCAGAAAAACATGGAAAGACTGACATGGAGAGATGATGAGTGAAGTGAGTAGAGTCAGGTGAACATTGTACGTAGTAAAAAAATATTGTATGATGATCTACTATCAATAGTTTAGCTATTCTTAGCAACACAATGATCAAGACAATTTTTGTAGGACTTGACAATGCAAGGAGCTATCCATCTCCAGGGAAAGATCTGATAAAGCCTGAAAGAAGATTAAAGATACCTTTTCTTTATTTTTCTTTTTTTCTGTTTTCTTTCATAGAATGACTACTTTGAAATGTGTTTTGCATAACTGCAAATGTATACCCTACACCAAATTGCTTGTCTTCTCAATGAGGAGGGGGAAGAAAGTGAGGGAGAGAATTTGGAATTTAAAATTTGAAGAGAAAAAGGAATGTTGGAATTGTTTTCACATATAATTGGAAAAAACAAAATACTAAATGAGATTTTACAAGTGGAGTTTTGTGTCTTTCTGGGCATGGAATGCTATGAAGTACGTGTAATATACCATAACCTAATAGTATATATAATAATGTGAATATATGTGTGTAACTATGACATAGCCCACTATAATCAATCTAAAATTACTAAGGTAGATATGTCTTAGTGTAGACTTTAAGAAGAACTAGAAAGGACTGAGTTTGAATCCAGATTGAAGCAAACTACCTGATCTTTTTCTTTTTCTTGTTTGGTTTTGTTTCCTCTTTACCATTTTTCATTCCATCTCATAAATTCTGTCTTTATAACCTGACTAATGTCCAATGTGAAAGTATTTGCAGATCCTATACTTGATGGTATGCCATCGTGGGGGGGGAGGGGGGGGAGGGAGAGAACATTTGAAACTCAAAGAATTGTGGAATTGAATCTTGTAAACTAAAAGTAAACAAACAAATTAATAAAGACCCCCCCAAAAAAAGAAGAAATCAGAACTTAAAAGAACCTTAAGAAGAAATCCAACCTAAAAAATTCCTTTTCCTACCATGTACATAGAGCTAGTCATTTCACAATTTGAAGTAAAAAAGAGAGCTAATACTTTGCTAATAAATTGCAGTCAAAACATAACATAATTTCATCCTACTTCCTGCTTGGAGGAAATTTTCTTTTCAACAAATCAGACAACTGGAAAATTCTGAAGTTTCAGAAATAACAGTGAAAGAAGGACTAGGTGAAGAGAAGGATGGAGATAATTAGGAAATAGTAATTTTGTCTTAGCCTTGGGCATGTATATCTTGATTTTGATTAACACAAAAGAAAATCTTCTGCCTTTGACTTTCTTTTATGTATTGATTTTTTTAATTGAGCATATTCTTTATAATGTTTTTACTAAGGATAATATGGTCCCATAGTTCCATTTAATAGGAAGTAGAATCTTTGGTGTATACGTAGCATGGAAGGGTTAGAAAAAAGGAGATGAGATTAACTACTACAATTTGCTGTGAGGAAACAGAGGTCGTTGAGCTTCCAATTAATGACTGTTCATTGGAAATATCATTCACAATACATGAAAGAAGGTCAAAAATAAAACCATGGTCATTTCTTATTTTTAGTCACACTGGCAGTGAGAAATAACTATGTCATGGGTATGGAAAACTGATCCCGTGTGAAAAGGTCATATGGGTGGTTGTTTCTGATATTCATAGCAGATGTTTCCCATTGCACAAGCTCTAATTTTTAACTTTTCTGGCACTGTATAAATGGTTCTGCCTAATCTTAGAGGCTCTTTGGAATTGATCAGACATATGGCTTAAAATGCAGCTTAAAAATTAAAAATTATAAGGGCAAGAGGTTTTCTTAATGGGCTAGAGGATCCCTTAGAGCTATCTAAAATGGAATGGATTGCATATTGAGCTATAATTTTCTATAACTAATGGTATTTAACTGAATTTGAATGTTACCCTTATAAGAATATTGGAGTTGACTATTCTTAAAATGAGCAGAGGGCAGACTTGATAATCTATAAAATCTCCATCCAACAATTATATGCCACACAACTGAGACAATGAGCTAGAACTGTTTTAAGTTCCAAATTTATGTTTAATTTAACTTCCCCATGAAAAATAAAGTCCATAATACTTTAAAAGAAGTTTGCAGGATTACCAGTCTCATGAATCATATTCATGAGGTTTGTTGAAATCCTCTTTTACTTAAGAATACAGTATATTTTTATAACAATAAATTTAAATAAAATTCTATTGGAAAGGGAAAAAATGGAAATATTTTCAAAAATGGTGCCTCCAAGTTAGAGTTTCAAACAAATTCTAATATTAGACAAAGAGTTATCTAAGCATGAATTTGTCAATATTCACAGACTTTTGAGCTCATTCAACCACACTTAGGGAAAGGATGGGGAAAAGCGTGGCTTAACATTTGTTTATGTTTGCTTGTTATTTTTTTAAAGAATTTTAGTTGACCACAAATGCAGCATGAATAAACAAGTGTTGCATAGGCTTCCCAGAAAGCTAATGCAATGATAGGATACATTTCAAAAAGTAAATTCTCCTGAGCTTCATGTCACTGGGAAATTTCAAGTAGGAAATGAATAACCACATATCATTTTGTAAATGGGATTCTTGCATCAGGTAAGAACTTGATCTAGATCATCTCTGAGTATGCTTCCAATTCTAATAATCTTGGATTCAAAATTCAAAGATGACTCCTTTAACCCCCCACTACCCCCCCCAAAAAAAAAACTTGGAAACTCCATAGGTCTTGGTGTTTTAATAACCCCAATGGAACATATTGGTACAAATTAGCAAAATGTTACTTTTAAGTGGCATTAAAAAGCCCTTCATTTTTGACCACATGAAGCAAACTCTAATTTTAACCATTCTTTTCTTTTCATTCTTGCACAGACAATCCTGACAAATTACGAGACTTTTGTGTTTGGAAAGAGAAGTAAAGAATACACCAAGTTTATCCTAAGACTTTTTTTAAATCATAGTAGGTTTTGAGATTCAATTCAATATTCTTCACCTTCTACATCTACAAAATATTGTTAATGATAATTAATCTACTGAATGATGACTCTCAGATACTCCAAAGTCCTAATTAATGGAGACTGCACCTAATAAGGCAGAAAGGAGACGGGCACTTTCAAAATATTTTCAGTAATAATATTCAAATGAAAAACAAGTCTTGAGTTACTCAGAAAATTCAGTTCATACAAAAATGTCCCATCCTATGAGAATTCCAGTCAATACTGGTTTCCTGTGCAGACTTTTTTTCAAGATCATAACAAAGGATTGATATGTGTGGTACATGAATTACATATTCTCATCCTGGGTAAACACACAATTTATTCCCCAAATCCTCACTTCTGAATTTCTGACTGTATAAAAATTTCTGACTGTATAAAAATTCATTGAATTTAAGGAAGTAAAAGTAAGGATAAGGATTCCCAAAGTCCATTGAGAAGCAGGAATATTTCCTCTTTACCTGAGAACATTTTACTCAATCACAGAATGGATTAGTGACAATTTCAAAGTTAGGTCCCCAAAGCAAGAGGAATTATAAACAGGCTAGCATTCACCAATGGAAATTATACTCCCCCCCTCAGTCCTCCATGAAGTAGGAAGGTCTTGTTTGTAAATCATTGAACTAAATGTTATGGCAATATGACCCATGATTAGAAATAAGATAAGTGATTTGTAACTTAAACGAATAGTAGGTAATCTATAGCATAAATGTTTCACAGACAAAAATCTACCAAACAGAATTATTTGAACATGCTGCTCAAGGAAGTTGTGGGTCCACCTACCCACTAAAAGTCTTCAAGAAAAAACTATATGACAGCTTGTTGGTTATATCATAGAAGAGATCCCTAACCAGACAAGACTTTTATTCATTGGCTCTTAAGTTTCCTTCCAAACCAGACTTTCTGTGCTTCTGAGAAATCTCAGTGAGCACTCCTCTTCCTCTGGTTATTTCATTTCTTCTGGTTCTATTCTTCCTTTCCTCTCTCCCTCTCCATCTTCCCTCAGTCTTTTTCTTTTTATCCTTTGATTTCCATTCCTTTCTCTCTTCTCTCATTTCCCTTTTCCTTTCTTATTCTTTTCTATCTCTTTTTGTATCTTAATATTCTTTCCTTCCTGTTTTTACTGCCTCCCCACTTCTATCTTTCTTCTACACAGAGTATTCCCTAAATGATGACAAACAAGTTGCACTCATGGGTTTTCAGTCTGAATGTCATTTATAGGTTAAATGTTTATTGACCTCTCTGGTATAAAACATTACACAGGATGGTATAGATTAAACAATGATACTCTAATAGAAGTTTAGTACTTAATTTTAATCTTTATTTTCAAGTTCTTAACAATTGCTTATTTCTTTCCAAATCACATGGTTTGCCCATTTCTCATTTTTATAACCAATATTGACATAAGAAGTCAATATTTCAGGGTGGCTAGGTGGCACAGTGAATAGAGCACGGCTCTGGAGTCAGGAGGACACGAGGTCAAATCCAGCCTCAGACACTTAACACTTACTAGCCTTGTGATCTTGGGCAAGTCACTTAACCACAATTGCCCTTCCAAAAAGAAAAAAAGACAATATTTTGTTCTTATTTTTTCTCTGGAATAAGAGCAATTAAATTCCTACAATCTCTAGTTAATTTTTCTTGTTAAAATTCTATTGGAGATAAACAAAAAGATTTAACAAATTCTATTTGAGATTTTTTTAAGATTTTTTTTTCAAAGCTAGGTTTCCTAAGGCTATGCTGAGAATATTGATAAAGTCAAAACAAAATAATACTTTAAAAAAATTACTCAACGTTACACTTAGTTCAACCTTTGCAAATCAGAGTTGCAATCTTTGCATAAAATTATTTCATTAGTTCTCTCAAATAGGTAATATGTCCTAAGTTTCTTTTTTAGTGGAACTAAGTATAAAGCCAGGGGATGATGTTATCTATACTCAGGACTATGAAAGCTTCTGAAGCCAAGTATTGATGAATGTTTCTGGTAATAACTCAAATTCCATTATTTTTATTTCTTGAACCCTTTCTAGAATATCCTTGTGGAAATAACTGAATCTATACATCTCTAAAGGCTTGAAAATATAAAGAATGTAGACTTAGTATCATATTTTGCACTAGATGTGGGAGATTTGGGCTCATTTCCTACCTGCAACATAATTTGTTACTCTGAAAAAGTAAATAATCCTGCCCCTTTGAAACTCTGGATTCTACTGCTCATAAAAGTAGAGTGAGTATATTATCAAATGAAATTAAATTTTAATACTTCTAAGTAACCACTGTGTTCAAGGTATTAGGCTTACTTCTGGATTATTAAATTCAAAACAAAACAATGCCTGCCTTCAAGGAACTGAAATTCTTCTGGAAAGAATATGGCATGCATAGAGATAAATACAATGTAAGGTAGAGAGTGAGGGCTACAAAGCCAAGGGCCAAAGTTATTTAGGAATAACTAACAAGGGAAAGAACACTGTTAGTTGAGGGGGGAAGGATCAGGGAAGACTATATGGAAGACTGTTTTAAGCTAAGGCATTATATGTCACAGAAGAGAGGGTTGTTATAATTTCAATGAGAGAATAGTAGACTAAGTAGCATAGTATTAGACTTGGAGTGAAGAAAATATGAATTTGAATCCTTCTTCATTCTTTTCTTTTCTGCTTTTTGGCGGGCAATTGGGTTAAGTGATTTGCCCAAGGTCACACAGCTAGTTTTGTGTGTGTGTGTTTGTGTGTATGTGTGTGTGTGTGTGTGTGTGTGTTAAGTGTCTGAGGTCAGATCCGAACCAAGGTCCTCCAGACTCCAGGACCGGTGCTCTATTCACTGCACCACCTAGCTACCCCTAAACTAATGGAGATGCCAGGAACCTTCTTCATTCTTATATATTTTGTCTTGCTCTATGATTCAATGGCACTGCTATTTTTTCTCCTCCTATGTGGAATTCCATTCATCAATTTTCAGTCATTTTTAACATCTGACTTACACGCTTGGATTTCTCCTTCTACTTTCCTCTGCCTCCTGGATTCCCTGACTTCCTTCAAATCTCAGATAAAATCTCATCTTCTGTGAGAAGCCTTTGCTTATATACTTTAATGCTGATACTTGCTTTCTGAGATTATCTCCAAATGACCTATGCCATTTATTAAATGTTTGTTGTTGACCTGAGCTGACTAGATCTATGACCCTGGGAGAGGCACTTTCCCTCTCAGTTTCCTCATCCATAAAATAAAATAAAAAATAGCACAGTTCACTTCACAGGTTGTGAAGATAAAATAAAGAAATATCTTAAAGTGTTTTATAAAGTATAATCCATCCATTTATCTATCTATCTATCTACCTATCTATCTATCTATCTATCTATCTATCTATCTATCCATGTAACTAATTTTAGCTACAATAGCACCTAGCATGATTGGTAGCCTAGATCTCCCCTTGTCTTAATTACTAATTATATCTTAATTCTTTTTCCATGTAATTTTTATATTTGGTGAGTATTATTTGTCCTGGGCCATGTTGAAATTGATTTCATAATAAGTAATATTGAATGATTTTCCATACCTTTTCACTAGAAGTAGACATAAATGTATGATAAATTACACTATAGAAGGAAAATATTAAATTAATTCAAAGTACCATAAAGATTATCTATTTCCATTGACTCTCATTATGATGTTTCAGCATGTGTGCAGCTGACTCTAGGTTCCTCAAGGTTATGCCAATATGCCATATGCTCCAGGAAAATTCTATCAAATTAGGAACCTTTGGCTACAAGCATAGCAACTTTTGTCTCTTATGTGAAGACTAACCTAGTTAGTTTCTCACTAAGAGGGTCACCCCCAGAATAGGGCCACCAGCTCATATGTTTTTGGTTATTTTGAGGAGGATAGTGTGGTACAGTGGCTCTGGAGTGGGGAAAACTAGTCTACAAATTTGCATTTGACACTTCCTGGGTCATCACTTAAACTCCTTGGCCTTTAGTCTATATTGAAGTGTTGAATATACAAAATGAGGAGTTTGGATTGCATAGGCTTTGGGGTCCTTGCAAGCTCTAGATAAATCATCCTATGACTACTATTTGGGCATGGTAAAGTGGTAGTTTTCCAGTGAAGAAAACTTCTTAATAAATGAAATAAGAAGGAATTGGTAATATATATATAAAGAGTAACTTAAAAGAAAAAAAAATCCTGAAACATTTATGTTTGTTGTTTCAAAGTGCAAGATTGTTTATGTTGGAAATTTTTGTAAATTTCCCTTCTTAGAAAGTAATAGCTTTGTATGCATTGGATGACGTGATATGCCCCAAACACAAATGTCAGATATGGTAAACATTTACTGAAACATATACTCTCAAAGGGATATAAAAAGCACAAGGTTAGTCAGTACTGAAGCTTTCTTTATGAGTCAAATTTGTCAATTTTTATATCAATCCCCCCTCTTTTAATGTGGCACATTTTAGATGAAAAAGTGGGTAAGAATTTGGACGTTTCTTTCTAATGAGCTTTCTCACAAATGCCCATATGTGATGCTTTCCCCAAAATGAGGCTTTTGAAGTCTTGTTTAACAAGCAAGACAGGATTCATTGTTAGTTTTCATCAAGTTCCTGTTTTTCATCATGTTCTACTTCCCATACTATCCATGAAAAGGAAAATTCTGGTTTAGATGTTTTGTCTGTGTTTAATGAACTATTATGTCTGCTCTATAAGAGTCTGTCCTGATTTTCTTTAGTGTGTTTAAACTGTTTAGCTAAAAGCACGCTGTCCCTCTTGAATTAGATGTAATGAAGTTATTTCTTTGAAAGGGTCTCTTCTTCCTCTATGCATTTGAAAATCATTTACTTAGGTCATTTCTTTACCATTGCAACCCTCAAAACAGGCTCCTTCCATGAGCATCATGCATTTAATAGATCAATAAGGCAATTATGAAGACAATATATTATATCTAAAGAAATTTAAATAAAAACATTTATTTGTAAATCATTTGTAAGTTATTATAAATAGCATTAATTATCTTACATCTTGATCACAATATGCTCACACATTATTTTTGCAAATAAAATGTATATAATAGTGATGTTAACAAGTTAGGATTATTAAATTCTATCAAATGTTCAAGGTTTTAGAAAACAAAATTTCTGAACATCTTTTTTTGTAAAGTTCTCTATTTTTCTAAACTTAATATTCAGTGGAAAACATACAAGATCCCATAAATGATGTAAATAGAATAAGTTGTAAAAATCCTAGAAAGGACTTTTTAAAATTATGTAAGGATCCAAGATGGCTTCCATTGTCATCAATTACTCACATGTTCCAAGTTTTGATGAAAAAATGCTGTAGTTGGGGTGAGGATGGGCCACATCTTAGAAATGGAGATAAATGAAGGAATTTCATTGATTTCCATATCATCAGGCTTAAATATATTTCCTTTGTATATTGGGGTAGCATATTGACTACTTATTCTTGTAACTACAAGAATATGTGCAATTCTTGTCTTGTGCATTATAAGATGCTAATTCATAGTGGATTATTATTGAGAGATACACTAATGAAGACCTAATGGATATGTATTATGGAGCCAATCCAAATGTTTTCATGAAAGCAGAGAAAACATTGACATTCCATATATATATATATACATATATGTATACATATATACATATATCGTCTCTATTTTTCTCATTCATTTTTATGCAGACTCAAATTTATTTGTCAATTATTTCTATTACAAATTGAAGAAGGTACTTAGGTGAATTCTAAAAGAAGAGCAACTTAATTAAAATGTGAAAGGTGTGTTTCAGAAAACAAACCTTTGAATTTGATAGGAAAAGACAACTAATGAGATTTTTGACATATTCTTGACTTGTGGTTTTGACAAGGTAGTCCCCTCAGGCCCTCTGAAATCATAATGGCAGTTGGCAGCCATCAAAACAATCCCATAAGACTCTCAAGTGACTCACCTCCTCCAAAGAATAAGGAAAGTGCAGGTGATGGGATCAAGTTCAGCATTAATATCAAAATCATAACCTTAAGTATCTGAAATTAAGTAGCACTGGGCCACCTGAAATTTTCCATCTTTCCCTCAATATTTAATAACAAACAGTGTTTGTTATTTTTTGGAATTGCCTAAGAACTCAGATCATACATTCTAATCCCAAATATAATTATGATGTCTTTTGTATGGAACACATACATCCATATTTCAAGTATTCCTAAATCCATATATTTCATTACAAGCTCCATTTATCCAAAATCTAAACTCTCTCTGCTCTAATGAGTCATCTTTATGAATTCCTTTAGTTAATGCAAAGAATCAACTGGTAGTCCATGTTTTGTTTATAAGTCAACTCAAACTTAGCTAGGTTTCTCTTAAGATAGCAAGTACATTATAATCATGCATATACTCAAGACCTTTCTACCTTGATAGATACTACTAGATTTATATGCTTCTGGTTTTGAACGTTCCATTTATTTAAACCAATCTATTTTAATTTTGTGTCATATTTTGCTCTGACTAAAATATGAAGTGATTATGAACGCTCATGTGAAGTGCTTCATGATTTGTGTCATGATCTTCATAATATAATCATAGACTGAGACCTAGAACACACTTCAGAAAACATCTAGCCCAACCTGTTTATTTGAAAATGAAACATCCTTAGGCTAAGAGAGAGTAACTGGATTGCCTAAGGTAAAATACATGGGAAGTGACAACATAAGAATTTGAACCCAGGTATTCTGACTCCAAATCCAGCACCTCTCCCATAATGAACATAACCACTTCAATTCGCTGATCCCACACCTACCATTCAGAAGGAAAATCTATGCTCTAACATGTCCAAAGGGATTAAAAGAACAAAGTTCAACATATTAGCAAAGAAGACTTTCTTCACTGTTCTATTCTCTTTCAGAAACCATCCTATGAAATGACAAATGATAGATTAATATATCCTATTTCAAAACACACCTGTGAATAAATGGACCTATATATGTCCTACTCAAATTCAGCCTTGCCTGATGAAGCACTGATGGTCTTCATTAGATTCTTGGGCAGCATGATATAAAATTTTAATATTTGTCCTTCCCTGAACAAGGGAAGATATGTATATAAATTAAAAGCCATATTTTTAATGTTTGGTAAAAGTAAAATTCTCAAACATGTTACGTTTTCTCAGATCATCGTGAAATATTTTTTATCTGTTAGTCTCTCAACAAGTACACGTCACATTTCTTAGCTAGTTTGTAGCAAAATATTTAATTAGCAACGGACAATTTTTATAAAGACTTCACTAAATTAAAAGGTATTTTATGATTTCTAATGTCACTGAGAGATAATTATTTAAATTAAAAGCTTAATCATAATTTATGAAACAATAATATAATAATATCACAAACCTCCCAATCCTGGTCTCAGGCGGTTATCATAACCATCTAGGAGTCGATCCAAAATTCTTGTAAATACAGTGGTATTGTCTTTAATTTCATCTTGTAGTGAAGTTTGCCCTGAACTGGAAATACAAAAGAATGACAAATAAAAATTCCTTCCAAAGAAATGCTCATGCATTCTTCTAAGCCAAGCAAAAGTCAAACCAACTGTCTCATATTTTCTAGTGAATCTCCTGCTAATTCCAGTGATACTGCAATTTTTTTACCTTATTTGTACTTTTTTAAAGAAAAAATATTACTTCCATGAAAGCTAACGTCAATGCTTGCCTTTACATAGATGAAAGGAATGCCATTTAAAACTTTCTTAGTAATTTGAGTAACATATTCCAGGCATTTGAGCAGTTCTCCTATTTGAAAGTCTTTTTTTTTATAGTTGTTATTGTGCATTTATATCACAGAATAAGAATATTGCTTAGAGATCATTTAATAGGATCCAGCCTTTTATATGGAAGGAAACTGAGTCATGTGGAGGTAAATTCCTTTAGGTATTATAACCAATTAGTAGCTCAGCCAAGACTAGAAGGCTCACCTTTAGTCCAATTCTCGTTTCATTGCATTAGATTTGGACAGTGTATATAGCCAAAATTAATGATTACATACCTATTGCACCTTGGGTTAATAATTTCAGCATCTTGAACCTCAACATCCTTGCCTCATGTGTATTCAATACAATTCATTTCTTTGAAATAATCACCTATAATATTGTTTAATTATATTTGATATAATGAGAAATGTTACTCAAAATTAGACTTTTATAAGTGAGGTCCCCCTGCTAGGAAATTTGAAGTGATGCCACTAAATAGCAGGATTTCAACCTATTTATTATAACCAGCTTGAACAATAATAAATACAATGTTTTGATCAAAAATGCTATTAATAGATTTTTTATATGACCATTTTTAGAATATACTGGGCCTCATTTTTCTCTGTTTCTATAGGATTTTTAAACGCAAATAAATCAATAAATAAGTGAAAATAGATATTCAGAGTTATTGGACAGACCAAAACATCATTCGAGAAGAAAATTTTGATAAATGGGAATTTAATTGTTTACTAGTGCAAAGTACAGGTTATTAAGTATCATCTTAATCCATTTGATACAGGTAAAAAAAAACAGTGATTTTAAATGTATTAAAAATTCTTATAACTAAATCATTTCCAGTACAGATTTCTCTTAATTAAAAGATAAATCTTGTTTAATTTTGGATTTTTTTTGTACCCTAAATATTTGTTTTTTAACTTTCTAACCCAGTTTTTCAAGGACTCCTGCGTTTTCATGACCTCTACTTGGCAGATGACGGCAGGAATGCAGAAGCAGTCTCCTGATGAAATTCCTTATAAAACTCAATGTCACTAAACCAAAAGCTATGCATGTATCATTCCAAGGTTATTTGAAGGTCACACAGAGAAAACAGGAAGTAAAATTCCAGTACACCATAGACTGTGAGAAATATATGAGTGATATGAAAAAGAAGTGAGTATAGACAAAGAGGGGAAGACCATGAAGTTAGCTGGTAAGGCAAGCCAAACTTACACAATTAATATCATATCTGGGACATCATTCATTTGCCAGTACCTGCAATTTTTTTTTCATTTGTTTTGTGGCTTGTTTCCAAATATAAGCTATATTTATGAAACTTGCATGAATTAAGAGGACATAACTATTTTCATCCTAATACACTTTGTCCAGCAAAATAGGATATCAATATCAAATGAGTGTTTATCACAACATGCTTTCTTGCTTCTGACTAAAAAGGACCAGCTCTGTTAATCTATAGTGGAAATTGAGAGCAGTGTGTGTGTGTGTGTGTGTGTGTGTGTGTGTGTGTGTGTGTGTGTGTTTTCAATGCAATTTGTTAAGTTGATCTTCTATCCCCAGCACTCCTATTTTACTACAACTTTGAAACAACTGTCCAGACCATGGAATGATGATAAAGAGGAAGACCATTTATTTGGTATTAACTGAGTGTATATTTTGAAAGGAAATGTCAGTTACTGTATGTGACTGTGGTTTCATACTAAACCACCATATAATAAAACACTGTACACTAACTCCATCTACAGGTCATTACAATAGTGACACCACATAATTTTTCAAAAAGCAATGAATTACATTTAAACCTTTCAATTAGTTATATCTTAGTGTAAGCCATATTCTTCACTCATCATTTAAATATCCTTCTCCATGAATGGTAGCAAGACAGAAAGGTGAAAAGTGTTTTAATATAATTTTTCCGTGAAGTACATGAGTTTGAAACTTGTTCAATGTTTGCTTCAAGTTACAGTTTGAATAAACATGTTTTATTTTATTTTCTTTTGGAATATAATTTGTATTTTATGTTATGCCTAATTTATCCTTGTGAATAGCAATAGTGAATTACCTATGCAGGGTTTTTAAATTTTAAATGTTACATTAAAAATATTTGGTTCATGAAGTGTCACTAAAAATATATTATCTGTGTTGTTAAATATCAAGGTTGGATTATTGATGGATTTTTACTTTTGCATTGGTTGCAATTATATGCATTAATATGTTTCTCTGCCGACAAATTATATCCCATAATCACTCATTAATTCAAAGGTTATATTTTATTAAATATGTTTAAAGATTTGCAAAAATAAATTAAAAAATAAATCACTCTATGTATATTTAGCCAGGAAAAGTACAATTTTAATATATAAACTACATGAGCATTTGTTACAAAATCTAAAGTTCAAACCTGAGGTATTATATAGGATGTATGGTGTGCCTGCACACATGTACACCTAAGTTTAATATATAGTTTTATTAACTGACAGAACACAGATGCACCTGAAATTGGGAAGTTTACTGATGTTGTTGCTCTCTTTAAAACAGGAAACAACATGCTATAAGCAGATTCTATTTGGCAAACAATAGTTCGATGTTAAAATTTAATGCTATATTCTTATATTCTTTGTTGAAGACTGTGGAGCATAAGCTAATTAGCATGCCAAACTAAGAAGTGGCATTGTTTCAAGCTACTCTTTTTTAGACTTAGCTGGGATTTGACTCCAATTAACTTTCCTGAATTCCCTTAGGAGTGCTTCCATTCAGGCAAAATTTACTTCTCCCTGTTTGAATAAATGAAAAGTTATAGAAATATTCATGCAGTTTTAAAATAAAGTTTTCCCACCTTTTTCCTGCAAGTGCATTCAGAAGGAGTGTCCAGGCCCAAAGATATACAGAAAGACAAAGTTTCCTCTTCATCTTGGGTTTTCCTAGCTAACAAGTAAAATAAGTAGATATCAACATCCCTTTCAAGAAAAGTCAGGTTATAAGCACTAGGGCTGAGGCCATTTAGTTGAATGCTTTCAAGTCAGGAAATGACCTCACAGTGATACGACACCTCATTGGAACAATACAAACATATTCTCATCATTTTTTACTCTCCCTTTCATTTCTCCATTGAGAAATAAATCTGTATCTTTACTCTCTTGCAAAAGCAAAAACATTTAAATACTTTCTGATGGTACTTTCTCAACTTGAGAAATGTCTTGGAGGACTTGACTTTTTGACTTTCCCAGTATAAAGAAAATCATCTTCTTCTCACTTTTTTTGTTGATAATCTAAAACTTGGTCACCTCAAAATTAAGTTTCCAAAAATTACTGTGCAATAACATTTAAAACTATTTGTCATATCCTGGAGAGTGCATTATTGTAGAAGTTAACAGAAAGTTGTTTTTTTTTTTAATGCTTGTATTTCACCTTTGTATTCTGTATGCACCTTTATCTCAGAGTTGACCATGCTTATTTTTCTTTATCCTTTGAAACTTACTTGTTTGTACACAAGAATAATGCCGGGATTCTTCTCCTTATGATTTCCTATTCAGTATGCACACTGACACTTCCATAAGGCTAAAGGACATACTTTATAATCCAACCATGTGCTGATTACACATACATACAAACACACTGACACTTCATAACTTTATTTCTTTTTTTCTTTCTTTTTGTTTTTCTTCTTTCTTTCTTTCCTTCTTTCTTTCTTTCTTTCTCTCTTTCTTTCTTTCTCTTTCTTTCTTTCTTTCTTTCTTTCTTTCTTTCTTTCTTTCTTTCTTTCTTTCTTTCTTTCTTTCTTTCTTTCTTTCTTTCTTTC
>NW_027186372.1:21074965-21101130 GCF_028583685.1 Petaurus breviceps papuanus
TTCTTTCTTTCTTTCTTTCTTTCTTTCTTTCTTTCTTTCTTTCTTTCGTTTCTTTTGCTATACTCCCTGCTCAGAAATGTTTTCTTATAAACAGGCTATTTTCAGATGGATACTAGCAAGTCATTGCTTTTGCCATGATTTTATAAAGGATATTTCCCTTTTAGATAAAATGCAACTATTACTAATTTTTGGATATTGATGTTGTGGATTGTTAGAAGAAGAAATGGTAGGGAGGTTTCAATAATGTAAACTTTGAATCTATTCATGGCTTTGCTTTTCAAATCCAATTCAATATGAGGGTTTTGAATAGATTTTTATGTTTTTGCATGCAATTTAATTGAAATATTCAGAAATGTGAATGAAAATTTGCATTTCTTAGTAGTTGAGAAGATTAATTAATTACAACACATAAAAGCACTTTATAAATTAAGTACTCTATAGTTTAATATGGTGTGCCTCTAAAATAAATCCACACCAATTCATTCCACACTCTCAGGGACTATTTAAATCAATTTAAAAACAGTTATTATCAGACATGTGAGCAATAAAACATAATGTCTTTTGAGTAAAATGATCTAGAGATAAGAAAACTAAGCCATCAATAGATCTGGGTTGATTTCATGTTTGACTTTGACAAAGATGAGTTAAATATAACAGGAAAGAAACAATAAAAATCTTTGTAGTAAAAGATGGTATTCAAGTTACACAAGCATAATGCTTCTTCCAATAAAGCAGCAACATCTGAATAAAATAAAACAGCTTCTGTTACTGAACTCAACTGACTTTTAAAAATATTTTGTGTTTTGTTTGTTGCTTATGCCTCCCCAAAGATTACTTAGGCATAGAGCTCCAGGTCTTTGCCTTCCTTTAATATTTTTAAAAGAATAAAACAATCCCAACAAGACACTACAGTTGCTGAAGAAGTAAAGTTTCTTGCAGCACGAAAAGAGAAATGCAAACATGCCAATTTACAAAAGAACCCCAGGCTACTTTCTTCTCTACATGCCTCCCCTTTTTCCCAACACACACACACACACACACACACACACACACACACCAATGTAAAAGCTTTAAAAATACATATTCTTGAGTTTATCAAATACAAAATGAGAAAGGCTTCCACACGCAAGGGCATTTCGGCAGCATCCACTGGAAAAACGGGAAAGATGCATTTAATGCATTTTGGTGCCAGATTAAAAGAGTGCCTTCACCCAAAGCTTACATTGAAACATGTTTTGCTTCCCATCATTGCAACTTTGGACCATATTCCTCTCACCCCCACCTTTGCAAAATATATCAAAACAAGTCTTATTTCCCCCTCCTTTTCCAAAAATAAATTCCAAATTAAAATCTACCCAAAACGAGGGGAGAAGGTGGGGGGGGGGAGTAGCGGGTGACCCAGCGATGCTGAGGTTTCCATCAATTTTTTCGAATCTTTTCTACCTGCTGTGGAAACCGGCTCTTCGCATTCTCCCTCTCCCTCTCTCTTCCCCCTGTAGCTTCCTGATCTCTCAGGCTTGAAAAACCCACGTTCAAAGGTCTGCTCGCTGTCCTGAAGCAGCACTTACCTCCGGCCCCCTCCAGGCACTGGATCTTGAAGATATGGGCGGGGGGCGGGGGGTGGGAGGGGGTGGGAAGGGAGGGTGGAAAGTCTGCCAGAGAAAATCGCCAAGAAATCGGAGCTGGTGAGAGTAAGGGATGGCTGAGGAACTGGAGCTGAGTGTTGTCCCTGGCTCTGCCTCTCACTCATACAGTCTGAGGCATCATGGACTCTTCCGTACTTCAACGTTGAAGATTTCACACCCAAATTTCTTCCCAATATTCGGTCTGCAGATATACAACAAAAGATTTCTCTTTACCAAGACAGTAGTAATACGTCCCAGGGTAAACCGGATGTGAAATAGGCAGTGACTTCATGCCAGAGAGATTTTATTTTAGAAAGGAAGGTGGTACCAGTCTCTCCATCTAGAGACCAATCCGCCCATTTTTTTTTTATATGCAGCACAATTTAACTTGCACTGCTCTCGTCCTAATCCCCCTCGCTCTAGCTGCAGACTCAAATCCTTCTACAATCTGCAGCAAGCTTTTTTTTTTTTGAGGGGGAGGGGATGGGGGAATTTGAGAGAATACATTTGAAATCATTTGACACTTGCAATTTACTAACAGACTATTTTAAGATTTCCATATTAAAAATAAAACTGTTCTGCATTCATATTCTACCTTTGATGAAATATTTAACAGCTGCATAAATGTGAATGATCGAGAGTTATGAAATGCGGAGATGCAATGTTATAAATGAAGGAAACATATTGCCCTCCTCTTTCTCTTTCACCTCTACATATATACGGATCCCTGTATATTATATGACATGGAACGATGGACCAGGAGTTCAACAGCCGGGTTTATGAGGTGCCCGCACCCTTACACTCGTGGAACGGGACAGGGACAGGACTGAGAAAACTCTCTCCAACTGTCTTTTGCTGCTTTCAAGGGCGTAAGCGAGCGCGCTTTAAGGACTGAGTTTTATCTGTGCAGAGCAACTGTGTGGTTGGAAAAACCACTCATATTTGACTCTTTATTTTGAGAATTTAAAGTATTTGTGTTGAATAAATCGTACTAATGATTTATGGGCTCAAGAAAACAACAAGTGCCTCCATTTCCGGATCTCCCTCTCTTGTCCCAAACTCCGTATGTTGGGGCGGGGTCGTGGTGCTGGTGGTGGTGGTGGTGGTGGTGGGGAACGATAAGTGATGAAGAAAAGGGAGAGAGAGAGAAAGAGGGAAGGGGAAAGAGAGAGAGAGAGAGAGAGAGAGAGAGAGAGATGTTAGGCGGGTGGTGGGGATAACTTTCACTATCCTCTTTCCTTAGCTTTCCTCCCCTCCCCCTGGCCCACAATCCTCACCTCGACTCCTCTTCCCTCCCCACTTACTCTGTGTCAGCTTACATACCAAATATTGGTAGGGTGGGTGGTGGGTGTTCACGAGAGGCAGTCTAACTACATCTCCATGAAAGCAGAGATGACGAAGGTTCTCTTCCCAGATTTTTGTGAATGAGTACGTGTTAAAAAGGAATGTATGGGCGATGCTTACAGAAAGCTTTGCTGGAGCTCCGACTGAGATGGCCCACAGAGCTGGGAGCTGTCCCTTCAGCACCACCACCCCGGAGCTGTAGGTGGTGCTGAATAGTAGGGGTAGTATATTCAGGACAGACCCCACTGGAAAAGATTCAAAAGAGACCAAAGCTTTAACTAAGTTCTTGTTCGTTTATAATAGGAGCATTGCTAAGGGGTCAGGGGGACAATAATATATGCAGGACTCGGTCACAGGAAGCAACAATATAACAACCTCCAAATACCGTATCTTTGACCCCCGATGTAGAGGTTTACCTGAACACTTCCATTTTAATGGAATCTGATTATTTATATACAAAAGACAAATGATTGCAGAAAGAAGAAATAAAAGTTAAAAATTTATTAAGAATAATCTTTGTCTTTTTGGGCTTTGTTGGAGTCAAATGTAATTTTACATTTATAAACTGGGTAAGAATTCAGGGATGCCAGTTCACTCAACCCAATTCCCCCAGCATGATTGTTTTATTCTAATTTAAACTATATGATTCCTTACTTTATTACTCAAGATTTCCAGTGTAATAAAAGAAAGTCATACTGCTCTGAGCAACATTCAGATGAAAAAAAATCAAGTTATCTCTTAGGAGTCATATTATTAAAATGATACTTGAATTTTCCTGCTTTACTAGTTGATGGATAACAAATTCTTTTCATTTCTTTCTTATATTTGAAAACAATCAGAACTTCAACTTTGGTATTCTTTTTAGGTTAAATTATCGCAATTGTTTTCACTTTTCTCCATCTGCTGAATGAAAAGTCTTTCATTTGTCTCATGGCAAATACACTTCCAAAATCAGTTATTCACAGAATGTGCTCTTGTAAATAATTGGCCAGGATTTTTATATTTGAACACTGGAATCTGAAGAACAAGGCAATGATACATTTCATTTTTATAATGTGCAATATAACTATACATTTAAAGTTTTAGAGCACCCTTGCATATTTAAAATGAGGTCAATTCGGTAATGCCTTACTAGTCAGTTTGAAACTATAAAGAGTTTTCAATGTACACATCACAGAATTTATATTACTACTTTCTCTTGAGAGTGAGACACATAGTTTCCATTACTATATTTTCCTTACCATTGTTTTTTATAATGCACATTTTTACATGTTTATTGTCACTTAAATTGAATATTGAAAATCTAGATTTTAAGAATACCAAGGTTTTGAAACTATGTGAGAAATATTATAATTCAACATTGCAGCATTCAACAAAAACAATTAATTTTCATCTGGTGTCATATCATAATGTTCATGAAGGAAATTATAGACTATAAATAAAAATATACAAGAAATGCTTATTTTTACATGGTCTCCTTTCATCTTTAATATAGTTAGTGATCACTGCTTGTGTGCTAATAACCATCCTTTTATCTAAGTGCACTGAATCATTTTGAGAAGATACTACTCTGTGATAGAAGAATGGATTTGTTGAGATGCCAGGAAGTAAAGTTACTTACTTGAGATCAAAGGGACAATATAGTCTAGGACAAGGGTAGGCTCACTCAATCTTTATCCACAGTTTCTTAGCACCACCTATGCTGTTTTTATGTATAAATGAGCTGTAATACTTTTCACTTTCATGTTAGAGTTGTACACTTCAATTACTACTTTCGTGAATCAAGATTTCCTTGGTATTTAAGAAGCAGAACATATCCTATAAATTCTAACAATGACAGCAACAACAACAACAAAAAACTTATACTCATGAGCAACAGTAAGGAGAAACTTTATACTTTACAAAGACTAAGGGCATTGAAAAGAACTGAGTTGCATTTCTTTTCTTTTTCTTTTTTTTTCTTTTTGGAGGGGAAAAGGCAGGTCAATTGGGATTAAGTGACTTGCCCAAGGTCACATGGCTAGTAAGTATTAAGTGTCTAAGGTTGGATTTAAACTCAGGTCCTCCTGACTCAAGGGCTAGTGCTCTATTCACTAAGCCAGCTAGCCACCCTTGAGTTGTATTTCTAATGCAATATGTTGGTATGGCAATATCACAAACATTTGTGAAATATTAATCGGTCAAGAGCAGTACATTACAAAGTAGAAAACAGGCTATTTTACCTTCTTTGTCAGTTTTTAGTGTCATAAAGTCTTGACCTATTTTAGAATAAGATACTGAGTTTATTTAAAAAAGAGGTTTCTAACTTCTTTAGCTTTTTATGACTGAAATGAGCCAAAGCAGTGGAAGTTATCCCATAATTATTACATGCTATTTCTTTTCATTAAAAAGATTTTTAAAAATGAGTGTGTGTAAGGCCAGTGGTTTAAAGTGGCTAAGTAATAAATAAGCTTAATTTGAAATCTAAGCTAGAGGAACCAGTAGGACTTTCATTTTGTGGCCAAGGTATCGTAATGGTCAAAGATTGTTTTAATATTAAGAAAAAATGAAATATTGCTCCCAAATCCCAACAATAAACTAGGCAATTATAGTTACCCATGTATCTATCCTAATTCATTTATATGTGCATGAATATTAACATGAGATATTTACTTTACTTTAAAGTTCAAAACTGGGTCCCCTTTTCCAGGTCTGCCTGGAGGTAGCATTTATTAATTTTATTAAATTATAAATGCCACATCCGTGAAGATTGACAATTTTCTTTTTTCCTTTGTTTGGGACAGAAATTAAGATTATTTTTGAGAGAATAAAAGAATATGTGGTTCAGGGCCTAAAGTGACCATTTTAGATGATAGAAATTGTCAGCTAGCTAAGGCCTTAAGACCAGAACCTCTCGCTAAGCTGGGAAGAACAAAATCCGTTAGTGCATCTTAAGAAAGCACATAAGTAATTAGTATGAAGACAATGATAAGTATATTAAAATATACTTCAAAAGATATATGCATCCATTAGTGTAAGTATCCCTTTCAACAATAATGACTGAAAGTCTTTCCTGTTTCAGTAGCTGATTTGTCAGGTGTTTTTCTGGTTAAAAATTTATCCCTTGGAGGCAGATCTGCTTACAAAGTTCTCAACATGGTCTGAACCTGGGATATCAGGCTGTCAACTGACCTGTATTTGAAGCTTTTCTAGTTTAGTAGAATCTGCCAAAAAAAAACCTGTATCCTGCTCCTTAGAACTAAGCATCATCTCCACTTCATAGTGTGACATTCTAATAGGACTTTATTTAAAAAAATGATGATGATGATGATGATGATAAGAAGATTTTGCATTTGTTTAATGATTCTGTGCTTTTATGAGTTATTTCAAATATATTGAATGATTTAATCCTCCCAGCAAACCTGAGGTATCTATAGCAAATATTTTCCCTATTTTTCATAAAAGGAAGTTGGTAGAGAGAAACATAAGTGATTTACCCAAGGTAATATAGTAAGCTGAAACTTGATCTCAGGTCTCCTGACTCATATAGCAGGGACTTTTCCTCAGAATCTTTCAGGAAAGAATAGAATTTTTATGCAAAGTACAAAAGGTTGAGATTCTATCCTTTGCTCGACTGTGTAGTAGCTAAAGAAGGTATGAATGAGGGAAAAGATAGCTATCATGTACTTCTCCCCACCATTCCACACATATGTGCATACACAGCTTTTTCTGGCTTTACACTTTCCAGGAGAAATATTACAATGACATGTTATTATTTTTGATAGACCTAAAAAATAACCTGATTGATGCCCATTAGCAGGGAGAAAGTAAAATTCAGGAGCAGAACTCTCTTTATTTAACATTTGTGTAAGTAGGACACTATCCACTTTTCCTCTGTGACTGAGATTTCAGCTCATCAGCAACTCACGTGTAACCCAGATTTGCCCATTTTCTTTCAAAGCCTTTTATTTCCACAGATGTCACACAAATCACCAGAAGTAAGGGCAGAAAAATATGGATTTATTCACAGTAAGGCAGGATGATAATAATAAGTTGATGCTTTGAAAGAAATCATTTATTCTTTCAAATCAAATGAAACCTCTATGATGTTCTGGTCTGTGAAAAATGTTGTCTTCCAAAGAATGCATTTAATTTTATTATTTTTAATGAGTTCAAATTTTTACGGGTGAGAAGGCAAATAGAATTTCAGGATTAGATTGTATACTTTTTAAAATGTCATATTCAACATAAATTGAATGAATCTACAATATTGCATTTTAAAATGGCAACACTTTATGCAAAGAACCACAGTGTTAGAGGTAAAAGAAACTTTAGAATTAAGGGAATCTAGATCCTTCAATTTACAAACTATGAGACTGAGACCTAGAGTGGTGAAGTGCCTTCCCAAGATCAAACAAGTATTTTTTTTTTTTGGAAAAGTGAGGAATAACAAAATAAAAATCATGTTACCCAGCTTTCTTTTTGCTACTGGAGAGGAAAATTTTAGACTCATCTCCTCTGATTCCCAAAATGCATTACTTAAATCATGAATATTGTTTCTAGAAATTTTAACTGACCATTATTTTAATAAATACCTATTATTTACTTATCCATTTGGTACACATTTATAATGCATCTTGTTTAAATACATATTTAAGGGAACATTGCAGTCATAGTTAGAAAGGGGTTCGGGGATAAAACCCATTTAGAATGTTCATCTATCAAACTTTTTTTTAAAGCTATACTAAAATATAGGAACCAAATGATATTTATCCAGAGTCTTAAATTTACACATTACTTCGGGAATATTTGAAAACATTAATGAAGTTGAATTTTTCTCTGGAAACCTGGATTTGCATATGTGATTGAAGCACATAACATAGAAAAAAAACAAAAAAACTCTCAAAAATACTATCTATACTTCATATCTCCTTAATATCCAAAGGATTTTAGTAAAGGAAATTAAACCTGGAGATTTAATAGAACCAATATCAAGAATTACAATACTAATGCCTCATCTATTCAATAGCACCTGAAACTTTCTGTTTAGAATTGGTTATGTGATTAATTAGAAACATTTCATAAGTATGATTACATTTTTACTTCTTGGACATATATGAATATGTGTGTATATATATGCATGTATGTACATATGTATATGTATATGCATACAGCTAATGACCTTATATGAATTTAATTGTATTTTTAATCCAATTTAAAAGAGAAAGTCTCTCAACCCATCATTCTCCCTCCAAATTTTTAAAAAGAAAAAAACTTTTAAAGTTAAATTATATTGCTGATATTATTAAATGGCACTCATATTTTAATATGTCTAAGCAAAGATGACCAAAACAATTTAAAATCATGCAAACCTTTTCAATTTCTGTTACCTGTGAAAATATTCACAAATTTCTTCTTTAAAAGAAAAAAAACACAAAGGCATTATTGTTGTCTATTTTTATATCACAGTAATTTCTGTAACTACCATTCCCATTAAATCAGCCCATTATTTGAAAAAAATAGGTGAGAGAAAGCACTTGATAAGAAGCAAATTATATATTTGCAATGGATACAGTATCCCGCTATCTTAGTTTCATTCTCATTTGTTTTATGGAAATAAGTATATTTCCTCATGCAATATTTGAGTTTATTTATTTCGATTGCTCAGAGTTTGGCTTTATTTTAGTGGTCTTTTATTTGACACTGCTATTGTCATGTACACTATTCTTTTCATTCTGATGACTTCACATAGTACCAATTCACGCAAATAGTTAAACGTCTTTCTACATGCCTCATATTCTCATTATTTTACCATACAATAATATTGGATCAGTTATTCTGATCCAATAACCTAACCTTTAAGCAATTTCTCAGTAAGCACTCAGTATTTTTTTTATTTTCCTGAAAGCTGATTTTTAGAATTTCAAGTGTGCCACATAGTATTTTATTTCTCCTTTCTTTTATTTTTTCCAAATACTTCAAAGAATAGAATAATTATGATTAGTATTTAGTAATACAGAGTAGTAATGTTTAATCTACTACTAAAGTCTTAATGTAATGTATCATTATTTAAAAATTATGACACTGGGCTTATGAAGACTAGGCCAAAGAGGCATAACCTCTGCTTTATCAAGCAGTAAAGTGTAAAGGTGTGCTGATAGACTACATATCAGTCATTTGAGGATTAGTTTACTCAGTTGCAGAAAGGATTATCATCAGGTTGGTTGTCAAATTGTACTCCAAAACAACTATCAAAATCAGTCTAAAGAGTCATAGATTGTAAATTACATATGTGGAGACCAATTCCTTATTGACTGATCCATAAAGGGCCAGGGAAATTGAAGAAACACGAAGTACAAAGCAAAGTAAGGTGGTTAAGCACAAGTAGAATGATATACAAATTTCCAGAAGTAATAGAAGAAACAATCCTCAAAGTAAGCATGAATTAATGTCAGTAATAGAAACATGCATGATTTTTAAGAAATGAGTGTTACTTACAACCATAACAATAATAATAAAGATATGATCAAATAGATCTGTAAATCATAGATTTGGATGTTCTCTATGGAAATATAAATCAAAATTCATCCTTGTCTGCTCATCCTGTGCAACACCTATTCTATGCTCTCTGATAAAATCACCATAAGGAGTGTACCCAACAAATACATATAAATTAAAAAATTGTGTGTGAAAACACTCATAAACATATATAAAGACACATAACTGTACATGTACACAGTGGATATGTGGACATATGTGTGTATAGATATGTTTATATCTGTGTGCATATATGTCAATTATTTCCCACATATGTGTAAAACATTTCTAACAATATTTTTTTCAAATTTTGAATTTAAAATCTCTCCCTCCTTAAGAAGGTAAGCAAATTGATATCAATTACATATGTCAGTTCATACAAAACATATTTCCATATTAGCCACGTTGCAAATGAAAACACACACAAAAAAATAAAACAAAAAGTAAAAAAATGTCATGCTTCACCTGCATTCAAAGTTCATCAGTTCTCTTTCTGGAGGTGGATAACATTTTTTATAAGGGGTTCCTTTGAAGTGTCTTGGATCACTGTCTTTATCAGAATAGGTAAGTCTTTCACAGTTGCTCATCCTTCCAATATCACTATCACTCTGTTACTCTGTACAATGTTCTCCTTGATCTGCTCACTTTGCATGAGTTCGTCTAAGTCTTCTCGGTTTTTTTTTTCCTGAAACCATTCTGCTCATTATTTCTTATAGCACAATATCCCTAACAGTCATATACTATAATTTGTTCAGCCATTACCCAAATGATGACCATCCCTTCAATTACACACACACACACACACATACACACACACACACACACACACACACAACAGCTGCCATAAAAATTTTTGTACAAACAGGTCATTTTTAAAATGCTTTCTTTGATTTCTTTGAGATATAGTTGTTTTTCTAGGTTAAATGGTAATCATAGTTTTATAGATCTCTGGGAATAGTTGCAAATTATTCTCCAGAATGATTGGACTAGTTCACAATTTCACCAACAGTGTAATAATGTCCAAATTTTCCACATCCACTGAAGTCATTTTCTTTACCTGTACTGTTAGAAAACCTGATAGTATGAGGTGGTACTTCAGAGTAGTTTTAATTTTAATTCCTCTAGTCAGTAGAGATTTTGAGCACTTCTTGATGTGAATATGGATAGCTTTGATTTTTTCTTTAGAAAATTGCTTATTCATATCTTTTAGCCATTTATAAACTGAGGAATTGTTTTATCTTTTGTAATAAATTTTACTCAACTTCCTATATACAAATGCAGCCTTCATCAGAGAAAGCTGATGTAATTTACCTCATTTCCTGTTATTCTTCTAATTTTGATTATATTTATTTTGTTTGTGCAATTTATTTTTAATTTTATGTAATCAAAAGTATTTCAATTCCTATGATTATCTCTAAATCATATGTGGTCATAATTTCTTCCCCTACACATAGACATAATAAATTATGATCTCACCCTTTATGACTAAATTATTTATTTTGATCCTATTTTTGTACATGGTGTGAGGTGGTGTTCTACACCTAGGAAACTTTCTTTTTGGCCAAACTGCTTTTCAGTTTTATCTCCCAATTTTTGTCAGATAGGGAATTCTCATCTCAAAAACTTGCATCTTTGGGTTTATTAAACACTTGATTACAACGGTCACTTATCTACTGTGTATTGTGTACCTAATCTATTTTACTGATCAAGAACTGTATTTCTTAACAAGTGCCAGATTGTTTTGATGATTACCATTTTTAATATAGTTGAAAATCTGGAATTGCTAACTTGCCTTCCTGCACATTTTTTTTCATTGATTCCTTTGATATTCTTGACCCTTTGATCTTCCAGATGAATTTTATTATTTTTTTTCTAGTTCTACAAAGTAATTCTTCAGAAGTTTGATTGGTATGTCACTGAATAAGTAAATTAAATTAGGAAAAATTGTCATTTTTGTTCTATTGACTAAGCCTACCCATGAATAATTAACATTTCTCCAATTGTATAGATTTGTCTTTAAATGTGTGAAAATTGTTTTGTAATTGTGTTGTTATAGTCCCTGAGTTTGACTTGTCAGGTAGACTCCCAAATGTCTTATGTTACTTGCAATTTTTTAAATGGAATTACTCTTTCTATCTCTTGCGGCTGGGTTTCATTGGTAGTAGATAGAAATGATCATGATTTTTGTGGGTTTATTTTATATTCTGCAATTTTGCTGAGGTTGTTAACTTTTTCACATAGATTTTTAGTTTATTCTCTAGGTGCTCTAAGTATACCATCATATCATCTGCAGAAAGTGGTAATTTTGTTTCATTGCTGATTACTTTTATTCTTACAATTTCTTTGTCTTATTTATCATATGTATGTATGGAGAGAGAGAGAGAGAGAGAGAGAGAGAGAGAGAGAGAGAGAGAGAGAGAGAGAGAGAGAGAGAGAGAGAGAGAGAGAGAGAGAGAGAGAGACAGAGAGAGACAGAGACAGAGACAGAGACAGAGACAGAGACAGAGACAGAGACAGAGAGTTTGCTCTCTCGGTTTTAGATAGATGCTTATTTTAAGAAAACCTCCAGGGGTATGTAGGTGGTGAGGTGAATAGAGCACCAATCAGGAGGAACTGACTCAAATCCAGATTCAGACACCTTACACTTACTAGCCCTGTGACCTCGGGCAAGTCACATAACACCAGTTGCCCTGCCTCACCCCCCCCCCCAAAAAAAGAAAAACAATTGAATCATATGATTATTAGTTTTCTTCTTTCAATAAAATTGATGTTCTATTTTGCTAAAGGAGTTTTTCTACATCTATTAATATAGTAATTTGATTTTGATATGTGTTTTTTTGTTGGTGTTTTGTTATTGGTATGGTCAATTATGGTGATAGTTTTCCTATTAATTTTGAACCAGACTTGCATTCGTGGTATAAATTCCACCTGGTCATAGTATATAATTTCTGTGATATATTGTTGTAATCTATGTGCTAGAATTATATATAAAATTTTTGCACTGATATTCAAAAAGGAAATGGATCGTTAGTTTATTTTGGTTTCATATCCTTATTTTAGGTATCAAAACTATATTTGCATCATAAAAGGAATTGGTAGGCCACCTTATTTACTTATTTTTTTTTCAAGTAGTTATCTAGTACTGAGATTAATTATTACTTAAATGCTTGGTAAAATTCATTTGTAAATTCATCTGACCCTGGAGATTTTTTCTTGGGGAGCTCACTGATGGCTTGATCTTAAGATGCTGGTTTTTCCCCTAAAATTAGATTATCTAGTGTTTTAATATAGGCTATTGCTCTTATGTTACTCTGGGCAGTTTTCATATTTGGAATTATCCTTCTATGGTCACTTAAATTGTCAGTTTTATCAACATCTAATTAGGCAAAAAACCACTATTAATCCCTTTAATTTTACCATCATTAGTTATGAATTTACCCCTTTTGATTTTGACTCTGGTAATTTGGTTTTCTTCCTTATTTTAAAAAAATCAGTTTGACCAATTTTGTATCTATTTGGGGGAGGGGGACATTTCATAAAACCAGCTGCAACTTTTTTTTAATTAGTTGAAGATTTTTTATATGCTTTCAATTTTATTAATCTCACTACTGATTTTGATGTTTTCCATTTTGGTGTTTTATTGGGAATATTTTATTTGTTTTTTTTTGTAGTTTTTTTTAAAGTTTTATGATCAATTAATTGACTTGTTCTTTCTCTGTTTTAGTGATTCAAGCAGGTAAAAATATAGATTTTCCCCTAAATACTACTTTAGCTATGTCCCACAAATTTTGGAATCTTGTCTCCTTTGTTTTCATTTACTTTAATGAAATTTTTCATTGTTTCTATTATTTCTTTCTTGATTCATTCATTTTTTAGGATTAGATTATTTCATTTCTAATTAAAAATTTTAATCTCCCTTTCCCTGAATCTAAACAAAATACAATTTTTACTCTCTTGTGGTCTGAAAAGAATGCATTTAATACTTCTGTTTTACTGAGTTTGGGTATGAAGTTTCTGTTCCCTAATACACAGTTAATTTTTTTTTTTGTGAAGGTCTATGTACAGCTAAGAAAATGATATGGCTCCTTTCAATTTACATTCCGTTTTCTCCAGAAGTTTATCGTATCTAATTTTTCTAAGATTCTATTCATCTCTTTGATTTCCTTCTTATTTGTTTCATGATCGGGTTTCTCTAACTCTAAAAGGGGAAAAGTGAGTTCCTCCATGAACACAATTTTATTTATTTATTTTATTTTGATGTTTTTTTTTAATTCAATTAATTTTTTCTTTAAGAATTTGGATGCTTTGGGCAGCAGGTAGCACAGTAAGAGCACCGGCCACAGAGTCAGGATGACCTGGGATCAAATTCAGGCTCAGATAGTTACCACCACATCCAGATATAATTGGTCATGTAACCTTGAGCAAGTTACTTAACCACAATTGCTTAAAAAATGAATTTGGAGGCTGGGTGGAGCCAAGATGCTAGAGTAGAAACAGAACTTCCCTGAGGCTCTGGCTTCTACCTACTCCAATACAAGTAAAAAAAAAAAATGACTCTAAACAAATTTTAGTGCTACAGAACCCACAAGGTGACAGAGAGAAACAAATCTCATGTGGAAGGCAGGAAGGGGCTATCACCCTGAGCTGGGAGCCAAGCCCAGACATACATGAGCCTGCAGTTGTAGTCCCAGGGCAGCCCCAACCAGCAGTGGCCAGAGCAGATTTCAGGAGTGAAGCTCCAGCGGCTGTGGCAGTTTCCAGAATTCTCAATGCATAAACACCAAAGAAAAAATAAAAGGTCAGTGTGGAACTCTGTTGGAATGGGTGGATGAAAGAGCATGGTCCAGCCCCTGCCTCCAGGTGAGAAGTAGTAAAATTCTGGTGTCTGTGCCATGGGGTTGTCTCAGGAGCTCCTGGACTGAAGAATCTCTTCCCCTTGTAGGGGAACCAAGTGACCATTCAGAGGGTACTCACTTTTAATTTAACCTGCTTGGATCTGGATCACAGTCTTAGCAGGAGGTCCTAGGTTGTGTGGCCAGGTGCCAGAGACTGTGGGGGCTGCAGAGAGGGCAATTTCATAATTTCTATGACAGCTGAGAAAACCCCAGTGATTTGGGACAAAGCTCTCTCCATTCTGAAAGCAAAGTTCTACTGTGGCAAAGCATTCAAATGTCAAGTAATTGACTGGTAACATGAACAAATATAGGAAACACGATCCTACCATAGACTCCTTTTTGAGGGACAAAAAGGATCAAAACATGGAACAGGAGGAAGACAACAAAGTCAGAACCCAAACATCAAAACTCCCAAGAAAAATATGAACTGGTTACAGGACATGGAGGAGCTCAAGAAGGATTTGAAAACCAAGTAAAAGAAGTGGAGGAATAATTGGGAAGAGAAATGAGAATGATACAAGAAAATCATGAAAAGTGAGTCAACAACCTGACTGAAGAAAATGAATAAAAATAGACTAACATCACTACTTTAGAGGCAGAGCCAAGATAGAGGAGTAGAAACAGAACTTCTGCATGGCTCCCACTTCTACCTCCTCCAAAACATGCAAAAATTACTTTAAACAAATTTTAGATCTACAGAATCCACAAAGTGACAGAGAGAAATTACCCTCCTGCTGAAGAAAGCCCCATAGGCCAGCAGAAAGGGGCCAGTACAGCATTCTGGTAACAGAGCACAGCCCTACATGAGCCCGAAGTTGTAGACTCAGGGTGGCCACGACCAGCCGCAGCTAGAGAGACATCAGCACACTGGATCACCAGTAGGTGTGGAAGTTTCCAGAATTATCAACACATAAATACCAAAGACAAAGTGAGAGGTTAGTGAACTTTAGGAACAAGGAGTCAGGGATTGTGGTCCAGCTTTACCACCTGGAGGGAGAAGAAGCTGAAGTGTGGAACCCATGTAGCCACCACCACATGGCTACTTCAGAGCTCCTGGCCTGGAGATTGTAGGAGGACCAAGGAACCAGTCTGAGGGGGTAATTTCTCTTGCTTTAACCAGCTTGGATCTGGATTGCAGTCTAGGGTGGAGGTCCTGGGGCACGTGTCCAGCTTGCCAGAGTGTGTGGAGACCTCAAAGAGGGGACCCATCTAATACCTCTGGCAGCTGAAAAAAACTCCAGCATTTGGGACGAAAGCTCGCCTGTCTGGTGGCAGAGTCCTACTGTGGCAAAAAGCCCAGAGGTCAGGTGACTGAGGGGCGACATGACCAGGCAAAGAAAATAAAGCAGACAAAAGATTCCAACATTAGACTCCTTTTTGGGGGACAAAAATGATCAAAGCATGGAACAGGAGGAAGACAGTGAAGTCAGAATTCCTACACCAAGAGCTTCAAAGGAAAATATAAACTGGTTACAGCTCATAGAGGACCTTAAAAAGCAGACAAGATAAGTGGAGGAAAATTTGGGAAGAGAAATGAGAATGATGAGAAATGAAAGGCAACAGCCTGACTGAGGAAAATAACACCTTAGAAAATAGACTAACTTAATTGGCAAAAGAGGCTCAAAAAGGCAATGAGGAGAAGAATGCCTTAAAAAGCCAAATTTGCCAGATGGAAAAAGAATCTTAAAAGCTCATTGAGGAGAATCATGGCTTCAGAATTATATTGGAGCAAATGGAAGCTAATGACTTTATGAGAAATCAAGATGCTGTTAAACAGATCCAAACAAGTGAAAGATTAGAAGGCAATGTGAAATATCTCATTGGAAAAACTGACCTGGAAAATAGATCCAGGAGAGATAATTTTAAAATTATTGAACTACCTGAAAGCCATGATCAAAGTAAGATCTTAGAAATCATTATCCAGGAAGTTCTCAAAGAAAACTTCTCTGATGTTTTAGAACCAGAGGGCAAATTAAAGGTGGAAAGAATCAACTGATCACCTCCTGAAAGAGATCCCAAAAAGAAAACTCCTAGGAATATTATAGCCAGGTTCTGGAATTCCCAGGTTAAGGAGAGAATATTACAAGCAGCCAGGAAGAAACAATTTGAATATTGTGGAAACACAATCAGGATAACCCAGGATCTGGCAGCTTCTATTCTGCCCTGAGGGGTCGAAGGGCTTGGAATATGATATTTCGGAAGTCAAAGGAGCTGGGATTGAAACTAAGAATCACCTACCCAGCAAAACTGAGTGTCATATTTCAGGGGAAAATATTGTCATTCAGTGGAATAGAGGACTTTCAAGCACTCTTGATGAAAAAAACAGAGGTGAATAGAAAATTTGACATTCAGATACAAGAAGCAAGAGAAGCATGAGAAGTTAAAAGGGGAAAAGAAATTATAATGAAATTATCAAAGTTGAACTATTAATATTCCTTCATAGAAAAACAATAATTGTAACTGATGAAATCTTTCTCAGTATGAAAATAGTTGAAGGGAATATATATATATATATACATATATGTCTATATATGAGTGTATATGGGCATATGAATACATATTTGAATGTGTGTAAATATGTTTACAGGTATGCATAAAGCGATGGCACAGAACCAATTAAACAGGGAGGGATAATGCTTAAAAGATGAAATTAAGAGGTTAGAGAGGAATATAATGAGAAGAGATGGGGAAAGACAGAATGGGCCTCACACAGAAGAGGCAAGGGAAAATGGTTACAATGGAGGGGAAGAATAGGAAGGCAAAAGGGAGTGGGTCAATCTTATTCTCATTGAATTTGCCTTGGGGAGAGAATGAAATACATAATAAACAGGGTATCTCACCCTACAGGAGAGTAGGGGGGAAGGGGATCAGAGGGGGGATGATGGAATGTAGGACAGGCTGGGGGGGGGAGTAAAGTTGGAAGCACCCACTTTTGAAAAGGGACTGGATCAAAGTAGAGAATAGAACAAGTAGGAGGTGAGATATAAGGGAGGGAAATATAGCCAGTTTTTTACAATATATCTACTATGGTAATATTTTGCACTACCTACACATGTACAACCTATACTGAACTGTTTATCTTCCCAGTAGAGGTGGGTGAAAAGGGAGGAAGGGAATGAATCTTTAATTCAAAGTTTTAAAATAAAATGTTTAAAAATATTTATATACTATTATTAATTCTATTTTACATGTAATTGGGAAATGAGATATACAGGGACTGGGGTATAGAGATCCACCATGCCCTACTGGAAAAGTCGAAAGTGATATGGGAGAAAATATGGGAGAGAGCAGATTGGAGGAGGGGATATACTGTGGGACTGCTATTTTGACGTGGTGGGTAGCAGAAAAACAGGTAGAAAATTTGTAACTCAAAAAACTGGCAGAAATGAATGATGTAAATCAGAAATTAATCAAGCATTTGAAAAATGGGGGGAGGGGGGAAGAATGTTATCTAGAAGATGGCAGAGTAGAAACAGGACCTCCATGTGGCTCTAGCTCCCACCACCTCCAATTCATGTAAAAGGGGACTCTAAACAAATTTTGGAGCTACAGAACCCACAAAATGACACAGAGAAGCTAACCTGCCACTAAGTACAACCCAGCAGGCCAGCAGAAATTTTCCAGCTCAGCAATTTGGGAGCCAAGCCCAGCCCCACGTGAGCCCGAGGTTTTAGCCCCAGGGCAGGCCTGACCAGCCACCAACTCTGTGGCTGTGAGATCACCAGCAGCTGTGGCGATCCAGAATTATCAACACATGGATGCTAAAGACAAAGTTAGAGTTCAGTTCAATGTGGATTTTGGGTCCCAGTAGTTGGGAGTGTGTCAGCTGTTGTCCCTGGGGCAAGAAGCTGCTGAGGACTGTGGTCCAGCAGCAAACCCATGGCAGCTTCAGCTGCTGGCCTGCAGAGTGTAGGGGACCAAGTGACCAGTCTGAGGGGTAATCACTATTGCTTTAACCTGCTTGGACCTGGACTGTGTTCTAGGGTGGAGGTCCTGGGGTGTGCAACTAGCTTGCCAGAGCCAGTGGAGGGTTCAGAGAAGGCACACAACTAATAACTCTGGCAGCTGAGAAAACCCCAGCATTTGGAATAAAGCTCTCTGGACCATTGGTAGAGACCTACTGTGGCAAAAAGCCCAAAACTCAAGTAATTGGTGGTCAAAATGACCAGGTAAAGGAAGCAAAACAAGCAAAGCAATCCAACATTAGGCTCCTATTTTGGGGACAAAAAGGATCAAAGCATGGAACAGGAGGAAGACAGTGAAGTCAGAATTCCTGCACCAAAAGCTTCCAGGAAAAAAAATGAGCAGTTTACAAGCCACAGAGGACCTTAAGAAGCAGATAGGAGAAGTGGAGGAAAAATGGGGAAGAGAAATGAGAACAATGAAAGAAAATGACTGAGGAAAATAACACCTTAAAAAACACACTAACTCAAATGACAAAAGAGGCACAAAAAGGCAATGAGGAGAAGAATGCCTTAAAAAGCCAAATTTGCCAGGTGGAAAAAGAATCTCAAAAGCTTACTGAGGAGAATCATTCCTTCAGAATTAGATTGGAGCAAGTGGAAGCTAATGACTTTATGAGAAATCAAGATGCTGTTAAACAGATCCAAACAAATGAAAGAATAGAAGGCAATGTGAACTATCTCATGGGAAAAACCACTGACCTGGAAAATAGATCCAGAAGAGATAATATAAAAATTATTGGACTATCTGAAAGCCATGATCAAAGTAAGATCCTAGAAATCATCATCCAGGAAGTTCTCAAAGAAAACTGACCTGATGTTTTAGAACCAGAGGGCAAGATAGAGGTTGAAAGAATCCACTGATCACCTCCTGAGAAGATCCCAAAAAGAAAACTCCTAGGAATATTATAGCCAGGTTCCAGAATTCCCAGGTTAAGGAGAAAATATCACAAGCAGCCAGGAAGAAATAATTTGAATATTGTGGAAACTCAATCAGGATAACTCAGGATCTGGCAGCTTCTACAATGAGGGATTGAAGGGCTTGGAATATGATATTCCAGAGGTCAAAGGAGCTGGGATTAAAACGAAGAACCACCTACCCAGCAAAATTGAGCATCATGTTTCAGGGGAAAATATTGTCATTCAGTGGAATAGAGGACTTTCAAGCATTCTTGATGAAAAAAACCAGAGTTAAATAGAAAATTTCACATTCAGATACAAGAAGCAAGAGAAGCATGAGAAGCTAAACAGGGAAAAAAGTCATAAGTAACTTATAAAAAGTTGAAATATTAAAATTCCTACAGGGAAAAACAATAATTGTAAGTGATTAAACAGTTCTCAATATGAAAATAGTTGAAGGGAATATATATATATATGTATGTATATGTACATATATGTGTATATATATGTATATGTGTGTGTATATATGTGTGTATATGTCTGTGTGTCTATATCGCATGGTATATGGGCATATGAATACATATGCGAATGTATGCATATATGTTTTCATGTATACATAGATAGAGGGCACAGGACCAATTTAATAGGAAGAGATGATACATAAAAGGTGAAATTAAGAGGTGAGAGAGGAATATAATGAGAGATTATGGGGAGAGACAGAATGGGGTAAACTATCTCATATAGAAGAGGCAAGGGAAAATGACTACAATGGAGGGGAAGGATAGGAAGGCAAAAGGGAATCGTTCAACTTTATTCTCATTGAATTTGGCTTGGAGAAGGAATGACATACACACTAAAAAGGGTATCTCACCCTGCAAGAGAGTAGGTGGGAAGGGGATGAGAGGGGGAATGATGGAAGGGAGGACAGGCTGGAGGAGAGCAAGTTGGAAGCACCCTCAGTTGAAAAGGGATGAGATCAAAGTAGAGAATAGAAAAAGTGGGAGGTGGGATAGGAGGGAGGGAAATATTGTCAGTCTTTTACAATATATCTACTATGGTTATGTTTTGCACTACCTACACACGTACAACATATACTGAACTACTTGTCTTCCCAATAACGTTGGGTGACAATGGAGGAAGGGAATGAATATGGAATTCAAAGTTTTAAAATAAAATGTTTAATATACACACACACACACACACATATATATATATATATATGTGTGTGTGTATATATACTATTATTAATACTATTTTACATGTAATTTGGAAATAAGTTATATAGACACTGGGGCATAGAGATCCACCGTGCCCTACTGGAAAAGTCAAAGGGGGTATGGGAGAAGATTTGGATGAGAGCAGATTGGAGGAGGTGATATCCTGTGGGACTACTATTTTGGGGGTGGTGGGTAGGGGAAAATGGGGAGAAAATTTGTAACTCAAAATATTGCGGAAATGAATGATGTAAATCAGAAGTTAATAAATCATCTGAAATATGAAAAAATGTTATCTAAACCATAAAACATGAAATCTGTGTGTTATATACAGTTTATGAGTTCACACATCTTCTAGATTCTTTTCTTTATTAAAACTGTAAACCTCTACATTCACAAGTGATAACTGTTACAATTATGTGATCACAAAATTTGTTAAATAAAGTTAAAACTGAAAGAAATCAAATAAAAGGAATTTGGATGCTATGATATTTGGTGTATATATATACTTAATATTGATATTGCTTCATTGTCTGTGATTCGTTTTTACCAAAATTTGGTTTATCTGCTTCTCCTTTTTAATTAGATCTATTTTTTCTTTTTCTTTTTTGAGATCATAATTGGTATCTCTGCCTTTTTTACTTCCATTGTAGCATTCTTCTATTGACCCTATTTTAACTCTTGATATGTATCTCTGTTTAACATCTCTTATATGCCAAAAATTGTTGGATTCTGGTTTCTAATCTATTCTGCTTTCATCTTCTCTTTTATGAGCGAGTTCATCCTATCCACTTTCACAATTAGAGTTACTGTTTATTTTCCTTGATCTTATTGTCTTTTCCTTATTCTCTCTCTCTCTCTCTCTCTCTCTCTCTCTCTCTCTCTCTCTCTCCCTCCTCTCCTTTTATCTGAAGTCTATTTTGCTTCTGCCTGGTGATTCCCTTTTATCTTTCACTCTTTCTCTTACCTCCACTACCTACTTCTCTTCTGAATAAAATAGATTTTCTACTACACACACACACACACACACACACACACACACACATATATATATATATATACACATACAAACATATGTATATGTGTGTATAGAATTCCCGCTTTGAACACATTTACTTTTGGGGTTCATACCTTGCTTGCCCTCCCTCCAGCATTTTCTCCTCAATCTTAAAATCTCTTCCTTCAATACTCCTTTTGCATAAGGTTATTTTTTCATTCTTTCTCTTCCTTTCCCCTTCCACTTGGACATCCACCTTTCTTGTCCTTTTTTTACATCATCCCAATATAATTGATTCACTCACACACCGTGTTTCAATGTAGAATCCTTTTAATTTCCCTAATAAAAATATAAAGTTACTTTAAGTTGCATTATCATCTTCCCATATAGAAAAGTAAATAGTTTAATCTTATTGAATCCCTATGATTTCTCTTCCTTTTTTTTTTTTTTAACATTTTTGTGTTACACTTCAGGCTTGAATTAGAAAGTCAAGTATTATATTCAGTCTGTGTCTTTTCAGTCATTCTTGCTTGTAATCCCAGGTCTTTTGCCTTCTGCTTCTTTAATGTGGTAACTGATACATATTGTACTGGTCCTTATTGTGGTTCCATGTGGCTCCATTGTTTTCAGATGATTTCTTTCTGGCTTATCAAAATATTTTGTCTTTGACATGAGAGGTCTGGAAGTTCATTATAATACTCCTGACAGTTTTAATTTTGAAAACTCTTTCAGCTGGAAATGAATGGTTTCTTTCAATTTCTATATTAACTCCTGATTCTAGGATATCAGGATGGTTTTCCTTGATAATTTCTTGGAATATGATGTCTAGGCTCTTTTTTAATCATGAATTTAGGCACTCTAATAATTTTGAAATTATCTCTCTATCTCTTTTCTTCATTAGCTGTTTTTCCTATGACATATTTCACATTCTTATGTTTTTATTTTTTCTTATTATTTCAAGATATCTCATGGACTCATTATCTTCAAATATACCCAACTTCAATGTACTCAATTCTAATTTTGAAGGAATTATTTTCTTCAGTATTGTTTTACCTTTTACCAAGTTCTTGTCTTTTTAAAGTTTTTCCTTTGCTTTCATTTCTTGACATATTTTTTTTACTTCTACCTCTCTTATTTGATGTTGAAAATAAAATTTATCTCTTCCAGAAATTCTTATTGAGCTTGCATCCAATTCATTTGTTTTTCCCTTGGAGACTTTTCTTACAGCTCTGTTGATTTAATTATCTTCTTCTAAGTTTTTATCTTGATCTTCTTTGTCACTATAGTAGATTTTTATGGTCAAGTTTTTTTTATTGTTGTTGGCTCACTTTTTTCAGACTCTTTCTTACTTTGAACTTTATGTAAAAGTTGGCCTCTGTTGCTGTCATGTTGTGGGGAAGGAGCACTCTCAATCTTTTGATTTTTTTACCTGTTAATTTAGAGGTAGTCATGGGAGTTTGGAAGTTTGTGTTGTTTCCAAGGTGATGTGATCTATATAGAGCTCTGGTTCCCTGTTCTCCTGGTCTGTGATCTGGTCCTTACCTACTGCTTGCTGGTTCCTACCTAGGAAGGGCTTTTGATCCTTTGGGTTTGCAATTGATATTGTTCCTCAGGGTCCCTGATCCCACATGATTGCAAATGATACTGTTCTTCACATCATTGATCCCTTGGGACCAAAATCAATATTACTACTGAGGGTTTCCACTCCCTGTAACAGTAATGTAATTTGTTAAGAAACAAAAGGTATGAACCCCTGTTGCTGAGGTAACAGGAAGTTGCTGATGTAACAGGAAGGGGCAGAACAGGGAGCAGCTAATAGGTATATAAGGGGAAGCCCTAGCTTAAATATCAGATTTTCTTTGAACCAGGTCCTGGAGGCTGAGGAAGAGAGTCCCAGGATGGAAAGAATGATTTTTATTTTGGGAACCTGGATAGAGTGATTTTGATTCTGGAAACCAGCTGAAACTTCTGCTGAAGACTTCCAAGTACCAGCTGGAGATGCTGAGGAGCTGATGAGAAGTTGCCAGAGGAAGCATGACTGTGGTGTCACTACTTAATCAGTTTGTGGCTTTGTTAAGCCTTGACTTCCCTGGAACAGAGATTGTGAAGGATTTGAGATGGACTGGACACTGTGAGCTCCAATGTGGAGCAGGAACTGCACAGAGAGAAGGACAAGGAGCTGGGACCTGTCTGCCTTTGAACTCAGGTGGCAGTTGGTTAGATTCAAATGGAAGCTGGGACCATGGAAGAGGAGCCATGGGAGCTTAAATACTTCCACAAGTCAAGGTGAAAAGACCTCTCCATGGTTACTGAGTAGTGACTGAAATTGTAATTTACTAGTAACCTGGGGATGGATGGCTTGTGTATTTCCCACTACCCCCTTAAGAGGTTACTGAGTAGTGACTGATGATTGAATAGTGACTGATTTGTAACTTGCCATGCCCCATGGGTGGAGGACTTTGACCTTTTGTACTTTATGTTTGAATGATTGAGTTACTAAGTGATTGACTTTGATTGATTGTACTTTGTTCAAAACTATGTGAACACTTTGGTGAAAACTATGTGGCCATTTTAGTGACAAGTTGAGTTATTATGCCATTGTGAAAGCTGTATTTTGATTTTCTGTGATAATTTGTTACATTGTGAATGCTGTACCTTTATTTTATCTTTATGATTTGCTCTGATTTGTTACTGAATAAATAGAGAGTTCACTATAGTATGTAATCAGAATCTTGAAAGCTGTTCACAGCAGCCATCCCCTGGAAAGCAGCTTGTGCTTGGCTCTACACTCCCTCTTAACCAAAAGTGCTTCCCCTCTCTCCTTGAACTATGTCCCCAAAGTGGCTATAGGTGATATACTGGTGAGACAGTGACTGATAACTTTATCCAGTGCTAGCAAAGAGGTTCCTTGTGATCCCTTTTTGACCAGTTTCCATGTTCCCTTATCATCACTGTCTTAAGAGCTCTCAATGATGCTGATGTTTCTGTCACTATCACCTAGCCCCACCACTGGGTTCTAAGCAGCCTTAATCCTCATTTCAGTGATCTGTATTTAGAACTTCCTAATCTTTTTTCTGAGACTGTGTCTTGACCTTCCCTGTCTCTATAGTAGTTCATTATGGTCAAGTTTTTTTTTTGGTTGTTTTGTTTTGTTTTTACTGTTTGTTCATTTTTCCTCCCTATTTATTGATTCTGAACTTTGTGTTAATGATGACCTCTATTACCATCATTTTGGGAAAAGATGGTGTCTCAAGCTAGAGATTTTTTGCACTTCTGTTTTCAGAGCTACTTTGGGGGATTTGTAAATTTTTGATGCTTCTGAGGTATTGCTATCTGAGGAGAGATGTCCCAGCCACCATGGGGAAAAGTGCTGTGAGGGGTGGGGATGGAGAGGTGAGAACGCAGGAAAAGTTGTATCAAGTGAGGTTAGAGGGGACCCAGACCTGAGCTGCCCTGAAGGCCACGTCCCGAATGGGAGGGGGGGAGAAGACTGGCATCCATTATGCCTCTACTCACCTCGCGCCTACCCAAGGAGTAGGAAAATAAGGGGGAGAAAGGAGGGAGAGATAAATTCTTCACTCTGGTCCTTAACCAAAAAGAGCCTCTGGCCCCCTGGGATTGTAACCAATACCGCTCCTCAGGGACCCTGCTCTCTTGGGACCAGAAATTATATTGTTCCTCATGCTCCCTGATCCCTGTGTCCAAAAGCAATACTGACTCTCAGGGTTTCTGCTCCCTCTTGTCTGAACTTATTTCTCTGTCCTTGAACTATCAACCAGAAGTGAATATAGGCAATGGAGTTGCCAAACATTTGTCCCTCAGGGTTCCTGATTTCTCTTGACTGAACATGTTCCTTTCTGCCCTTGAACTATGTCCCTGAAGTGGCCGAAGGCAATGGAGTTGCCAAACATCATCTTATTCTCTGTCTCAGGATAGCACAGGGAGCCCTGTAATCGCTTTGTGACCAGTCTCTGGTCTTCCTGCTCCAAGCCTAGCACTCGTTACACTACTCCCAACTGCTTCTTTATATATTACAGTCCCTAAACATAGGCTATAGAAACAATCATCAAGTGTGGAGCTGGAAGGAAACTTCAAGTTTGTCACTCTGCAGACGAGGAAACTGAGGATCATATGGAATAAATGTTCGGTCAAGACAAACCCAATATTGTAGGAAGAACTAGATCCCAGGTTGCTTGGGTTTTCTGTCCATGTTGTCATAGTTGCTGCAATAAGGTTACCATGGAAATGTCCCTAACTACTGAAAACAAGCCAATAGAACACACATACATGCACACACCCAGAAATGTAAATATGCATATATGCACACAATACATATACATATATTATATGTCATGTATGTGTATACATACATGTGTGTATAGACACATGCATCAGTTCTTAAAACATAAATTCAAATAAAACCACTGGTCATGCAAGTACAAAATATTACGTCATATAAATTATCTTTGGATTTTTTTTTTGAGACCACTTGTTTATAGGTTGTCAAAAAAAAATTAGGGCCAAGTGGCTGAATGAGTTTATTCATTTTTTTTTTTGCCCCAATCAAGAGAAGTACAGTTGGTAATACACAACCATTTAATTAGAATGTAACCGAATATCATTTGACATTAGGCGTAAAACTGAAAACATTGCTCCGGACAAAATGAGAACCAGAAGGTGTCCTGACATTGTCGATCATCCTCTTCTTTCTG
>NW_027186372.1:21101140-21194130 GCF_028583685.1 Petaurus breviceps papuanus
GATGGATACACAGGTGATAGATAGCTTTAGTCTCTCATCACCAATTTCCTACTGGGTATTTCAAACTAGATGATCCTGACCAATCTCAAACTAAATATGTCTAAAATTGATATTGTCCCCCCAATCCCCCCCAAAAAACTTCACTGTCTTCAAAATTCCCCTAATTCTACATGAGAGATTACAATCCTTTCCATGTCTCAGGTTCATAACCTCTGGGTTATCTTGGACTCCTCACTCTCTTTTTACACATATATCAAATCATTTGACAAATCTTTCCTCTTCTACCTCCATATTTTGCATATGTCATGTTCTCTCCAATCACAGATACCACCTTGATTCAGGCACTCTTCACTTTTCATATAGGTTATTGCAATAATCTCCCAATTGGTCCCCTTACCCCAAGTCTCTCACTACTCCAGGCCATTGTACACAGTCTTTTAAAATAGTTTTGCTTAAGTGCTGCTCTGATCATGACTCTACCACTCAATTAGCTCCAGTGTCTTCCTCTTGCCTCAAAGATAAGATATAAATTCATCCATTTAACTTTTAAACCCTTAAACTAGCCCTCTCTTCCTTGAAGATGCATCTTAATCATTTTCATCTCCCATAACCTTTCCTTAATACACCAATTGCTAGTGTTCTCCCTCCCAAAATACCTTCTATTTTGTAGCAGGGTATATTTGTATTTACTCTATATGTATGCTGCATGTGTTTATGTAAGTAGTTCTTGTCTTCACCAATGGAAAGTAAGGGTTGGGGATGGGGGAGGTGGCTGCATGTGTGTCAGTGTGTGTGTGTGTGTGTGTGTGAGAGAGAGAGAGAGAGAGAGAGAGAGAGGAAGGGAGGGGAGGGAGGGGAGAGAGGGGAGGTGGGAGGCAAGGGGAGGAGAGGAGAAGGGAAAGGGAAGGGGAGGGCAGAAAAGGGGAGGGCAGAGGAGAGGAGGAGATTTTTTTTTCTTTGCATGTGTTACCTCTGCCTGGAACTAGCAATGTCTACCACAAAGAATGTGCTGAATTAATACTGATTGATTGTTTACTAGATTGCTTTGATATAGAACTTAGAATATCTACCTCTGAAACCACTTGAAAATCTTATCAACCATCTTAACAGCTAAGTTAGGAGATTCTTCTAGGACCATTCTTCTTCACCTCTTTTATTAATAAAAAATAATTTTAAATTTCTCCTGGTTCTACTCTTCTCACTCAGCATCAGTTCTTTTAAGCCTCTCCTGGTAAATATAAAGACCGTCTGCTCCTCGTTTCTTATAGCACAATAGTTTCCATAACATGCATATACCACAACTTGTTCAGCCATTCTCCAATTGATGGGCACCCCCTTACAGACACAATGTATGTGTGATGACCAACTTTGATAGACTGGACTCTTCTCAGCAATGCAGTGAAATAAGTCAATCCCAAAAGACTCATGATGGAGAGACATATGTGCATCCAGAGAAAGAACTAGAAAGAACTAAGTTTATATACAGGTGGAAGCAAAATACCTGATCTTTTTCCTTCTCTTATTTGGTTTTATGTCCTCCTTACCATTTTTTCATTCCAGTTGGTACAATCCATCCTTATAACCTGACTAATGTATAATGTGAAAGTATTTACAGATCCTATACTTGACAGTAAGCCACCATGTGTGGGGAGAGGAGGAGGGGGACAAAATGTGAAACTCAAGGAATTGTGGAATTGAATCCTGTAAACTAAAAGGAAACAAACAAATTAATAAAAAATATTAAAAAAATAACTTTAAACATGGTTTTGTGAACAAAAATTAAGTGAAAGTGTCTATGTATGTTAATATGGTAGTCAGTGATAATGGAATACTATCTTCTACCTCCTAGAAACACACACACACACACACACACACACAAACACAACACACTATACCACACCATCACCACCAACAACAAATCATCATAAATAAGGGGAAATGAAAATAAAAGACAAAAATTTGTTTAAATTTTGCCTTAACTTATTCTTAATGATAAAATTTTTTATTTAAAAAAGAGGGGGGAACAACTTCAAGATACTCCGCTAAAATATTGTAAGATACCTTAGTCACTTAGTTATCATTGCTATCTGGAAGTGTTCTATCACTTTATCACAGGACCACTTATTTACTAATAGAAATCATTACATGTTGAATACATATGAGAGGAACCAAGGGATCTATAAAAACTGGATGAAGGATTCACTTTTCATGCAATGTGTTTCTTCCTCCTCAGTACCTGTTTGACTTTTGCATGTTGGGTTCATACATTTGGGTGGGCTTGTTTTTAGCAGAAAATTAAATTTTTTCATTAAGCAAAAACTGGATCTAAACCAATTTATTTTCTAAATCTATTGAACCAGGAAAAAAAAAACTATAGAAACATTTTCAGTACTGAACTGGAATTATCTCTGTGGTGTGTTAAAACACTAACCTTCATGTCTCCAACATCTTTATTCAAATAGTTCATTTTTAGTTGTCCAAACCCAAGTTAAAATGTCATAATTACTCTATGGATGACCTTGAGAGACTTGATACCTCAAGGAAAAAAGCTCCTTCATGAACTGAATAGTCTTAAGTTGGTCTGACAGCAGTATGTTCAAATTACAGATTCAGTGCCCTAAGAAATTCTCATCAAGATGTGAAGGAAGCCAGAGAATTCAGGAAAAATTCCCTGAAGCATGGAGGATAGGTGTCAGGGGAAGATAAGTAAATGTTGATAAGATTTTATTTTGAGTTTGAGTAAAGTTTTTATGTTAGTGCTGTCCTGGTATCTCCCATTCTCGCACTTGCTTTTCTATACAAAATAGTGGCCAATGATCATCAAAATGCCTGAGGTCAACACAGATGAATGGTCTCTCATTCATTTATAAGAAATGATGCAATGACCTGGCAGACATTAGGAGAGTGACTTCAGTCATAGGAAAGAACATGTGAGGCCTTCAGGACAGAGAGAGAGAGAGAGAGAGAGAGAGAGAGAGAGAGAGAGAGAGAGATTTTCCCAACTTCAGGTTCGGTACTTTATCCTTTGTACCTAGAGATTAAAGAAAAAATGTTTCATCTTCACATACTTAATTCTAGATGTTACAAGGTAGTCAACCACAGCCTGACTTAGAAAAACACCAATGTAATGCATTATTATATTCTATATTATATACATATCCTACATTACATACATAATGCATATATTACACTGTATATTACATACATGTCTTACATACATTATAAACATATCTTACAAAGAGAAACAGACAGAGAAAAGAAAGTAAAACAGAGAGACAAAAAGAGTCTGTGTGTGTGTGTTTGTAGAGAGAGAGAGAGGGAGAGGAGAGAGAGAGCTTCTTTTACAGTATGTTTGAAATATTCATCATAACCCTTTATTTAATTCTTTTTTTAAACTTTTTGATATATGTTATGCTTTGTGCTATCTAATGGCAAACTTTATCCAAGTTACTAAAATGCATTCCTTCATTAATTTCACTAATACATTTAAAAAAATTATCAGTCCAACATTTCTATCAGCTTAAACATATATAGCATGTTCAGTTAGACTTTTATATATATGTCCTATGACATAAAATATGGCATTAATTTAGCTGATTTTGACAACAGGGATACATTCTCACTAAAGATGTTCATGTGTGTGGCATGGATGTATAGTGTAAAAAGTCCAAATTAAAAAAAAAGGATTACCCATGCATGATCAGGTATTCCAGAATTTCTTGTTTTCCTGAAGACATAGTTTTTCCTCAATCAGATCCATAGCCACTCAGAAGAGATTAAGTTAGTCATACTCATTGGGGGGAAAAGTGGGTGAAAAAATAAATCAATTAATCAATCAGCCAACCAACTAGCAAAAATGTATTAAGTAGTTACTATGCACTAGGAACTGGAAACAAAAAGAGAGAAACAAGGAGTTTATTTAAAGGAGCTATATATCTGTGTATTCATGCATATGTGGGCAGATAGATAGATAGATAGATAGATAGATAGATAGATAGATAGATAGATAGATAGATAGATAACATGCATACATATATACACATACATACACAGAAGCCATAAGCTATGGTGGTTAGTGGATACATAATACGTACTCATACACATACACGCATGTATTCACATACACACACACACATATATACATACATATCTGTAATTTCATTATGGAAAATTTTGGGGTGAGGAAACCCTGGTTATCAATACAGAAAAGCTACTTCTCTGCAATTTATAGTCTCAGAGAGGAATTAAAGGCATTGACAGTTAAATGATTTGCTCGTGATCAAATGACAGTATATTCACAAGACAAATATTTGAAAACAAATTTTTTATGACTTCTGGGTCAGATCTCTGTCCCCTATAACATGTTGCCTCTCTAGATTAAACATTTTCAGTTATGTGGTCAAATGTGTAGAATCAGGAAAACCAGAGTTCACATCCAGACTCAGACAAGTATTGGATGTGTAACTTAGCAATTCACTAAGTCTATCTTCCCCAGTTTCTTAATCTGCAAAAAAGAGATAATAATAGCACCTATCTTACAGAGTTATTATGGGGATAAGATAAAATTTGTAAATCACTTTGCAAATCTTAAAAGCACTTTATCAGTGGTGGTGGTGGTAATAGTAGTACTATTAGTAGTAATAGTAGCAGTAGTTTCATATTTAATAAATATAAAATAATTAAATATAAGTGGTTAGTCAGAGACAGACCTAGTAGTTGACGGTATTTCAGAGAAGGTGGTTCTCAAACTGTATCATGAAGGAAGAGACAGATTTTTTGTTTTTGTTTAAGAAAATGAAGATTGAATTCATTTCACAAATGCGTAATAGTGAGAGAGGCGGTACAGGGGTGGAATTTGTAGTGTCATGGAGAAAAATATAGGAAGGGACAATTTGCTGGACTATGCAATCAGGGATGGGGGGTGTTATATAGTGAGACCAGAAATAATTCATAATGCCTAAATTTGTCAATACATAAATCATGGACATTTCAGATTAGGCTAAACTATATTTGATAAATCATGCAGCACTTTCAGGAATTCCAAAATGCATTTTTGCACAAACCCCAATCTTTTATCAATGATATTATTGTATTGTTGCTATATACAAATACATCATCATATGATCATAATATTATAAATAGGAGAGGTCTTATAGCTGAGAAGAATCTTAGAAGTCATGTAATTCCAGGAGCTAATTTTACAAATAAAGAAACAGAAAATAAGAAAAGTTAAATGGCTTGCCCAAGGCCATACATGTACCAGTTCTGGAATTCATACATTTACAAACAGATCTGTAACTCAAGGCTTACTACATTTTCATTCATATATCTCGTATGGAAAACCATACTTAATTTATGCTCATTTTATGGACTGTTTCCATACTGGAAACTGTGGAAATATATGTTCTCAAAAGAAAAGTAATTATAGATGACCAAAGGCAAATCAAAACTATGGTAGATGGAAATGACTTCAAATGAAATACCAACTGCTTGAAAAGTGGCATAAAAACATAGGAGAGGCATGAATGTTCAGAAAAACAGACTGTCGTGTTATGAGAGTGGAGAATAGCATATGGACAGTTTGAGTGATGTGTTAGTATCCACAAAATGATGAAAAGAGTCAAAGGCAGTTCCTTATTATGTTGTGTTGGTTTTCTATGGAAAAATCTAAGGAAAACATGCACTAAAAGTGCATGGGATTGGAAGTTATTGAAATACTTACAAAAGGGGCATCATCTCAATAAATCAAGTAAGCATTATGAATGATTGCTAAAAAAAAAAAAAAGAAATTGCAGGTTAGTACTTATTTTAATTCTTCTGAAAGCCTGTGTTAATCCCATTATTGACTAGAAAAGAAATGACAATCACTTCATTCAGAAGAAGACAGTTTTTTTTTTTTTTTCTGGCAACTATAGCAGTCAAGATCCAAGTCTGGTACTCACATATTCAAGATTAAATTCAAGTCATAACTAATTATTTTGTCACACTCATTGACTCACTGAGGAGTTAATAATCCACATACTTTGTCTCTGGGATATTTTCATGTAATAGAGCTAAGAAATCCTTGGGATTTTTTCCCCTAACAGATTTCCATTATTGATATCTTTATACCTTTAGCAATAGTTTACATTTCAAAAGCACTTCAGAATTTGTTAATCACTGCCTTAACAACAACCTTGAAAGATATGTAATGATATGTTACACTTGTGTCTTTCTAAGTCAGATTGTGGTTGACTGCATTGGAACATCTAGAATGAAATACATGAAGATGAAACACTTATTTCTAATATATATGGTACAGAGGATGAAGTACCGGACTTGAAGTTGGGAAGACCTGGGACTAAATCCTATCTCTGATACAGATTATCTTGCTGACACTGATTTTATGTGTAACCAGGGGAAAATCAATCAAATGAAAAATGAACACCCAGAAAGGCTAAGTAATTTATTCAAAGTCCTACAGTAGTAAATAATAGAGCGAGAATATGAACCCATGTTATAACAATGAATCCACTGCATTTCCTACCACAATATGCTGCCTCCTCTATAAATATTAGGTTTTGTTATTGCAAAGGTAAAATTTCCCTTGGTTTCACTCTCTTTTCCTATTCCCAGAGAACTGTCTCATATAACAAAGATTTTTTAAAAGAAAGAGAAAAAACAAAGATGAATTGAAAAAAAATCAGCAAAATGTTAATTCATTGAAAATATCTGACAATATATGCAGTGTTCTATATCCATGGACCCTCACTCCCAAGGAAAGCAAAGGGGGGAATTGTTTTTCACATTTCTTTTTTGTTCATTCATTCATATTTTTGTTTTTGTTGTGGTGATGATTCTATCAATTTATTCTGCTGCAATGATTGTATATATCATTTTCTTGGATCTCTTTACTTCAGTTCATTTAAGTCTGCTTCTCAATATGCTCTCTATTTGTCACAATCATTGTTTCTTACAGCACAGTAATATTCCATTACATTTGTGCACCACAATTTGCTTAGCCATTCTCCAATCGAAGAGCATCTGTTTTGTTTCCAGTTCTTAGATACCACAAAAATGGTACTATAAATATTTTAGTGTATATAGGATGTTTATTTTTTTAACCATAGACCATCAGTTATTACTGTTATAGAACTATTTCAAATTCGATTGAGATTCATCTTAATCTTTTCACGACAACAACTTTGATCATAAATATGACAACTTTTGATAACATCAAATTTGAGCAAGTTCTTTCATCTTTATGGACATAATAGTGCCTCTAATAGTTATCTATTTGCTGACAAAGATGCTACAGAGTAGGAACTAGGCTAAATAGCTGTGATTGGCCACTAGCAACTCAAGAATTACCATTAGTTTATTTGTATAGATTCAGTGTACAGTAGAATTTTCGAACAATGAAAGTAGCAATTTCATAAAAAATATTCATTTCTATCAATGAATCTATACAGATTCATGATTTCATTTAAAGAGTAAAGGAAAAAAAGGTTAAGCAAAATGGAATGATGGTGTACAGCTTTATTATAGGGAGACAAATAAGAGATCGGCAGCTTTTATTTTGTCATGTGACCAGAAGCTATATGAAACATGGGACACATGGATTTCTTTCCTTGCTATATTTATGAGGAGTAAAATCAAAATGGCCACAAAAAATAAGTTTAGTTTATGTGGCAACATCTGTTACATCTTTTCTAGAAAACAAGTAATATAAAATTATAGTGGAAAATATTCTTACATCTACCTTACCTTATATTTCACATTTACTTGATTATTAAATGTATATATTTTAAATTAAATAACATTAAACTTTTGTTATTTTTTGGAATCATAGTTATGGTAGACTTAAAAAGTATGAAATTTTTAGTGATGTCTAAGACTCTAAAATAGAGTCAATTGGCTGAAAGAATATGGCTGGGTGAGAAGAACTGTATGTTACACACTATAAATACTAGATTATTTTCACAGAATTGCTGGTATAAAGAGTTGGAGCCACTTCTTTTTTGTTTCAGGCAGAAAATATTCATGCCTGCTATTTTCCCCAGGGAGCATATGTTTAAGTAAGTTAGTGTCAGGATGAGGGGAGCCAGAGTCCTTTGCCTAAATCTGTCTGATGACTTTGGAAGTCTCCAGTTGTCATCTCTGCCTCAATGAACAGTTGATACATGAACATCTGAATCTCCTCTATGTTGAAGGATGCAAAAATTCAGTCTTTTGGACTTCATAGGGTAATAGCTATAACCTGTTTGAAACATGCACTTGTTCTAGTTTGTAACCACACATCACCCACCTAACATCCAATAACTTCAGGGATTTTCTAGGCAAGAAGGACCATTCCTGATTTCACTTTATCTGTCACTAAATTAACAATTAGCTTCCAGGAGGGCATAATAGTGATAGCATCTGGCCTCTCTCCTCCTAACTATAAATATCACACTGTAGTGTATGCACAGTGATGGCTACTTCCAGAATCTTCCTTAATCTACCAGTTAGGACTGTGTGACAAATCACTTGAGACTATTTAGCATTCTATTTTTTAAATTCGAAGTCTTTTCTCTTAAGATACATGATTCCATCAAAGAGATTTTGGCAGTATATTATTCTCAGCTTTTTTTTTTTTGATGTCAAAAAGCAGGAAAGGGACCATTCAATAACTTTTGACAATATCAAACTTAAGACAAGACATTTCCCCTCACTGCATCTCATCTATAATACAAAACTATTGGACTCACAATCTCAAGGTCCCTACCAGGACCAGCATTTTATTATTTTATGTTTCATATAACCCAAAAGCTAACATGTAAATAGTATCCCCTTAGGGAAAGGGCTTCAACTGTTTATTGACATAAGCAGTATTTTTCAGAGGATACAGTGCTCAAAACCAGAAGCTATCATTATAGATATTTATAGTAATCCAGGTAATAAGGTCATAACACTTAGATGAATAATTAGTTTCTTCTCCTATCCTCCCTAAACTTATGACTAGGAAATGATATGGTAATTTTGTAATGTGGAACAGCTTATACCCTATCCACTCCACCCCTTTTTATATTTATATTTATGTATGAACACTATTGTATAGACACTATATTTACAGAAATTAAATATGATTTACACACACACACATATATATATATATACATACATATACATACACACATATGTCAGCCAATCAATACACATATCTAAGGAAACAATTTTGTTGAGCAACCTAAACAGTTTGACATTTTGATACCCATAGACAGCCTCCTGCTCAACTGCACAGTCTCTCCCATTGCATTGTTGACCATTTAAAAATAAATCATAGTTGGAACCTCAAAGAGACACATTTCAAAATCCATAGGAGTCTGATTCAACCAAGATTAACACTAGGTTAGGGGTTTAAAATATACACATAATTGAAGAACATATGGATATTTTTGTTAGTACAATATTATTGCTGCTACTGAATTTAATATTAACAAATCACCCAGAGGGTACTCAACATTCCATTCACATTGCGAAACAGAACTTGACTGTTTGGCTAATAACTTTCAGTGCATAAGTCAAAAATAGTGGACATGCATATGCACTTTCACACTCTATATTATCAAGAGCCAGTCATTCAATTAGCATTTTAGGTGCCTACTATGTGTCATGCACTAGTTTTGTAAAACCCCAAATGGGACAGTCTTTGACATGCCCCACACTACCTACTAAACTGAAATTTCTTTGACTTTGGTGATCATACAGTTTTTCACTTTTGTATCTTAGAGATGCAAATTGGTGCAATGGAAAAAGCAGTGACTTTTGAGTGAGATGACCCATATTTGAATTCAGCCTCTACTATTTATCACCTCTGTGACCTTGAACAAGTTATTACATCTACTTAGGCACCAGTGCTGAGATCTAGGGATGCTGGGATCCCAAAATAGTGACAGGCAGGACCTATTTCAAATTTCAAAATTAATTTTTGAGTCAATGTGACCCACACCTTCTTTCAGCCAAAGAAAAACAATGTTTATTAAAGATCTGCCATGTTGGATATATTCTAAGCAATCTGAACATTGGCTAGACTCTTAAGGAATGGTTGGGATAGAGTGAGATAATTTGAGGCTCAAAAACTTTAAAAAACAATGCTATTTTTTAGATGTAGTTGGAATTTTTTTAGAAAAGTAAAGTAGTGTCTACAAAAGAAGGGATTGAAGATTAGAGATAATTGGGGACAGAAGTGGAGGCAATCTGTTTGAGACAGGACAGGAAGGAATCACAGATGAATGCAGAAGAATTCACCTAGGCAAAAAAAAAGGAATATATTTTAATAAAAGTTGAAGAAGAAGGAGAAGATAATGGAAGTAATCTGAATGATGTGCAATGAGAAAGAAGGGAGCTCTTAGAGCATTACCTCTTTATTCAGTGAAATATGAAGTGAGATATTCAGATGAGAAACTTTTAGAATTTGCTCTGTGTGAGTCACCTGTTGAGTTGTTAGAAGGATTGGGATAGACTTTGGGTAAGGAAAATAGAGAATCTATCTGGAAATTGTTAAGATAATGCCTTGATGTAGTGAGGGGCAAGCTGAGATTTTGTTATATAAATTCAGAATGTCCTTAGTCAGCATTTTTGTGAATTTATTCAGTTCCATTCAGCAGCATGTAACAGTGAACAATAGTGAGAGATCAGTGTGATCCAAAGTTGGGGTTCATCCAGGCTTAATTGATAAGATAAGAGTCAAGAGATTTGAATGTGGAGTACAGTGTAGAATTCTCCTTATTCACCTTGATTACAGCCTGTTCAAGGATGATGGATTGGGAATGAAGGAAAAATAAAGGGTGGAGAGGTAAGAGGTAATGGTGAAGACCAGAAAATCATTTGAGCAATCATAAGGCACATAAAAATTTGGAATGCTAAAAAGTTATGATTTTTGTATTAGCACAGGTTATAAATAGGACAGCATCTAACTGATAAAAAATGTTTAATAATATAGCTATTGAGTGATTATCTTTCTTTTATGGGAAATGAGACTTACTTCATGGATACCTGTAATATTTTCAGTCAGAAAAAAATGCACATTCATCTTTGAATAAGATTCATACCTATGGGGCGGCTAGGTGGCACAGTGAGAAAGAGTGTCAGCCCTGCAGTTGGGAGGACCTGAGTTCGTTTCTGACCTCAGATACTTAACACCCACACAAAAAAAAAAAAACTGGCTGTGTAACCTTGGTCAAGTTACTTAACCCCAATTACTTAAAAAAAAGATTCCTACCTACTAAGATTACTAAAGAATTATATCCATTTATCTGTTGATAAGTCAAATCAATTTTTGTTGTGGGGGAATCCAACAGTTGTGAGAAATGAATAAATGGATATTTTTTTTTTATTCCTGGTAAAATGAAACTGTTTAAACACAATAAACAAAAGAAGTAAATCAGGGAAGGAAGACATTTACAATATGCCATAGAATTAGTTGGAAAAGACTTTATAGGTAGTTAGTCTAAATGCCTCAGTACAAGATGAGGACCAGAAAGCTCAGAGAATTGAAGTATCTTGCCCAAGGTAACAGAGGTAGTATGTGATAGAGTTTGGTTTTGAATACAAGTCCTGTTACTTCCAGTTTAGCACTCTTTATAATGTTAGAGTAAGTACAGACAGACAGAAAAATGCCCATTTGAAAACTGACTTTTATTTTTCTTTAGCAAAGGAGTAACATAACCAGATCTATTTTTAAGGAAAGATCATTTGCATCAGTAGCATGAAGATGATTTGAAAAGGAAAATTATTGAAAGAATCCAGAAGGGTAATTACACTAGTTTGCATTAGTATAATTAAACTGTTAAAAAAGACGAAGCAGTGATTAGCAGAGATAATTTGGAGGTAAAATAATAGGATTTGGTAAATAATTAGGAAGGAGTGGTGAGAGATAGAGAAGAATTAGATGTATCTTGAATGAAGATTTCAACCATGGGTGATTCAAAATGACAAAGGTAAATTCTGTCACCACAACATCTCATAGATTTATACCCTTCTTTCATTTACATGGCGACCATTCTAATTCAGAACCTCCTTATATAACACAAAGCCTAAAATCTTCTACATTAAAGGATTGAAGGGCTTGGAATATGATATTCCAGAGGTCAAAGGAGCTAGGACTAAAAGCAAGAATTACCTACACAACAAAACTGAGTATAATGTTTCAGGGGAAAATAAGATCATTCAACGAAATAGAGGATTTTCAAGCATTCATAATGAAAAATCAGAGCTGAACAGAAAATTTGACTTTCAAATACAAGTAGCAAGAGAAGAATGAGATGGTAAACAGTGAAAAGAAATCATAATGAACATCAAAGTCAAACTATTTACATTCCTACATGGAAAAACAATTAGTGTAACTCATGAGACCTTTCTCAGTATGAGGATACTTGATGGAAACATATATGTATGTATAATTAAATACATATATGTATGTATAGGAGGGTGTTTGTGTATATAAATATATGTGTGAGTGTGGGCATATGTATGTTCATATATGCACAGATAGAGGGCACAGGATGAGGAGAATATGAAGGGATGATATCTAAAAATAAAATTTAAGAGTTGAGAGAGGAATTTATTGGGAGAAGGAGAGAGAAATAGATTACGGTAAATTATCTCATATAGAAGAGGCAAGAGAAAACAATTACAACAGAGGGGAAGAGCAGGAAGGTGAAAGAGAATGGGACAACCTTACTCTCACTGAATTTGCCTTAAGGAGGGAATAGCATACACACTCAATTGGGAATCTTACCTTACAGGAAAATGGGGTGGGGGGGGTAGGGGATAAGAGGAGAGGAAGATTGTGGGAGAGGGTACTTAGAAGCAAATATTTTTGAAAAGGGATAGGGGCAAAGGAGAAAATAAAATAAGTGGAGGGGCATGATAGGATGGAGGGATGCATAGCTTGTCTTTCACAATATAGCAATTATGGAAATGATTTGGGTAACTATACATGTACAACCTATATTGAATTGCTCATCTTCCCAGTGTGGGTGGGTAAGGAGGAAAGAAGGGAAAAAATATGGAACTCGAAGTTTAAAAAAAAACAAATATTAAAAAAAATTATTTTCGGGGCGGCCAGGTGGTTCAGCAAGTAAGAGCACCGGCTCCAGTGTCGGGATGACCTGGATCAAATCCAGGCTCAGATACTTAGCACCACACTGAGAAATAACTGGCTGTGTAACCTTGAGCAAGTTACTTAACCCCTATTGCTTAAAAAAAATTATTTTCTACATGCAAATGGAAAATAAGATATCCAGGCACTGGCATATAGAAATCCATTTTGCCCTACTAGAAAGTTAGGGGGTGGTGGTGAGAACAATATAAGAGAGAAGAAATTGGGGGAATGGTTATTCAGTAGGCTTGCTATTTTGGGGTGGGGTATGTGAAAGATGGGGAGAAAAAAAATGTAACAAAATTTTGTGCAAATGAATGTTAAAAACTAAAAAAAATTAATTAATTTTAAAAATTAAAAAAATTTAAAAAGTTGAGTTCCAAATTCTTTTCCTCTGTCCTTCCAAACTTTTTTCTACACACTGGGAAGGCAAGCAAAATTAAATCAATTATACATGTGAAATCATGCAAATCCTATTTTCATATTACTAGTATTAAAAAAGCAAGAAAAGTAAAAATCAGAAACTTGTACTTTAATTTACAGTTCTCGTTTGGTGGATTGCATTGCTTTTCATCATGAATCTTTTGGAACTGTCATGGATTATTTTATTGAACAGAGTAGCCAAGTCTTTCATCATGGATCATCATGACAACATAGCTGTAACTATTGCACAATGATTTCCTAGCTCTTCTCACTTTACTTTGCATAAGATCATATAAATATTGTCCTTTTTGTTTGTTTGTTTTCTGAAACTACTCCCCTCATCATTTCTAAATCAGAATACTATTCCATCATAATCATATGTCACAACTTTTGCAGATAGTCCAAAGTTGATGAGCCTCAATATCGGATTCTATATCAGCACAAAACTATCTGCTATAAATATATTTGTACATATAGATCCATTTACTTTTTCTTTGAACTCTTTGGGGTATAAACCTACTAGTGATATTGCTGTATCAAAGAGTATGTATATTTTTAGCTCTTTAGGCACAGTTCCAATTTGTTCTGCAGAATGATACCAGTTCACAATTCCACCAACAGTTTATTAGTATATTTTCCCTCATTTCCTCAAGCAGTTGTCATTTCTGATAGCCTAACAGAACTTAGAAGGTCAGCAGGAAAGATCTATCTCATTGGGGGAGGGGTGGAGACTAGAGCCCAAGTAATGCCCTAGAAATCCTGCAGTAGACTTTGGAGGCACATGAATCAATAGCAACAACAGATTTGTGAGTTATCAGTCCACAATAAATCAAGGGGTTGGACAACTGGTCAGAAGGAGATTATAAGGGACACTTGGCTGATAATGGGTCAAGGAGCCTATTGCACTGCTCATATAGCATTCTAGGTTGCAATCCAGGGGTGAAGAGGAGCACTAGCATATTGGCACATGTGACTGGAGATAACCAGGAACTCTAGTCACAATTCTAAGTCAGAATAGAGTGGTTATGGTCAGTTACAGACAAGAGAGAAGGCCAGAGCAGTAACCATACTTCTCCTAAGAAGAACAAAATATTATAGATCTTCAGAACTAGACCTGAAAACAGCAGAATGAAAAACCTGAAACTAGAGATAAAGGTTCCTCCACCCTGGGAGAACAAGAAAACTTTAAAATAAAGTTAAAAGTCAAGAAATTGGATGGAAAAGTAAGTGATCAGTAACAACAAAAAAGATCTGATAATCAAAAGCTACTATGGTGATAGGGAAGAATAAGAAAAAAAACCTCAGGAGACAATTGAATCAAAACAGGTACATACAAATCCTCAAAGAAAAAGGTGAAATGGAATAAGCCAAAAAATTATTTCTGGATGAGCTCTAAAAGGATTTTAAAAATTAAATAAGAAAGAGTAAAAGTATGAGAATAATATAAGAAAATTATGAAAACAGTCAACAACTTGATAAAAGAGGCATAAAAATATTTAATGAAATGTCACCTTAAAATCAAAATTGGAATAATATTAAAGGAGGTACAACAGTTCACTAAAGTGAAGAATTTGATAAAAAGCAGAATTGGCTAAGTGGAAAAAGGTAAAAAGGTACACTGAAGAAAAGTCCATGAGACAATGAAATGAACCAATGAAATGAAATCAAACTAATGGAAAAAATAGAATAGAAAGTGAAATATATCATTGGATAACCAACTGACCTGGAAAATTGATCTAGAAGACGCAGTTTGAGGATTATTGACTGTAAGTCATAGTCAAAAAAAAAGAGTCATCTTTCAAGAAATTATCACACAAAACCACACTGATAACCTACAACCAGAGAATAAAGCTTGATCACCTCTTGAAAAAGATCCCAAAATGAAAACTCCCAAGAATATTAAAGCCAAATTCGAAGGCTTCCAAGTCAAGGATAAAACATTGCAAGTAAGCAGAAAGAAACAATTTAAATATTGTGGAGGCACAGTCAGGATAATCCACAATTTAGCATCTTCTACATAAAAGAATCAGAGACCTTGGAATATGATATTCCAGAAGCCAAAGAAACTAAAATTAAAACCAAAAATGTACTACCCAGCAAAACACAGTGTAATAATTTGGGGGAGGAAAATGATATTTAATGAAATAGAGGACTTTCAAGAATTCCTTATTTTAAAAAATCAGAACCAAATAGGAAATAAGACTTTCAAATACAAAACTTAAAAAAAAAATCTTTAAAAAGTAAAAGAGAAATCATAAGGATTTCAATAAGGTCAACCTGTTCACATTCCTACATGGGAAGATGATATCTGTAATTCCTAAGAATTAGGGCAGTTAGAAAGATTATACATAGAGAAGATAGGTGTGGTGAGAAAGAAATATGCATTGGGAGAGGAAGGAATGGAGAGGTAGAGTGGTATAATCATAATGGAATTTGAAGATCTTCCCTGCCCCTTAGTGGGCCTCACTTGGAGCTCAATAAGAGAAATTTAATTAGGGAAGACTTGTTCAGGAAAGCCCACACTTTTTGTTACTTTGTAATTGGGCAGTGGGTCACAAAGTTTGTGATATCCTCTCACCCTGAAGAAGGGTAGTTATACTCTGAGGGGAGGTTTTGATTTGGGGCTCACTTATGAAAAGAGTTGTGTGATCTGGCCAAATGAGTCCCTGGGCAGTCATTGAGAGCATCCTCCCCAACTTTGAGAACCCAAAAGTTGGTGACTTTCTCTCCGTTAACTACATATGCACGTAATGATAAGACAACTAGAAGCCCTGTCTGTTCAATTGTTATTTTCTCTGTATTTTTGTCGGCTTGTAATTTCTTTTTTTTATTTTTTTTTAGGGAAATGATTCTTTATTTTTTTTAATTTACTTTTAGTTTGCAACATTCATTTCCACAAGATTCTGAGTTATAAAATTTCTCCCTGTGTTTCCCTTACCCCCAAATAGAAAGAATACTGAATATTCCTTCCTCCAATCTGCTTTCCCTTATGTCTTCCCTCATATCCCCTCTAACTTTCTAGTAGGGCAAAATGAATTTCTATACCCCAGTGCCTGTATATCTTATTTCCCAGTTGCATGTAAAAAACATTTTTTAACATTTGTTTTTAAAACTTTGATCTCCAGATTCTTTCTCTTCTTCCCTCCTCACCCATCTCCACTGGGAAGATAAGCAATTCAATATAGATTGTACACGTGTAGTTATGCAAAATGTTTCCCAAACTATAGCGCTTTCCACTTATTCTATTTTCTACTTTGACCCTGTCTCTTTTTAAAAGGTGTGGTTCTAACTACCGTCTTCCCCAATCTGCTCTCCCTTCTACCATGCCTCATTTTATCCCCTTCGTCCCTACTTTCCTATAGGGTAAGATGCCCAAATGAGTGTTATTATGTTATTATGTTATTCCTGCCTTAAGCCAAATTCAATGAGAGTAAAATGACCCCATTCCTTTTTGACTTCCTGTTCTTCCCCTCCATTTCAACAGTTTTCTCTTACCTCTTTTATATGAGATAACTTACCCTATTCTATCTCTCCTTTCTCCTTCACTCATTATATTCCTCTCTCATCTCTGAATTTTATTTTTTGGATAGCATCCCTACCTATTCAACTGATCCTGTGCTCTCTGTCTATGTATACATGTACACACATATACACATATTCACATATGAAATTATACCCACATACACCCTTCTATAAATACATATTTGTATGAATCCATAGATAGATGGATAGATAGATAGATAGATAGATAGATAGATAGATAGATAGATAGATAGATAGATGATAGATAGATATTCCCTTCAACTATCCTCATACTGAGAAAAGTCTCATGATTTACAATGATCACTTTTTCACGTAGGAATGTAAATAGTTCAACTAAAATAAGTTACTTATGATTTCTTTTTTCCTGTTTATCTTCTCATGCTTCTTTTTTATTTGAAAGTCAATTTTTTTTCACCTCTGTTTTTTTCTTCATCAAGAATGCTTGAAAGTCCTCTATTTCATTGAATGACCACATTTTCCCCTGAAGCATTACACTCAGTTTTACTGGTTAGGTGATACTTGGTTTTAATCTTAGCTCCTTTGACCTCCAGCATATCATATTCCAAGACTTTAGGGCCCTTAATGTATAAGCTAGATCTTGTGTTATCCTGATTGTGTTTCCATAATACTCAAATTATTTCTTCCTGACAGCTTGTAATATTTTCTCCTTGACCAGGGAGGTCTGGAATTTGGCTATGATATCCCTAACAATTTTATTTTGGGGATCTTTTTCAAAAGGTGATTGTGAATTCTTCTGGTTCCTTGTTTTGATCCTTTTTGTACCCAAAGAAGGATTCTGTGGTGTGATTGTGCTTTCTCTGCTTGCTCATCTTGCCAGCCATTATTTGACTTTTGAGCTTTTTGCCACAGTAGAATTCTGCTTCCATAGTGAAGAAAGCTATGACCCAAATTACTGGGGTTTTTGGAAATGGTTGTCAGAGCTATGAGGAGGGTGCCTTCTCTACAGATATCCCAAGCTCTGGCACTCTGGCCACACACCACAGAATCACCACCCAAGACTGCAATCTAGACCAAAGGAGGTCAAAGCAAGAGCGATTCCTCTCTGAATGGTCACTTGGTCCCTCTATGATCTGCAGGCCTGGAGTTCTAGATGCAGCCACATAAAAGCAGCTACAATTGCCCCATCTCTGCCAGCCCTTGCCCAGGTGCAGGGTCTAGCACTCACTCTTTAGTCACTAGGTTCCAACAGAATTCCCCACTGACCTTGGAAAATGTCAGAGAAAGCTCTTTGGCATTTATGGGTTGAGAAGTCTGGAAACTGCCACAGATGCTAATAATTCACTATCCTGATCTCTACCCTAGCCAGTCTGTGCTACTGTGCTGCTGGTTGGGACTTCCCCAGGTCTGGAACCACGTCGCTCACACTGGACTGTGTTCAGCTCCCCGTACAGTGTGATAGACACTTCCTGTTGGCCTACCAGGCTGCCTTCAGTAGATTTATTTCACTCTGTCACTGTATGTTCTGTAGCTCTAAAATTTGTTTAGAGCTGTATTTTACAGGTATTGGAGGTGGTTGGAGATGAGCTCACTCCAAGTTCCTGCCTCTACTCCACCATATTGGCTCAATATATATATTCAATAATGCCCCCCCCCAAAAAAAACACTTGAAAGAGTGACCTACAGAGAGAGACAGACCTACAGAGTTAAAACAGGAGCCACTAGTAGAATCCATTAGGTTTCTGCTGAATTGAAGAGAAAAAAGCAGGTGTAGTGATGATGATCTCAGAAAAAATAAAGGAAAAAATAGATCTAATTAAAAGAGATAAGAACAACTGCACTATCACCAAAGGCATCATAGACAATGACGTAATATCAGTATAAAAAACCTACTCACCAAATAATGTAGCAAACAAATTCTGTAAAAGTTAAATTAATTACAGGAGGAAATATTTACACTAGTAGAGGACCTCAACTTTCCCCTCTCAGAACTTGATGAATTGAACCAAAAATAAACAAGAAACAAGTAAAAGAGGTGAATATAATTTTAGAAAAGCTAGCTATAACAGACTTCTGGAGAAAATTAAATAGTAATAGAAAGGATTATGCTTTTTTTGCTGTGCATGACATCTTCACAAAAAAATGACTATGTATTGGGTGTATAAACATCACAATCAAAAAAGTTACATGTGTTTTGCCATGAAGAAATTATTGGTGTGACTATATAAAATGTTTTCTAGGATCTACTCATATCATTTATCATTAGTTTATACAAGTTTACATGAATTGGCTGAAAATATCCCTTTTATCATTTCTTACAGTGCAAGAGGAGCAAAAAACATTTCAAAATATTGTTCAGTATACTTTATATAGCTTCAGTTGCTTTTCTGAGCTATTTTCATTTATATTACTGTCTTAATTGGGTATGTTATTCTGCTTATATTTTCTTTATTTGACATTAATTCACATAACTATTCCTGAATATCTTCCATTTTTCATTTTGTACAATTGCTTAAGACTATACAAAATTCATATATCATAATTTGTTCCATCATTCATTGCTTAATTGATGAGGTCACTTTGCTTTCAGGGTTTTTCCCCCTAAAAAAAAGATTAAAAAACTGATCTGAACATTTGGGCATATAAGAGGGTTTGTTGTTTTTTGTTTTAGTTTTTGTTTTTTTTGGGGGGGATGCAGAAATGTTCTTGTACTTCCTTGAGCTACATGCTGAGTACTGGGATTGCTAATACAAAGTGTGCAAACAGCTTAGTATTTTTTTTTCTTTTTGTGGGGGAGGGAGGGTGGTATAGACCTTTATTTATTTTTATTTTTAGCTTTCAACATTCATTTCCAAAAGATTTTGAGTTCAAAATTTTCTTCCCATCTCTCACCTGCCCCTTACCCCAACATGGTAAGCATACTGATTACTCTTTACCCCAGTCTTCCCTCTTTTCTATCCTCCCCTATCCCTCCCACTTACCCACTTCCCCCTTACTTTCTTGTAGGACAAGATGGATTTCTGTACCCCATTTCATGTGCATCTTATTTCCCAGATGTGGGTAAAAACATTTTTTTTCATTTGCTTCTAAAACTTTGAGTTTTAGATTCTCTCCCTTTGGCAGAGGCTGCCTCCTGAGCTCCAAGCCCAAAGAATATGGGGGGACCAAGCTACTGTAAAGAGGGTAATTATAAGACTCTCTTTGCTGGTGCTTAGGCAAGTTTATCTTGCTTTGCCCTGCTTGGATCTGTGTTTCAGTCTTGGGTGGTGATCCTGGGGTGAGGAGAACTACTATGGCAGAGCTTGTTGATGCTGTGGAGAGGCAGTCCTCTCAACAGTTGTGAGGCAAGTGCCTAGAGGAAGCTCTGACAACAGCTCCACAAAACCCCAGAAATTTGGGACACAGCACTCTGCACTCTGGAAGCAGAGTTCTGCCATGGCAAAGAGCTCAAAAGTCAAAAAAATTGCTGGCAAGATGAGCAGACAGAGGAAGTGAAATCAAATTACAAAATTGGTTTTTGGTGACAAAGATGATCAAAACATGGAACAAGATTGTCTCACTTTTTCCCTCCTCACTCACTCCATTGAGAAGAAAAGCAATTCAATATAGTCTATACATGTGTAATTATGCAAAACTTTTCCATAGTAGTCATATTGTGAAAGACTAACTATATTTCCCTCCATCCTGTCCAACCACCACCATTTATTCTATTTTCTCCTTTGAGCCCGTCCCTTTTCAAAAGGATTTGTTTCTGACTGACCTGTCCCCTAAGCTGCTCTCTCTTCTATTATCCTCCCCTCTTATCTCCTTCCCCCCTACTTTCCTGTAGGGTATGGTACCTAATTAAGTGTGTATATTATTCCCTCCTTAAGTCAAATACAATGATAGTAAGGTTGATTCATTCCCTTTCACCTCCCTGCTTCTCCCCTCCATTGTAACAGCTTTCCCTTGTCTCTTTTATATGAGATAATTTACCCTACTCTATCTCTCCCCTTCTCCCAATATATTCCTTTCTCAACTCCTAAGTTTACTTTTTAGATATCATCCCTAGACTCACCTTGTCCCCTCTGTCTATATATAGATATACACACATATACACATGCATACACATATACACATATATGCACACACATACACACATATGTATATACACATATATGCATATAGATAGAGAGAGAGAGAGAGATTAGATAGATAGATTCCCTTCACCTCCCCTAATAAGAGAAAAGTCTCATGAGTTTCAATTATTGATTTTCCTTATAGGAATGTACATAGTTCAACTTTTATAAATTCCATATGATTTATCTTTCCTGTTTACCTATTCATCCTTTTCTTTCTTTTATTTTAAAATCAAATACAAGACTGTTTCTGTTTAACTGTGGTCCTTTCATCAAGAATGCTTGAAAGTTCTCAGTTTCACTAAATGTCCATATTTTCCCCTGAAGAATTACACTCAGTTTTGCTGGATAGGTGATTCTTGGTTTTAGTCCTAGCTCCTTTGATCTCCAGAATATCCATATTCCAAGTCCTTCAATCCCTTAATGAAAAAGCTAATAGATATTGTGTTATCCTGATTGTGTTTCCACAATACACAAATTGTTTCTTCCTGACTGCTTGTAATATTTTCTCCCTGACCTGGGAACTATAAGATTTGGCTATGATATTCCTAGGAGTTTTCTTTTTGGGATATTTTTAAAGAGGTGATTGGTGGATTCTTTCAACTTCTATTTTACCCTCTGGTTCTAGAATATCAATGCAGTAGTCCTTGATAATGTCTTGAAAGATGATATCTAGGCTCTTTTTTTGATCATGGCCTTCAGGTAGGCCAATAATATTTAAGTTATCTCTCTTCCATCTACTTTCCAGGTCAGTTCCTTTTTAATGAGATACTTCATATCGCCTTCTATTTTTTGCCATCTTTTGGATCTATTTTATAATATCTTTATTTCTCATAAAGTCATTAGCTTACATTTGCTCCATTCTAATTCTGGAGGAATTATTTTCTTCAGTGAGCTTTTAAACTTCCTTTTCCATTTGAACAATCCTATTTTTCAAGGTGTTCTTCTTCTCATTGACTTTTTGGAGTTCTTGTGCCATTTGAGTTACTCTATTTTTTAAAGTGTTATTTTCTTCAGTATATTTTTGGCTCTTTCTGTTAGCAAGCTGTTGGCTCAATTTTCATGATTTCTTGCATCACTCTCTTTTTTCTTCCCAATTTTTCCTCTACTTTTCTTATTTGATTATCAAAATCCTTCTTGAGCTCCTACATGGCCTGTGACCAGTTTATATTTTTTTCTGATATATAGCTTTTGATGCAGGAGTTTGACTTTGTTGTCTTCAGAATTCTGGATCTATATTTTGATATTCTTTGTTGCCAAAGAAAGAGTCTATAGCCTGATTTTTCTTGCTCTGTTTGCTCTTTTTTCCAGCTAATTACTTGGCTTTTAAGTTCTTTGCCATGGTATAACTCTGTTTCCAGAGTGAAGAGTGCTGTATCCCAAATTTCTGTGGTTTACACAGCCGTTATCAGAGCTACTTCTAGCAACCTGTCTCAGAATTGTGAAGAGGAGTTCCTCTCCACAGTAGCCACAAGTTCTGCCACTCCAGTGCTCCTCCTCACCCCAGGACCACTATCCAAGACTGAGAACCAGATCCAAGAAAAAAAGAGCAAGAGAATCCTACCTCAGTGAAAGTAAAGAGATTCCTGCAATTGCCCTCTGATCAACCACTTGGTCACTCCATCATCTGTGGACCTGGAGGTCTGGAAGCTGCTTCTGCAAGCACTGCCACCCCTGCCATCTAGGGAGCAGGGGTTAGACCATGCTCTTCTCACACCCTGGCCCAACAGGGTTTCCCCACTAGCCTTTTTCTTTTTCTTTGGTGTTTGTCTGTTGAGAATTCTGGAAACTGCCACATTTGTCAGTGATTCAGTCCCCTAAGGCCCACTCTGGCCCAATCTGAGCCCCTGGTCTATACCAGCTCAGCCCATGAAGAACTTCACTTCATTCCCAGGTTGGTGCAATAGACCCTTCCTTTTGGCTTGCCTGGCTGCCTTTAGCTGGAGATGTATTTCACTCCTTCATTTTGTGGGCTCTGTAACTCTAAAATTTGTTTACTGGAATTTTTACAGGTATTGGAGGTAATTGGGGCAATGAGCTTAAGCAATGTTCTTGCTTTTACTCCACCATCTTGGCTCCACCCCCATTTTTTTGTTGAATTACATATCATTATTACTATAATACTATTATTATTACTAATACTAATATTACTCTAAAAGCTACATTATTACTAGACTAATTCAGTGGATAAACACTCTGTTAATGTTTCTAACATCCCATAGGCACTTCAACATTTACTTTTTTCCCACTGGAGGTCTAATTTGATCTCAAGTACTTATACGCCTGCACCAGTGCTATTTTCATTATAATAATAAATTTTAACACTCTATGATTCTTTGACTGACATATTACCAGTTAATACAAAATGGTGAAGAACCTCTAAATTTAGGTCTTCTTACTAGATTGTAACCTTGAGAAAGTGACGTATCCTTGTGAAATCCTGAGTCTAGAACTTCTTTTCATTTAAGTCAAGCAAAACTATTTACTAAACTTTTAGCAAAAAGGAACACTACTTGAGAAATAATTAATATAAGTTATATGATAGTCCGTCACTGTGATAGATTCTCTTACTCGTGACATAGAACAGATTTTTTTAAGTAAAAAGCATAATGAAATATATTGTTTCAAGAAGTAAGAAAGCTGTCTAATCCAATGAAAGTTTTATCACTACAAGGAGCACAGAATCCAATCAAGATTTGTAGAAATCAATAAAAGTGGTGACAGAAAATCATGTGACATCATAGTAGGAAGTATATTTGAGGATTCCTAGGTTAAATAAAAGTTCAGGTTACAGGAAAAACAACTTTACAGAAAGTTTTCAATTTTCAAATGTTAGTAATCAAGTTAATTAAATAGATCTTTTCTCACTTTCCTACTTTGAAATGTTTTCTTTAGAGACCTTTCAGATATAAATTGCACTCAGCATCATGCTAATTGGCTCTCAATCCTTCAAAAAAGATTCCTTGATGAAGATGATAATGATACTCTCCCAACGGAATATGAGATAATTGGATTTTTGAACAGCAATTTTAACTAAAATGTCTACAAATCTAAATAAGGTAGCCACTTTAGGTTGGCAACTTTGGAAAATCAGTTCCATAGAAAATATTGATATAACTTTCTTTTTACTTTTTGGATATCCAATAGGGAAGACATTCTTATTCACCACACCAACAACCATGTACAAAGAAGAAGAATAGTTCATTATCTGTGCCTAAATTCTGAGTACTTTGTATCTTTGAGTAAAGGAGATGATCTTATTCCCCAATTTTTCTTATAGAGATTCTTGACCATCTCTACTTATAAAAATGAAGATTAAAATGTCAAAAAAGCCATTTCTCAACAGATAAGTGACAAAGAAATAGAAACAATTCTCAAGAGAAATATTATAATCTACTGTTGTATGTAATACTACTCTAAATTACCAGTTATTAGAGAAATAAAAATCAAAACAATCTGAGATTTCGTATCATCCAATATATTGCCCAAGATAAAAATTGAAAATACTTAATGCTGGTGAGGTGAGGAAAGACAAATACTTTAATGCATTGTTGGTAAAGCTGTAAATTGATGCAATAATTCTAGAAAGCAATTAAGAATTATTTAAAGAAAGTGACTAAAATGTTAATCTCCTTTGATCCAGAGATTCCATTCCTAGGCATATATTTAGGAAAAAGTCACCTATTTGATAAGAACAACATGTAAAAAAGATAGTAGTCTAGATGAATTTAGGCTTAGCCTAACACCTTCTTCCAAATTCCATAATAAACATCAAAATGAATGAGTTTCTAGAATATCCAAGATCTTCACACAATATTTTTAAAAAGTAAGCAGATCATATGACTTTAATATTGATGGAGAAGAAGCAAATTTTCAACCAAAGGATAGAACAATTACAGTGCTTAAAATAAAATTTGATTACCTGAAACTAACAACATTTGCACAATTAAAATGTATACTTTGGGAATAAAAAGGGAAGTACACAACTTCAACTTCCATCAATTGCTTCGAGTATTCCCTTCTTGAAAAGAGCTTGAGGGTATTCACCATAAGTATGATACACCACTTAATTCTCCATTTTTCCAGGATAAATGTCCCCAAACCTTTAATTCAATACTCATGTGGAATATATTTGAGGACCTCTGCTATTCAGGCTGCTCTCCTTTGAATCTCCCCTTTATTGTTTTCCTTAATAAACTGTGGTGTCCAAACTCTAACACAAATGTGATCTGAATGGGACAGAATATAATGAGATTATTTTCCCTTATTAATTGAGATTATGTTTCTTTTAATGCAACCCACCATCACATTAGATTTTTTAGATGTGATAATATATTGTTGACTAATATCAAGATTACAGTCAACTAAAACTTTTCAGACAAAGCACTTTCTATCTATTTTTCTCCCATCTTATACTTTTCAGTGTGAAATTCTGAATTAAATTTTATCTTTGCAATTATCCCTCTTATATTATATCTTGTTAGCTTGATCCCAATACGCTAGCATTCCAAGATTTTTTTCTTTTGTTGAGTAATGACTCATTCATTCAGGAAGTTATTTTTCCTCTCTAGTTTTCTGTCATCTAATAAATTGCTTTAATCTATGTTTTTATTGAATTCCTTAAAAAAGTATTCAATAGCATAGAAAAAAAACTGATCCCTGAGAAGTTCCAATTAACTACTAATTGGCATTACATTATTTTTTTTCAGAATCTTACTATTCAAACGGTTCTGTATCCACATAATTTTACTACTCACTAGCCAATTATAGCAGCAAGCACCCCAAAATCTCCAGGGTGGCTGCCAACACAGGTTCTTAGATCTGCTTTTCTAAAGGAAAGCAACTCAAAATGGGTTAACAAGCTTACTTTAATCAATCAAATATATCATTTACCTTGTTCAGGGGAAAAAGTCAGCACCCCAAACTTCAGAATATAGAGACAGAAGTTACAAGAAAAAAAGAAAAAAAAACAAATCAAGCAAACAGGCCTCCAACTGCCTTGACCATTACATCCATATCAAATCACAGTTACCAGAGAGGGAAGCATCAACATCTGGGTTTTTCAAAGCTGGGGGGCTCTCAACAGCTGCCCAGAGTATCATCTGGTCAAATCATACAACACTTCTCAAAGTGAGACCCAAAGCACAGCCTCACATCAGGGATGATATAGCCTTCTCCTGGGTCAGAGAATGTAACCACCCTCTTGATGCACTGCCCAATCACACAGCATCAAGATTTGGGCATTGCTGAAGAAGCCTCCTGCCACAGGTTCCATATGACCACATTCAGCCTATTAGGGGGCAGAGTATATTTTCAAATCAAGAAAGGTTCTCAGAGTCTCTTAAGCCAATCAAAGGTCCTAGGGGAAGGGAAGATCTTTAAATTTGCATTTCCATTACACCACTCTTTATAGAAAATTATATGCACTGATATATTTTATTTTTAAATATTTAAGTAACATATCTAGGACTAGTAGGCATGGCTGAAAGAGTCAGGAAGAGCTGAATTCCAAACTTGCCTCAGAAACTTATTAGTTCTGTGACTCAGGGCAAGTCACTTAATTGTTGTGTGCCTTGGTTTCTTTATCTGAATAAAATGGCAATCATCATCATCATTATTGTAATATACTATTACACCTATCTCGCAGGAGAAAGTAATTAGATAAGATATTTTTTAGAATACTTATCACAGTGCCTGGAACATAACAGTGTTAACAAGGGTTTTCTTCTTCCTTTTCCTTTAGCTGACCACTGATCTTCCATTTTTGTACTTTATTTAAAAAAAAATCAGAAACAGGTATGTCAGGCAGATCCAGGAGGACACTCTATAAGCAGCATTGTACAATGATATGCTGTGACTGACTTAGCTCTTCTAAACACGACAATGATCCAAGACAATTCTAAAAGACTCACAATGGAAATACTATCCACCACTAGAGAAAGAACTTGTGGAGTCTGAATGCAGATTCAGGCATACAATTTCCACTTTCTGTATTTCTTCATTATTTTTTCTTTTGCAAAATATAATTGTTTTTTGGAAACTTTCTTCTTTCACAACATGATTAGTATGGAAATGTGGTTTTTGTGGTTGGATATGTATAACCAATTTCAAGTTGATTACCATCTTAAAGAGAGGGGAGGGAAGGGAGGGAGAAAATTTGGAACTCAAAATTTTATGAAAAAAATGAATAAATACAAAATGTTGCCATTACATGTAATTGGAAAATATAAAATAATATACAATTTTTTTGAAAAAATAAATATGTCATTCTCCTCTCATTAGCTTGCCAACTTCTTGAGCTCAAGATCTGTCCTTATCCTAGATATCTTCTTAATATCTTTTAACCTCATCTCTCAGCCCATATTCTGGAAGGTTTCACTAGAAGTGGTGAATGTTTGATTAATTAAACTGAATCCATCCCTTCTGGAACTTCATGGACTACTCAATTTGGGCTTATTAGTCATATCTCCCTTGCTATATTATGAGCTCCTCAAGGCCAGTCTTCTTCATTGTTTCATTTTCTTAAATCCTCAGCACTGAGCAGAGCACAAGTACATTATCCACAACGAGCAAAGATTTCCTAAATTGAATTGAACTCAATTACTCTCTTGAATTTAAAAGATCAGGTATACTTAAAAAAAAAAACTCAACAAAATCATTGAGGTTAGAATAACATTTTTAAAGAATGCTTTAATTCAGTCCCTAATAGTTCAATGTTGTAATATTCCATTTTTATGAACGGGATTTCCAAGATACTTCCTAGTGACTTTAATTTCTCCTTTTCCCAGTGGTTACACCTCCCACAGTTATATTTCCAAAACCAAAAAGGAAATAATTTACAGTTGAAAGACTTCTTTCAAAGGAGTTATTCTCAGGTTAGCAAAATTATTCATCTTATAAAAAATTAATGAACTTCAGTACTGTTGGTTTCGCCTCATGGCAACCATTCATAGCCAGTCTTATCCTGAGTATTGAAGTATCTGTGGCTATCAGAGTACTAACTTCATAACACTTTAATGCTTAGTATTAGATAGAATTAATGAATAACCAGCAAATAGCCAAATTATCTACAATTTCATCAACATGGATATACTCTCTAATAAATCAGTTTGCCACCCACCAATTCCTGATTATCTCAACTTCACCTAATGTGTTGGTGAGCCTTTCTCAATTTCTTTTAACATCAAGAAGACACTAGTTCAGCATGCAGCCTTGGGATCATCCCATATCCTTTTTTGATCATATATTTCTTTCATACTGCCCTTTGCTCCAGCGTTTTATAGCTCCTTTTTCAAGCTGCTAATGTCCACCTTATTATGGTGATTTTAATTCAGAATTATCCATACTTTATAATTCTGTAATTTATAGCAATATAATTCCAATAGACTATTAGTATGGAAAAACATGGACCTTTGTTTCAAGGAAATTTGGGAGCCTCTTAAACAAACATTACATTTTCTCAGGTGCAAACCAGCATGATTTCCTTTTTAAAAAATCCTGGGTCTAACACATACCTCATTTGCAATCTCTAAGAGAGATACATAGATAGATGGATGGATTGATGGATAAATATGCACATACATACAGATAGATACATAGAGAGAGAGAGACAGATAAACAGATAGATTAAAGGTCAATCTCAATAGATTTTCCATTTACTTGCATTCCTGAATATGAATAGGTATTTTAATTAATTATTGTCCCTTATATTGAACGTATAGATCAAATTCTTTGACACTCTCTTTTGTAGTGGAAACAAGTATGCACTATCCTGTTTTATGCTTCACCTTATTTTAATTATCATGGCTTTAAGAAGCAAAGATAACTCTATTGTTATACATTGATTTTTGCAAAATTGTTATGTATGCGTGATAGAAATCTTGCTGAAAGAGGGTCTTAAAAAACATTTTGTTCTACCAATTTTTTTTTCTAGAATTCACAGACAATAAAGCCTGAAGGGCCTTGTACTTCTTAAATTTTGATAAATAGTGAGTTTTGTTGAAAGATCTATGAATATTACACTATTTCCAGCTATTGCTTACATTCATGATACCACAGGTGAATGTGTAGATTAATAATATTACATTCATATTTGCTCACTATGACTAAGTCAAGGATAAAGAGCAAAACTGAACCCTGAGCCAAACAGAGAGTAAAAGTATCTTTATCTGAGACACTCAGGCTAGAACAAGAGATGATGCAGATTTGATCTGTCTGAGATCATTATCCAAGGTCAGTGTTAGGAAACTTGCTTATGTTCTTGAAAGATGGTATTATATCCATGGATAATTACTCTCAAATATTTTTTAAAGAAACTGTTAGTTCAAAATGTACGTTTTTATATTTTAATACCACTGAATATGAATTAGACATTTAAAGTATTTTATATGAAATATATGGGGTTTTGTTGTTACTTATGCCAAGTACAACATGTCAGAAAAAAAAACCACATTCCTTATTTTATTCTTGATATTACCTGACATACCTAGGATTTGTATGTTTCCCCAATCAGAAAAGAAAATATATATTTATATAACTCAAGTTATCATGAGTTTATTTAATACCCTATTAAAAATAGAGCATTTTACATAGTTTATAATAGAATTCCTTGTTAATGCACTTAAATATCATAGTGGTATTAGAGGCTATTCAAAAGCAACATCTCATGATGAACAATAAGTCATATATAAAAACATTTATCCTACCAGTCATGAGGTTTTCTGAGGTCACATACTGGCGCATACTTCAATTTGGGTCATCGTAATTTGATGAAACAAGTACCATTGACACTAGCTAAGAAAATGTAATATTTTCAAACAATTGTGCTTGTCTTGGTGTCATATTTAAAGCAGAACCTAAAAATAATAAAGCACTCCCACCTCCCCCCCCATAGAGTATAAACATGTACAGTCCAGACAGACCAATCAAACTTTTTCTCTTTTCATTAAATATTTCCTCTTCCTTAGTTGACACTTTTATCCTTGCACGTAGAGAAAACTTCTACCTGTGAATGCATTCATGATTCTGGGAGTGAACCAAAGAGGTCATATTGCAATTCCTAATCCTGCTCTTCCACTCTATTGTAACAGTTTTCTCTTGCCTCTTTTATATGAGATATTTACCATATTCTATCTCTCCCTTTCTCATTCTCCCAATATATTCCTCTCTCTACTCTTAATTTTATTTTTAAATATCATTTTTAGATATTATTCCTTCATAATTCAACTCATCCTGTGCCCTCTAAGTATACGTGCACACACATATACAAATACTCACATATGTATATACATACATACACCCTCCTATTCAGACAAATATCTATCTATATATCTGTATATGTATATATATATATATACATATATATTCTCTTCATCCATCCTAATACTGCAAAAAGTCTCATTATTCATTATTGTTTTTCCATGTAAGAATATGAATAGTTTAACTTTAATAAGTTCCTTATGATTTATTTTTCCTTTTTACTTCTCATACTTTTCTTGCTTCTTGTATATGAAAATCACATTTTCTGTTCAGCTCTGCCATTTTCATTAAGAATGTTTGAAAGTTGGGGGTGGCTAAGTGGTGCATTGAATAGAGCACCAGCCCTGGAGACAGGATGACCTGAGTTCAAATCTAGTCTCAGATAATTAACACTTACTAGCTGTGTGACCTTGGTCAAGTCACTTAACATGAATAGCCTGCCCCCCCCTCCAAAAACAAAAAAGACAATTTGAGATTCCTCTATTTCATTGAATATCAATATTTTCCCCTTAAGCATTACACTTAGTTTTGCTGGATAGGAGATTCTTGGTTTTAATCCTAGCTCCTTTAACCTCCACAATATCCTATGCCAAGCCCTTCAATTCCTTAAGGTAGAAGCTGCTAGATCTTGTGTTATCCTGATTGTGTTTCCACAATACTCAAATTGTTTCTTCCTAACTGTTTGTGATATTTTCTCTTTCACCTTGGAACTCTGGAATTTGGCTCTGATAGGAGTTTTCTTTTGGGGATCTTTTTCAAGAGGTGATTGGTGAATTCTGTCAATTTCTATTTTGCCCTCTGGTTCTAGAATATCAGGGCAATTTTCCTTGAGAATTTCTTGATGAATGATTGATAGATTTTTTTATCATGGCTTTCAGGTAGCTGAATAATTTTTTAACAATCTCTCCTGGATCTATTTTCCAGGTCAGTTGTTTTTCCAATGAGATATTTCACATTGCTTTCTATTTTTTCATTTGTTTGGATCTGTTTTATAGTATCTTTATTTCCCAAAAACTCATTAGTTGCCATTTGCTCCAATCTAATTTTGAACGAATTATTCTCTTCAGTGAGTTTTTGAAATTCCTTTTCCATCTGGGGAATTTATTTTTAAGGCATTCTTCTAATTGGCTGTTTTGCCATTTGAGTTAGTCTCTTTTTAAGGTGTTATTTTCTTCAGTATTTTTTGAGTCTCCATTAGCAGGTACTTGACTCTCTTTTCAATATTTTCTTGCATCATTCTCATTTCTCTTCCCAATTTTTCCTCCACTTCTCTTACTTGGTTTTCAAAATCCTTCTTGAACTCCTCCATAGCCTGTAAGCAGTTCATATTTTTCTTGGAGGCTTCTGATGAAGGGGTTTTGACTTTGTGGTCCTCTTCTGGGTCCATGTTTTGATCCTATTTTTTTCTCAAAAATTATTCTATGGTCTGATTGTGCTTTCTCTGTTTGCTTATCTTGCCAGTCAATGACTTGACTTTTAAGCTCTTTGCCACAGTAGAACTCTGCTGCCAGAATGGAGAGAGCTGTTTACCAAATTTCTGGGGTTTTCACACCTTTTGTCAAAGCTGTTGTCAGAGATCTGAAGAGGGTGCCCTCTCTATACCCACCACAAGCTCTGGCACACTGGTGTTTATCACCACAGGACTACCACGCAAGAAAGAGACCCAGATTTGAGCAAGTCAAAGCAAGAGTCTTTACCCTCTGAATGGTTGCTTGGTCCCCCTATGATCTGTAGGCCAGGAGCCCTGAGGCAGCTATGCAGCAGTAGCTGCAGCCTCAGTGCTTCTGACACCTCTGTCCCTGGGAGGCAGTGGTTAGATGGCATTCTTTAGTCACTGGTTTCCAACAGAGTTCCCCACTGACCTTTTCCTTTCTCTTTTGTGTTTATGGGTTGACAAGTCTGGAAACCACCACAGCTGCTGATTATCCACTCTCCTGAAATCTGCTCCATCTGGTCTAAGCCACTGGTCTGGGCCACCCCAGGCTCAGCATGGCTCATTTGGGACTGTGCTTGGCTCCCAGATTGTTGTGTTAGAACCTTCTGTTGGCCTGTCAGGCTGCCTTCAGTCTGAGATTTGTTTCTCTCTGTCACTTTGTGTATTCTATAGCTCTAAAATTTGTTTAGAGTCCTATTTTGCAGGTATTGGAGGTGGTTGTAGTAGGAGCTCACAGAATTTCCTGCTTCTATTCTTCCATCTTGGCTCTATTGCAGGAAGGTAAATTTTGATGGCCAAATGCTGCCCACTTAACTTGGGATTTAATGACTAGATTCCTTCCTTTCTTCCTTCCTTTTTTTCCTTTCCTCCTTCCTTCCCTCCTTCTTTCCATCCTTCCTTCCTATCTATTGATAAATAAAGGCATGTTTGGAATATTTTTACTCTTTCTCTGCCAATGTATAGATATAGATATTGATATAAATACCACCACACACACACACACATATTTATACATACACCTATTTGTGTCTAATTGTAAACATTTCTACGGTGGGGTAGGGAAGGAATAAAAAGGAAATTTACATTATAATTTTGTTGTATATTTTAAATTTATTGCAAGTTGTCCAAAGTAGATTTACAATTCCATATGCAATCATCTTTTTTATTGTACTGTGATATGGAAATGCTTATTTTATTCCATAAATTAAAAAAGAAACACTAAAAAGAAATAAAAAATGAAAATAGAACAAAATGTAAAATATATTTCATGAAAAACAACTGACTTGGGAGATAGACTGAAAAGATATAATTTAAGAAGTATTGGACTACGGGAAAGTCGTGATAAGGTAAAGAAGTTATCAAAGAAATCTGTCCTGATATCCTAGAACTAGATGTTAAAATTGAAACTGAAAGAATCTACTGATCATGTCCTGAAAGAAATTCCAAAGTGAAAATTCCCAGGAATATCATAGCCAAGTTCCAGAGCTCCCAAGTCCAGGAGAAAATATCACAAGCAATCAGAAAGAAAACATTCAAATGTGTTGAGCCACAGTCAGGATCACACAAAATTTCGCAGCTACCACATTAAAGGAGTAGAGGGCTTGGAACATAATATTCTGGAGGGCAAAGGAACTAGGATTACATTCAAGAATAACCTACCCATCAAAACTGATTATAATCCTTCCAAATGGAAAAAAAAGATATTTAATGAAACAGAAGACATTCAGTAATTCTTTGCCAAAAGAATAGGAATTTTCACTTACAAATACCAGACTCAAGAGCAGTATAAAGATGCAAACAGGAAGAAGCCATCAAAAGGAACTGAAGGTTAAACTGTTTACTTTTGATATGGGAAGATGACACAAGTATTTTCTAAGAACTTTATTATTAGGGCATTTATATGGATTCTTTTTTTTATCAAATGATTTATTAACTTCTAGTTTACATCATTCATTTATGCAAGATTTTGAGTTACAAATTTTCTCCCCATTTTTCTCCTACCCACCACCCCAAAATAACAATCCCACTGCATATCTCCTCCTCCAATCTGCTCTCCCATATCTTTTTCCGTACCCCTTTCTACTTTCCAGTAGGACACAGTGGATCTCTATGCCCCAGTGCCTGTATATCTTATTTCCTAGTTACATGTAACATAATATTAATAATAGTATGTGTGTGTGTATATATACATATATATTTTAAACATTTGACTTTAAAAGTTTGAATTCCAGATTCATTCCCTTCCTCCTTTGTCACCCACCTTTACTGGGAAGATAAGCATTTCAATACAGGTTGCACATGTGCAGCTAATCTCGTGTTTTTTAAAAGAAAAATAGACAAAATTAAGTCCTTAACTGATAATTTAGTTAAAGCTATTTATAAAGATGCATTTCTAAAGATGTTAAGGTTTGCCACACTTTGCATGTTTTACTTCATTCGATCCTCACAGCAGCCCTGTGAGGTAAATCCTACAGTTATTAATATTCCCATTTTAGAGATGATGAGCCTGAAGCTCAGAAAAATGGACTGGCAAAGCATGGACACAGAGTTAATAAATTCGGTGGTGTTCAGGGAGGACTAGCCTCTCTGGTGTGAGAGCTTACTGACCCTTTTCAGGGCTACTTTTCCCTTTGATGTCCATCTCTCACCCACTTTTCCCTTTGGACCCAAAAAAAAAATCGTAGCATGCACAGTAGCCATACAAAAACTGTCTCAGTAGATGGACTCAATGAAACTGAGGGCAACCAAGGGTCCTGAACCCCCTGGGTGAGTTGGAAGGTTGTCTACCCAAAGAACATGAAGACTTCAGTTTGTTCCCAGGGCCGTGAAGGTAGCTAAAGCAGACACTGTTGAGTTCTCAGAACTTGGTCAGGCATTGAAGATGCCAAGTCATTCACTGCATCCCAGGTCAATATCAGTCATCTTGACTTTTGTCTTGCCACTGGACTTTAATGACTGTTCTCATGTTTCTCTTGCTTCTTGTATCTGAATGTCAAATTTTCTGTTCAACTCTGGTTTTTTCAGCAAGAATGCTTGAAAGTCCTCTATTCCACTGAATGAACACATTTTCCCCTGAAACATGATACTCAGATTTGCTGGGTAGGTGACTCTTGGTTTTAATCCCAGCTTCTTTGCCCTCCAGAATATCATATGCCAAGCCCTTCGATTCCTCAGGGTAGAAGTTGCCAGATTCTGGGTTATCCTGATTGTGTTTCCACAATATTCAAATTGTTTTATCCTGGCTGCTTGTAATATTCTCTCCTTAATCTGGGAATTCAGGAACCTGGCTATAATATTCCTAGTAGTTTTCTTTTTGGGATCTTTTTCAGCAGGTGATTGGTGGATTCTTTCAACCTCTATTTTGCCCTCTGGTACTAAAACATCAGGGTAGTTTTCTTTGAGAACTTCCTGGAGGATGCTTTCTAGGTTCTTACTTTGATCATGGCTTTCAGGTAGTACAATAATTTTTAAAATATCTCTCCCGGATCTATTTTCCAGGTCAGTGGTTTTTCCCATGAGATATTTCATTTTGCTTTCTATTCTTTCATTTGTTTAGATCTGTTTAACAGCATCTTGATTTCTCATAAAGTCCTTAGCTTCCATTTACTCCAGTCTAATTCTGAAGCCATGATTCTCCTCAGTGAGCTTTTGAGATTCTTTTTCCATCTGGCAAATTGGGCTTTTAAAGGCATTTTTCTCCTCATTGCCTTTTTGGACCTCTTTTGCCATTTGAGTCAGTCTGTTTTTTAAGTTGTTATTTTCCTCAGTCAGGCTGTTGACTCTCATTTCATAATTTCCTTGCATTGTTCTCATTTCTTTTCCCAATTTTTCCTCCACTTCTCTTATCTGCTTCTTAAGGTCTTCAATGGCCTGTAACCAGCTCATATTTTCCTTTGAAGCTTTTGGTGCAGGAGTTCTGACTTCACTGTCTTCCTCCTGTTCCATGCTTCGCTCCTTTTTCTCCTCAAAATAGGAATGTGATGTTGGAATCTTCTATCTGCTTTGTTACCTTTGCCTGGTCATTTCGCCCCTCAGTCACTTGAGCCCTGGGCTTTTTGCCACAGTAGGACTCTGCCACCAGACAGGGGAGCTTTCGTCCCAAATGCTGGTGTTTTCTCAGCTGCCCGAGGTATTAGATTGTTGCCCTCTCTGAAGCTTCCACACACTCTGGCAAGCTGGACATATACCCCAGGACCTCCACCCTAGACTGCAATCCAGATCCAAGCAGATTAAAGCAAGAGCGATTACCCCTCAGACTGGTGCTTGGTCCCCCTACACTCTGCAGGCCAGGAGCTGAAGCTGCCATGTGCTGGCTGTCTGTGCTGGTGCCTCAGCGGCTTCTCGCCCCGGGGGGCAAAAGCCAAGCACTCCCACTTACTGGTTCCAAAGTCCAGACTGCACTGGCCTCTCACTTAGTCCTTTGCATCTGTGTGTTGATAAATCTGGAAACGGCCACAGCTGCTTCTGTTCTGGAGTCCCTCTGGCCCAGGCTGGTCAGGCCCACCCTGGGGCTAAAGCCTCGGCGTGGGTCTGGGCTTGGCTCCCAGAGTTCTGATCTGGCCTATTCCTGCCAGCCTGCCAGGCTGTCCTCAGTGGGAGGTTAGCTTCTCAGTGTCATTTTGTGGGTTCTGCAGCTCCAAAGTTTGTTTAGAGTCCCCTTTTTACATGGATTGGGGAGGGTGGGAGCAGTGGGGAGGTCCTGCTTCTACCATGCCATCTTGGCCCCACCCCAGTTATATGAATTCTACATGGAAAGAATATTCAGGAGAAAGTTGATTGCATTGAGATAATGTAAAAAAGTAGAGATGCCCTGTGAGAAGGGGAAAGTGAGAGTCAGAACGGGGAAAGTTATTTCACCTAAATGAGGCTGGCAATGAAGAACTTTTACAGTGGAAAGGAAAGTTGGTGGTGGGGGAGGGAACAGCAATGCTGGAAACTTACCCACATAGAAATTTGTTTTTCAGATTGAGAAAATAGACATAAATATTTATTTGTCAATAGAAATCTATCTTATCCAACAAAGAAAAAAGAGAAGAATAGGATAAGAGAGAGAGGATAAAAGGGAGGACAGACAAAAGAAGGAAGAGGTCAGAAGCAAAATAGACATTGGAAAAGAAACTGGACACAAATAGATAGAGAAGGGTAAACTGACAAGAAAGAGAATTTAGAGCTCAACATTTTAAAGAAATATTGTTAATTTTTACAAGTCATTGGGAAATATTTAATCACATAAAATAATTTTAAAACACTTAAGTCATTTTATCTATAGTGAGGTGGCTTAATAAGCAACTTTAAAGAACAGGAATTTCTGGATTACACATTCATCTCAGAGACGGAAATGTAGAGGGATAGAAAAAAGTAAAATGAACGGCTGCCAGTGTTCTTAGTTTGGGTAAATTTTACCAACAAGCATACATTCCCCATGCTCTGATAACAAGTGCCCTAGCAGTCCCAATGGATAAAACGTTCCAGTTGCCTTAGTGCTTTTCCTTGAAGTTTCTTTTATCAAAATTTTTCTTTTTCATTGGGAACATTGCTACTTTCACAATCTCCATAGAAAATTGTCCCTTCTGCCACTGTCAGCCAACTTCAGTTCAAAATTCATTGCTCTCTCTGAGCACCATTTATTGAAGTTTCTAAATCTCTTCTAGGATGAGAAGAAAACAATTCTTTGTCCTTATAACAGCATTGATCTGGAAGCCACACTGGCAGGTTCTACATCAAAAGCCTTCTCCATTTTCAAAATAATGCCCTCTTTCAGGAAAAAATCATTTTATACATCGTTGTCAACAGAATTAATTTATTACCCTAAAGTCAGTTCCCTATTGCTGGGGGATATTATCTCAAAGGTTAGATTACTATCTGTCAAGAATGTGTATGAGATTCTTGCTTTGGGTAGAAAACTGGCCTTCATTATCTTTAAAATGATTTGGAGAGAGAGAGAGATGAAGAGAGGGAAATGGAGAGAGAGAAAAAGAGAGAGAGAGAGAAAGAGAAAGACAGAAAGAGAGAGAGAGAGAGAGAGAGAGAGAGAGAGAGAGAGAGAGAGAGAGAATAAATGGAAGGTAATGTTAGAGGGACTAAAATGGAGAGAGATCAGGAAAGACCTAATTCAGAACCCGGGCTTTAAATTGAGACTTTAAGGAAAGCAGGAAAAAAGCAAAGTTGCAGAAATGAGATGGGAGAATATTCTACACAAGGAGGACAGCCAGTAAAACTTCATGGAGTTAGGAGATGGAGTGCATTGTGGGAGGAACACTAAGGAGGTGAGTGTCAGTGGATCACAGAATCTATGTAAGGGTGTAAGAAAGCTACAAAAGCAGGAAGTAGTCAAGTTGTGAAGGACTTTGGTCTAAAGGCTTTCAAGTTCATTTAAAATTCTGTGAGCAAGCAATAAAATGATTTTCAAATTTATTTTATGTTAATAGACTATTTTGTAAGAGATCTTTGAATTTTATTTCTGAACAGATCTCTTATCTGAACACATAGTTATTCATATTCCTTTTATACTTACTGTTATTATTCTTTCAGCTTTTTATTTATCTGTGTATATATTGTTCTGAGTTCTGCTATGATGCTATCTCCTTGAGGTTGTCAGGATGCGCATGCCAAGATCACCCCTATCTTTTTACTCCTCTCTCTTTATTATCAGGAGACACCCTGTTTTCAAGAGATAAGACCCACCAAGCAAATTGTGTCCTGAGCTTGACATAACAACAATCCTCTGGATTGAACTCAGGCACAGCGAAATCCCAGAATTGTTTCATACAAGCACCAGGTGGTCTCTGAGCTTGTATAATAAATCACCTGCAGTATCCCTGTTCTGGTGATGAAGTCCTGCTATTAATCACAATTGTTCCATTATTGCTGTTATCTCTCATTGTCAGTGGTACAATTCACTGCATAGACACTAGTATATGTTTTAAGATTTGCCCACACTAAAGCAGGTTGCCTACTAGAGAAGGCCCCAGCACACATTTCTACTTTATGTCCTCCAACAGAATGAAAAAAGCTCTTTTGCTTATGGCCACTGTTATCTTTGCAGTTTTATTCTGTTTCATACCGTGGGCAGCACATTTGGTGGGCTAGCTAGTGCTGAGAATAACAAGACGGGGGTATATAATCAATAGTCTGTTTATTCCAGGACCATTTCATACAGAGCCAAAGATACAAGGGGCTCACACAGTTTATATGCCCCCCAACAGAAGGTCTACGTGACCCAAAAGAATGAAGACACCCCAAAAAAATGCAGACAATGTACAAGGACCTACCTTGATCTTGCTTATTACTATTTACCCTTGCTTAAGGCTAGTTACTTATTACGATAATATCATAGGACCATATCTGGAGGCATAAACAAAAAAAAGATTACACGTCCTCTTTCTTATCTGCCCTGTAACCTTGCAGGTAATTGTTTAGGGCAGGGAAATATTTCTTTAGAGGGGCCAAGGGACCCCAAAAGTTCTCTACATCCAAACAAGGTTATATGTCCTCCTGTTTATCTGCCCTGTAACCTTTCAGGTAATAATATAGGGGAAGGCAACATTTCATTAGTGGAGCCAGGGGACTCCTGAAAGTTCTCTACCGTTTTACTTTTAGAATTAACTGTCCTTTTGATACACTGGGAGAGCTCTCTGGACTTTTTTGAGTTAACAGCAGCTACATAGATGCTGTGGTTCTCTGGTGATTTCTTTTTCAGAGCTATCAGTTAGAGTGTTATTTCTGTGAATTCTCTGCAGTCTTGTTGTTTTCAAAAGTTCATGGCAGTTCTGTGACCTCTGTGACCCTTTTGTCATTTGTTTTCAGGGCTGATGAGGTTAAATACTATGTTTTTCATCCATTTATTTCTCAGAGCGCAGCATGATACATTGTACATAGTAGACGCTTTAATATGTAAGTAAATAATTAGAGAATACAAACCTGTTTATGACTCTTGAAACTATATAGAAAAAAAGAATATAAATAAAATATAAAAAAGAACATCAATCAGTAACCCTTAGCCAGATGAAACTAATATATTGTGGAGAAGCTTCTGAGTTCTATTTTCCTCCTCTGGCCCTGGCACTCGTCTTTATATAAGTGTTCTTCATGTGCTAAAGTGCCACTAAGATGCCATCAAGTTGGCAAGACAGAACTGGTATTCAAAAGAAGTAAAAGGATCAGTTATATTCCTGTCCTTTGCTATTCTATAGCCAAGCAGTCAAGAATATAGATATATATGAAGAAGAGTGTTTCCACTTGAACTTCAAGTATTGTATCACGTAGGCTTGCATTTACTTTAATGGTAAATTTCAAGATGCCTTAAAAGAGACGTCAAACTCAAACCCAGCCTGACACTTTTTCATACATTCCATGATCAAAGAATGATATTTTAATATTTTTAAATATAATAAAACTTTACTTAAAATGTAAAAGATTCTTAGTTCATTTCTACATAATTTCTAATAATATTTTATCTCTTCTCCCCATTTAACTAGCCCTATTAACAAAGAAGAAAAAAAAGGGGGGGTGAACAATCAAGCTAAATGAAGCAGGATATCACATGATTCTGATGTTGTTAGCTGTGTTATGCATTCACAATTGGCCGTTTTATAAAGGAAGCAAGAGAAGTACATTTTTTTAATCTCTTCTCTGGGTCTAAGTTGGGATATGGTAATGTCACAGTATTAAGTTTTTGTATTTTTTTGTTCATTTGTTCTTTCCATTTAGATTGATGTAGTTATTTTCTACATTATTTCCATGATTCTGTTTATTTCACTCTGCATCAGTTCAATTTAGAGAATTCACCCCAAATATTCACATAGATTATTCATGCTCGATCTATGGTAGAATATTCTGAGCTCCTTTTGATCTGATTGGCCACAGTTGGACACACTGTAACTTGACTCTAGCATAGTGGTGCAATTTGGGTCCTCTTTGAGAATGAAGGACAACAATCATATCTTCCCACAATTTGAGAAATTATTTATATTCACAATTTCTTTTGGTCCTCCTTCATGAAATTTTTGCTTACTTTACCTCATTACAAGTTATTCTTCATGAGGATGACACTCCTGTTATTTATTTATTTCACTTAATTTTGCCCCTTTGGTCTTCACTGTCCTCATCTGTCAGATGTCTATATTGAATTATAAGGCTCCTGAGATTGTTTCCATCTGTAGATCTATGATACAATGAGCCTCTTAACCTCCAGAACTAATTTGATTCATTAGCCTCAACAAAATGCATATTCTCATGATTTAACCTCCCAAAACAAAACATAAAAATAAGTATAAAACCAAGTATAAGACAATGTACAAATGGTCACTAAAGATCAACATAATCTCAAATTGTAAGATAGATGGGTGATTAGGGCTGACAGCACTGGGAATGACAGAATAGTGGACTGATCTTCATTTATTTTTCCATAAAAATTGCTTTGTGGGGTCTTTTAATTTCACTTTCTTTTTATTTCTAAAATTGTTTCATTTAGAAGTTGGTATTTTCTTCTTTAATTTTTATAGTTAAGATGTCAGTGGTGAATTATGCCCTGCCTAGATTACCTCTTAGTCAGACTAGAGAGGGGAGGGGATTGTTCCTAAAGAGCAGCAGTGCCCACACAAGGATGATACTGTAAGGGTGTATGTACAAGCTAGCTCCAATCAGCTAGGGAAAGCCCACTGTTAAAATTTTGATGTGAGGATTTATCTGTTCACAAATAAGCAAATTCTATAAATTAGGCCTAGATTTAGTATTCTGATGATAGTCTAGATCCTGGACTCTAAACATATTGCATGTATTATAAAAAGACAGTTGTTAAATGTGTACTAGAACACTTCTAGTTGATAGACATGGAAAGGGGATAGCTCTTAAAATAAACCAGCAGAAGGAGTGCCATCCCATTTTCATGCAAGCTCTACTGATGGTCTAGTGACTCCAACATGCAACAGGCCAAAAACTCAAATTTTATAGAGCAAACAGAAAGTTTATGCAGCAATGATAGGGCTGTCTTATCACCAGTTAGGCAAGGCAATGGGGTAGTTTAGATAATTGAAAACAAGGTATTTTCTGAATTATCTGATAAGAAAATAAGAATGAGAAACAAGAACCCAGGAAAACAATTTTAGTTGCATTACTAGCAAGTAACTGGGTAAGGTGGCAATGTTCAGCTTCTGCGATATTTAAGACTTAGAATACATGCATCCTGGAGGCTAGATCAATATCAGGCAAACCATTTATTTTCTGTTCACACTATTACATTTGCAGGTTTCTTCTATTTTCAGGATTCTAAAAGCCACCATTCCTACTTATTCATTAACTAATATATCTATACCTACATCTATATCCATATCTATACATATATAAGCATGCATATCATTTATATATATATATGTGTGTGTGTGTGTTATATATATATAACCCACACAGATATATATGCACATATCTATTTACATAGATATACACATATATGTATGCATCTGAAGGTTTTATATATACTTTTCTTCCTGATAACATTATAACCTGATAAACTCATCTAGAGTTAATACAAGTTTTGACTCTTACTCCTATGTCATCTTAAGGAAGTTACTTATCCTTAGTAGACTTCAGTTTTCTCATCTATAAAAGTATTGGACTTGATGAGCTATGTGGTCTATCTCATATCTAAGTCTGTATTATCTATGATCTATCTGAAATCTATCTTTTCCTATTTCTGAGTTTAAAAGAATATGAATGTGAACTATTTATTTTGGTATGGTCTGGTGGTGAGAGTTACAGAAGAAGTAACAAGTATAGCACCATTGTCAAAGACTTAGCAACATGGGTGATAAGACAAGACATAAGCACAAGAAACAATTAAATAAACACTAATTCAGGACATTCATTAATCACCTGGTTTTACCACCTTTAAATCATCTCCTACATTTTCTATGTACACTGTCATCAAGTCTCATAGATTCTATCTCCAAAATATTATCCCCATCTCCTTTCTCATGGTCTCCACCCTAATTCAGGTCCTCCTTACTTTTCATTGAGTCTTTTGGAGTAGCTTCCTAATTTCATCCTGCTACTTGAGCCTCCCCTCATGCATCTATCTCTCATATGACAAAATGTCTTCCTAAACCACAAGCTTGACAATGTCACTACCCAGCCCAAGAATCTTCAGTGACTCCATATAAAGATTAAGATAAAATAAATAGGGGAGTGGAGCCAAGATGGTGGTATAGAAGCAGGAAAACTCCCTGCCTCCCCCTATAACTATCTAAAGCCAACTCAAATACCTAAAAAATGATTCTAAACAAACTTTAAAGCTAAAGAAACCACAAAGTGACAAAGAGAAACAAACCTCCTGCTGAAGACAGCCTGGCAATCTGACAGGAAGGGTTCATGGCAGCATGCTGGGAGTAGAGCCCAGGCCTGTGTGAGCTCATGGTTTTAGCCTCAAGGTGGCTGGACCAACTGTGGCTAGGGGGACTTCTGGAGAGTATATCAACAGCAGCTGTGGAGGTTTCCAGACTTATCAACCCATAAATGCCAAAGACAAAGTGAAAGTTCAATGTAGACTTTGGGAATAGGAAATCTGGGAGTGCACTCAGTCCTCTGCTCCTTGGAGGGAGAAGAGTCTGTAGAAATGCTGTGCATTTGCAGCCACATGGCTGCTTCAGGGCTCCTGGGCTTCAGATTGTAGGGGGACCAAACAATCATTCTGAGGGGAAATTGATCTTGTTTGACCTGCTTGGATGTCAATCAGTGTCTATGGTGGAGGTCCTAGGGTGTGTGACCAGTGAGCCAGAGCATGTGGGAGGCTTTAGAGAGGGCAGCCAACTAATAGCTCTGGCAGCTGAGAAAACCCCAGTGAATTGGGACAAAGCTGCCCTCTCTGGTAGTAGAGTTCTACTGTGGCAAAAAGCTCAAAAGTCAAGTAACTGAGCGGCAACATGAGCAAGCAAAGGAAGCAAAGCAAACACAGCAGTCAAACTTTAGATTCCTATTTTGGGAACAAAAAGAATAAAAGTATGGAATGGCAGGAAGACAGCAAAGTCAGAACTCCTGCACCAAAAGCTTCCAAGAAAAAATATGAACTGGTTACAGGCCATAGAGGAGCTTTAGAAGGATTTTTAAAACCAAATAAGAGAAGTGGAGGAAAAATTGGGAAGAGAAATGAGAATGATGCAAGAAAATCATGAAAAATGAGTCAACAACCTGAATCAAGATAATAACACCTTAAAAATAGACTAATGCATAGAAGCAGGAAGACTCCCTAGGCTAACCCCATAAGCACCTCAAATACCTATAAAATTGACTCTAAATAAACTTTAGGGCTACAGAACCCAAAAATTGCCAGAGAGAAACAAACCTCCAATTGAAGACAGACTGGCAGACTGGCAGGAAGGGTCAATTTCAGTATTCTGGGAGCAGAACCCAGCCCAGTGTGAGTCCGAAGTTTTAGCCCCAGGGCAACCCAACTAGCTGCAGCTAGAGGGATGTTGGGAGAGTAGATGACCAGCAGCTGTGCAGGTTTCCAGAATTATCAATCCATAAATGCCAAAGACAAAGTGAGAGGTCACTGCAGTGTGGACTTTGGGAACAGGGAGTCAGGGAGTGCAGTCCAGCCTCTGCCCCATGGAGGTAGAATTGGTTGAGGGGTGGCAGCCATGCAGCTGCCACCACGTGGCTGCTTCAGAGCTCCTGGCCTTCATATTGCAGGGGTCTGAGGGAAAATTACTTTTGCTTTAACCTGCTTGGATCTGGATTACTGTCTAGGGTGGAGGTCCTGGGGTGCATGATCAGTTTGGAAGAGCTAGTGGAGATTTTGAGAGGGCACACAACTAACATCTCTGGTAGCTGAGAAAGCCCCAGTGAATTGAGACAAAGCTTTCCACCTGGGAAGCAAGTTCTAGTGTGGCAAAAAGTTCAAAAGTGAAGTAATTGAGTGGCAACATGAGGAAGCAAAGCAAGCACATTAATCCAATTTCAGACTCCTTTCTGGGGGACAAAAAGGATCAAAGCATGGAAGAGGAGGAAGACAATGAAGTCAGAACTCCTGCACCAAAAGCTTCCAAGAAAAATATGAACTGATTACAGGCCATAGAGGAGCTTAAGAAGGATTTTAAAAACCAAATAAGAGAAATGGAGAAAAAATCTGGAAGGGAAATGAGAATGATGAAAGAAAATCATGAAAAGGGGGGCAACAACCTGACTGAAGAAAATAACATTTTAAAAATAGACTAACTACAATGGAAAAAGAGGCTCAAAAAGCCAATGAGGAGAAGAATGCCTTAAAAAGCCAAATTTGCCTGATGGAAAAAGAATCTCAAAAGCTCACTGAAGAAAATAATTCCTTCAGAATTAGCTTGGAGAAAATGGAAGCCAGTGACTTTATGAGAAATCAAGATACTATTAAACAGATCCAAACAAATGAAAAAAAATAAAAGTCAATGTGAAATATCTAATTTGAAAAACCACTGACCTGGAAAATAGATCCAGGAGAGGTAATTTAAAAATTATTGGACTATCTGAAAGCCATGATCAAAAGAAGAACCTAGAAATCATCATTCAAGAAATTCTCAAGGAAAATTGCGCTGATATTTTAGAACCAGTGGGCAAAATAAAGGTTGAAAAAATCCACCAATCACCTCTTGAAAAAGATCCCAAAAAGAAAACTTCTAGGAATATTATAGCCAGGTTCTAAGTTCCCAGATCAATGAGAAAATATTACAAGAAGCCAGGAAGAAAGAATTTGAATATTGTGGCAACACAATCAGAATAACACAGGATCTGGCAGCTTCTACACTGACAGATCTAAGGGCTTGGAAAATGATATTCTGGAGGTCAAAGGAGCTGAGACTAAAACCAAGAATCACCTACCAAGCAAAACTAAGTATGATGTTTCAGGGGGAAAATATGGTTATTCAATGAAATAGAGGACCTTTGAGCATTCTTGGTGTAAAAACCAGAGTTGAATAGAAAATTTGACATTCAGATGCAAGAAGCAAGAGAAGCATGAAAAGGTAAACAGGGAAAAGAAATCATAAGGAAATTATCAGACTTGAACTATTTACATTCCTACATGGAAAAACAATAATTGTAACTTATGAATTTTCTCAGTATGAGAATAGTTGAAGGGGATATAAATGTGTGTGTATAGATATAGATATAGATATGTGTGTATGTGTGTATACATACATAAATATGTCTATATAGGAGGGCATATATGTGAGTGTGTGTATATATGTGTACAGTTATACATAGACAGAGGGCATAGGACCAATTGAATAGGAAGGGATGATACTTAAAAGGTGAAATTGAGAGATGAGGAAGGAATATAATGAGAAGAAATGGGGAGAGACAGAATGGAGTAAACTGTCTCATATAGAAGACGTAAGGAAAATCTATTACAATGGAAGGGAAGAACAGGAAAGCAAAGGGAATGGATCAACCTCACTCTCATTGAATTTGACTTATGGGGGTAATGCCATATACAATAAATAAGGTATCTCACCCTACAGGAGTGCAGGGGGAAGAGGATGAGAGGGGAGGGATGATTGAAGGGAGAGTATATTGGGGGGAAAAGAAGTTAGAAGCACACATTTTTGAAAGGGGACAGGATCAAAGTAGAGAATAGAACAAGAGGGGGTGGGATAGGATGGAGGGAAAAAAATCATTCTTTCACAACATAAACATTATGGAAATGTTTTGCATAGCTACACATGTATAGCCTATATTGAATTGCCTATCTTCCCGGTAAGGGTGGGTGACAAGGAAGAAAGGAAGGAATCTGGAATTTAAAGTTTTAAAATTAAATGTTCACACACACACACACACACACATACACACACACACACGTGTGTGTGTATGTGTGTGTGTGTGTGTATTACATGCAACTGGGAAATAAGATATATAGGCACTGTGGTATAGAGATCCATCTTGCCCTATGTAATGGGAATGTAAATTTTTAAGGTCTTCCCTGCCCCTAGACTAAAGTGCACCTGGAGCCTGGGGTGGGAGGCTTGTTTTTCAGTAGATACTTCTTGATTGGCCAGTGAGTAAATAAGGTTGTTACATTCTCTGAGCCAGGAGAAGGCTATATAAGCCCTGATGTGTAGCTTTGTTTTGGGGCTCACTTTGAGAAGTGTTCTGTGATTTGATCAGATGAGAATCTGGGAAGCCATTGTTGTAGAGCCCCCCGGCTTTGAAAAAAAAAAAAACCCAGATGTTGATGAAACCCAGATGTTGATTTGGTATGGATGTAATGGTCAGACAGTTTGGAAACTGTCTACTTGATCTGTTTCTCTGTCTTGATAATTCTGTCTGTATATTCAGAAGTTCGGGGTGCTGACCTTTTTCCCCTGAACTAGGTAAACGAAACATATTTGACTGATTAAAAGTAAGCTTGTTAACCCATTTTGAGTTGCTTTCCTTTAACAAAGCAGATCTAAGAACGTGTGTTGGCAGCGACCCTGGGGACGCTGGGGTGCTTGCTGCTATACCCTACTGGAAAGTCAGAGGGGGAATGGGGTGGATACAGGAAAGAGCAGATTGGGGGAGGAGACATACAGTGGGATCACTGTTTTGGGGTGGTGGGTAGGTGAAAGATGGGGAGAAAAATTGTAACTCAAAATCTTGTGGAAATCAATGATGTAAAGTAAAAATAGACATAAAATTTTAAAATAAAAGATAAAAAAAATATTTCTTTGCTATTTCAAGTTCTATAGGGACAGGCTCTAGCCAACCTTTTCACTCTGGTCTATGCTCATCTCTATACACCACATTTCATCTGCCTTTTCCATGATCTTGCAAAGACTTGAAATATTCTATTCTCTTAGAATCCATAGTTTCCTTCAAGGTTTAATTCAGTCACCTCCATAACTGACCTTTGCTGATTCTCCCCATTGGCATTATTCTCATTCTCCCCTAAAATTAGTACATACAATTTTGTAATGACTTATATGTATACATTTTGTCTTCTACTTTCCTCCCCCACCAAAATGCCCTTATTTTACCCACTAGAAAAATAATTCCTTGAGGGGAAGTGCTATTTCACTTTGGCTTTGTATCACCACCACTCAGCATCATATCTTGTACATTTGCTTTGATTTTTATTGAACTGATTCTATGATCTCATGATTCAGGGAACTCTCAGCAATGAATTTATTCTACTAACAAAGATCAGTACCTTCTAAGTATATTATATCATTACATAGTTACCTGAAATACTGGATAAATGTTACTGATGACATACTATAGTGCAGAAGTAGGATTGAATCCAGGTCTTCCAGACTCTAAGGTCAGTTCTCTGTCCATTAAAATACAGTGCATCTCTACTCTCAAATAACAGTTACTCAACAAATATTAATTGTGATAGATTGCATTGATATACCCAAATCAGTCATACAAATTACATGTACGGACAATACTGGGTCAGAAAAGAGAGATGGAAATAATCCAAAAGAAGTGGAGGAAGGTGTCAATGAGGTGTAATCTTTCAAATTCATTGTTTTGTTTTGTTTTATTTTATCTTGTTTTATTCAAAGGAAACACATTGCCTGGATAACATTTGCATTATAAAAAATTAAATTTTACCTTCATATATTTATTCCACTAGGGGATGAAATTTATCAAAGATAGAATTCAGCCCCAAGTTCCTCTACATATATTTTCAGTATTCAGTTCATTGATGCTTGTTGTATTTGAGCATGATAAGAGGTGTTTTTTCTACAGTTAATAATTCTATGGAACAGAATGTTTTAATGCATAACAAAATGATTGATTTAGTTTCTTGAATTGCAGTTTTGCAAGGGAGAAGTTATGGGTTAGTAGTATTTAATAAGACTATCTTTTCAATTCACAAGTGAAGCCATTTTAATGGATAAAAACTTTGATGTAACTTCAGCCCACACATTTTCTAATTTATGCTGCTCTTAGGAAAGATTATTCAAAATATGATTTGTTTTCATGTGAGGCCTAAGAGAATTTAAAGAAATTCCTAGCTTTGTTTAAATGAGTGCTTCATGATGTCTAAATTGCCCAAATTAGCTTCTTTTGTATTGTTACTATTGCATGCTATTGTAGATGAAAAGAGAGATCAGGAAAGAGCAAATATAGAAATGTAAGTGGAAATTCATTTGGGTTAATCAAAATGCATGAAGTTTCCTTACAATTACAAGTAATTCCCTGAAGCAGAGTTTTATGTCACTGTTAACTTGGTCCCCTATGCTGTGTCAGAAAGTAGTTCCCTTACTTCCTCCCCCTCAGACTTCAAATATTTAGAAGATCCATGAAATAGAAGGCCAAGGTAATAACTGATATTTCCAAATTGTTTTAAGTTTTACAAAGAGCTTTGTATGTTTTTTTCCTATTTGAGACTTTAAATAAGGAACCTATAAACAAGGTAGGTAGGTAGGTAGGTGCAATATGTAATCAATTTTTTTGTTATAAATGGAAAACTAAGACTCACAAAAGTTAAATGAATTTCCTTCACTCCCACAATTAGTAAATATCAAAGGTTAATTTTGAACACAGATTTTTCTGGGCTGTAGATGCCACCTCAATCATTCATTACTTATATGACTTCAGACAACTCCCTGGGCCCTCATCTTTAAATCAGGGGTTTGAAAAACATTGCCTTTAATGGATATTCCAGCTCTAAATCTATGGTCCTTTACTGGAACTTTGCCCACTAGGCCAAATGATCATCCTTAACCTGATGACATTATTAATAAAATGGCTAAATTACCCAGAAAAAAAGATTATTGGACTACCTGAAAGCCATGATAGAAAAAGGGCAGTTTTCCTTGATAATTTCTTGAAAGATGCTGCCCTGATAGCCAAGAACCAGAGGGTAAAATACCTATTGAAAGAAACCACCAATGACCTTCTAAAAGAGATTCCAAAATGAAAACTTTAAGGAATAGTGTAGCCAAATTCTAGAACTATCAGGTCAAGGAGAAAATACTGTAAGCAACCAAAAAAAAAAATTCAAATGTCAAGGAGTCACAGTCAGGATTACATAGGATTTAGTAGCTTCTACATTCAAGGATCAGAAGGCTAAAATATGATATTCCAGAAGGCAATGGAGCTAAAATTATGACCAAAATCAACCACCCAGAAAAACTGAGCATAATCTTTCAGGGGAAAAATGGATATACAATGAAATAGGGGACTTTCAGTCATTTCTAATGAAAAATACAAAACAGAGATGAACAGAAAATTTGATTTTTTTAAATATAGGACTCAAGAAAAGTTGGGGAGGCTGGATTGCTCAGTGAATAGAGAACTTGCCCTGGAGTCAGGAGGACCTGAGTTCAAATCCAGCCTCAGACATAACACAAAAATTAGCCATGTGACCTTGGTCAAGCCACTTAACCACAATTGCCCTCCAAAAAGTAAAAAAAAAAAGATTCAAGAAAAGTATAAACAGGGGTGGGGGGTGGGAGGGGCAGAGCCAAGATGGCAGAGTAAAAGCAGGAACTTACTGGAGCTCTTCCCCCAAAACATCCAAATAACTGTAAAATCTTACTCTAAACAAATTCTAGAGCTAGAGAACTCACAAAATGACAGAGAGAAACACATCTCCATCTGAAGACAGCCTGCAGCCCAACAAAAAAGGGTCTATTAATAGCACTGGGTTGGGAGCAGAGCACAATCCCTTATGGATTGCACAGGCACAGACCAGGTCAGAGCAGGCCTCCAAGACTGAATTACTAGCAGAAGTTGCAGTTTCCAGACTTCTCAACACACAAATACCAAAGACAAATGAGAAGGTAAGTGGGTAAACCCTGTTGGACCAGTGAGAGAAGAATATGGTCTAGTTCCACACTGAGGTGGTGGCTGCGGCAGCAGTAGCAGCACTGGCAGTGGCAGTGGCTGATTCCAGAGCTCCAGGTCCACAGATGATGGTGTTATCAAAGAGCTGATCAGCCGGCAATTGCAGGGACCTCTTTGCTGGCACTGACACAGGATTCTCTTGATTTGCCCTGCTTGGAGATCATAGTCTTGAGTTGCAGTCCTGGGGTAAGGAGGAGCTCTGATGTGGCAGAGCTTGTGGTGGCTGTAGAGAAGGAGTTCTCCTCACCACCTGAGGCAGAAAAGAGTGTTTGTGGTCTCTTACAGACCAGACCACAAGCTAGGAGAGGAGTAAACACCTCTCCTTTGATCATATCGCCTTAGAAAAACAGAAAATTTACAGCTGCCTACAAGTAGATCTGACAACTAGCTGTGCGAAACCCCAGAAACTTGGGATAGAGCATTTTTCACTCTGAAAGCAGAGTCATACATTAGCAAAGATCTCAAAAGTCAAGTACTTGGCTGGGAAAATGAACAAACATGGGAAAAATATCAGACTATACAATCTTACTTTGATGACAAAGAAGATCAAAACATACAACCAGAAGAAGACAACAAAGTCAAAACTTCTGAACCAAAAGCTCCCAAGAAAACTATCAGTTGGTCTCAGGTCATAGCAGAGCTCAAAAAGAATTTTGAAAATCAAGTAAGAGAAGTAGAGGAAAAATTGAGAGGAGAAATGAGAGCAATGCAAGAAAATCATGAATGAGTCAACAGCTTGCTAAAGGAGACCCCAAAAAATAATGAAGAAAGTAACACCTTAAAAAATAGAATAACCCAAATGGCAAAAGAGGTCCAAAGAAAAGAATAAAAGGGTAAACAGGAAAGAAAAAAAAGAGACTTGGTATCCAATCAGGATAAACAGTTTCCACCCCTACATGGGAAGATGACACTTGTAACTCTTAAGAACTGCATCTTTATTGGGGCAGTTAAAAGGAATATACTTGGAGGGTATTGTTATAAGTTAACTTAAATGAGATGATAAAAAACAATTTAGGGATAAAAATAAGGATTGTACTGGGAGAAGGGGGAAGCAGAATAAGGTAAATTATGTCACATGTAAAGACATGGAAGACTTATTATAGTAGAGGGAATAAAGGGGAGGGGTGGGCGTTGTTTGGGCCTTACTCTCATCAGTTTGGGCTCAAAGAAGGAATAACATATATATTCAGTTGGGTAAACAAATCTATCTTACCCTGTAAGAAAGCAGGAGGGGAAAGGGGAAAGAGAAAAGAAAAGGGAAGTAAAGTCTGGTAGAAGAGAGAGCAGAAGTATCTGGGGAAAAGGAAATTAAAGGAAGGGGAGCTGATGGAAGGGAGCCAATGGTAAAATCAAAACCCTTGTGGGGAAGGGACAGAGTGAAAGGATAGAAAAAATATAAAAAGGGGGGAATAGGATGGAAATGTCATTTTGTTTTCCTTTCCGTATATTGGCTGATCATTTATTGAAATACAGAATGTGTTCTTTTCCTACTTTCTGTTCATTATTTCTTTTTAAACAGTAGAGAAAGAATTATGCCCCTCAGGGAAGAAAAAAAAAAGCAAAACAAAACAAAACAAAAAAACAAACAATACAGCATCAAAACAAGCTTTTGAAATTTTAAAAAATGACCATAAGCTAGGAGACTCACACAAATACAAAATTTCAATGCACTAGTAAAAGGAATGATGTCCACAAAATCTATAAATTATTCTGTTTAAAGTTAATGTAACACATTTGAAATTTAAATATACATTATGTCTAGATATTACACAGTGATCCTGTACTTAGACAAATACCCTAGACCCAAATATTCAAAATAATACCAAGTTTTATCTTCTCATAGGTCACAAACTGGAAGGGATCCCAGAGACCATCACAGTCCAACTTCTTCCATTTATAAATGAGGAATATGAAGCATTGGGACATGAGTTGAATTGCCCAGGGAAACACTGGAAAAACATTTTTTTTTAATGGGTGGAGGGATGTGAGATATTTATCATCACTTCCATATCTTCTTGTTATAGATGGTAAAGAATAAAGAAAAAAGAGGCTGAGTGACTTACCAGTGAGTAAGAGGCAAGACTTATGGATCATCTGACCCTCAATCCAAAAAATTTTGCCTTATCTCAAATGCCTAAGAACTGTCTGACCAAATTTTCTAAACCTCCTGACCTCATTCATTGGAAAAATGTATCTGCTTATGAGCCTAAGTGGAAAATATCCATCAAAATGGTATTCTCTATTATAGATTCTAATTCAGATAAGTCATGAGAGTTTATCCCCCTAAATTGATATTTCCACTTGAAAAGTCAAGCATGGGATTGAGGCATCATCCTTACAATTCTCAATAAAAATAATTAGACCAATTATCAGGATAAGGTAGGCTACAGTGTGTGGGATTTTGTCTGTTTCAAAGAGGTATAATAGATGGCAGCTGCAGTTTGGAACATGGAAATTCACCCATAGGATAGTCTTTTTTTTTTTTTTAAGCAATCGAGGTTAAGTAACTTGCTCAAGGTTACACGGCCAGTTATTTCTGGGTGTGGTGCTGAGTATCTGAGCCCGGATTTGATCCAGGTCATCCCGACACTGGAGCCGCGCTCTTACTCGCTGAGCCACCTGGCCGCCCCTAAGCAATTGGGGTTAAGCAACTTGCTCAAGGTTACACGGCCAGGTGTTTCTGGGTTGGTGCTAAGTGTCTGAGCCCGGGATTTGATCTCCAGGTCTTCTCAACACTGGAGCCGGTGCTCTTACTCGCTGTGCTACCTGGCCGCCCTTAGTCTTTTTAAATTTTTTATTTAAATTAAACATTATTTATTTTTAGTTTTCAACATTCATTTCCACAAGATTTTGAGTTACAAATTTTCTCCCTGCCTTTCCCGTACCCCCTACCACAAAATAGCAATCCTACTGAATACCCTTTCCCCCAATATGCTCTCTTATACCCTCCCCTTCTCCCACCCCCCAACTTTCTAGTAGGGCAAGATGGATTTCTGTACCCTAGTGCCTATATAAATTATTTTCCAGCTGCATGTAAAACATTTTTTTTATATTTGTTTTTAAAAGTTTGATTTCCAGATTCTCTCCCTTCTTCCCTCCTAACCCACTTCCACCGGGAAGACAAAAAATTAAATATAGGTTGTACATGTGTAGTTACACAAAGCTCCAGAATATCATATTCCAAGCCTTATTGTAGAAGCTGCTAGATCTTGTGTTATCCTGATTTGTTTACCACAATACTCAAATTTTTTCTTCCTAAATGCTTATAATATTTTCCTTGACCTGGGAACTATGGAATTTGTCTATGATATTCCTAGGAGTTTTCTTTTTTGGATCTTTTCCAAGAGGTGATTGATGAATTCTATCCATTTCTATTTTGCCCTCTGCTTCTAGAATATCAGGGCATTTTTTCCGGAGAATTTCTTGAAGGATGATTTCTAGATTCTTTTTTTATCATGGTTTTTAGATCATCCAATAATTTTTAAATGATCTCTCCTGGATCTATATTTCTAGGTTAATGATTTTCCAATGAGATATTTCACCTTGCCTTCTATTTTTTCATTTGTTTTATATTATCTCGATTTCTCATAAAGTCATTAGCTTCCATTTGCTCCAATGTAATTTTGAAGGAACTATTCTCTTCAGCAAGTTTTTGAAATTCCTTTTCTATCGTGGCAATTTGGATTTTTAAGTCTTTCTAGAATCTCCTCATTGGCTTTTTGGGCCTCTTTTGCCACTTCAGTCAGTCTACTTTTTAAGATGTTATTTTGTTCAGTATTTTTTGTGTCTCTTTTAGTAGGCTATTGACTCACTTTTCATGATTTTCTTGCAACATTCTCGTTTCTCTTTCCAATTTTTCCTCTACTTCTCTTACTTGATTTTAAAAATTCTTCTTGAGCTCCTCCATGGCCTGTAACTAGTTCATATTTTTCTTGGAAGCTTTTAATTCAGGAGTTTTACCTTTTTTGTCTTCTTCTAGTTCCATGTTTTGATCCTTTTTGTCCCTTAAAAAGGATTTTATGGTCTGATTGCATTTTCTCTGCTTGCTAGTAAACTACTTGACTTTTGAGCTCTTTGCCCCAGTAGAACTTTGCTTCCAGAGTGGAGAGAGTCATGTCTGAAATTGCTGGGGTTTTCACAAATGTTGTCAGAGGTCTGAGGAGGGCTCCCTCTCTACAGCCACCACAAACTCTGGCACACTGGTGTTTCTCATACCAGGACCACCACCCAAGACTGCGAACCAGATCCAAGCAGGTCAAAGCAAGAGCGTTTACTCTCTGAATGGTCACTCGGTCCCCCCTATGATCTGCAGGGCAGGAGCTGCAGAGGCAGCCACACAGCAACAGCAGCAGCTTCTGGGCCTCTGCCACCTCTCACCCCAGGGGCAGGGACTGGATTGCGCTCTTCAGTAACTGGGTTGCAACAGAGTTCCCTACTGACCTTTTACTTTCTCTTTGGCATTTATGGTTTGAGAAGTCTGGAAAATGCCACAGCTGCTGGTGATTCACTTTCCCTGAAGTCTCCTCCAGCTGGTCTGTGCAGTTGTTTGGAGCTCCCAGGTCTGGGGCAACAGGGCTCATGTGGGACTGTGCTTGGCTCCCAGCACATTGTGATAGAACCTTCCTTGCAGCCTGCCAGGCTGCCTTCAGTGGAAGATTTGTTTCTCTCTGTCACTTTGTGGGTTCTGTAGCTCTAAAATTTGTTTAGAGTCATATTTTACAGGCATTGGAGGTGGTTGGACCTGGAGCACAGAGAAGGTCCTGCTTTTACTATGCGATCTTGGCTCTGCCCCTCAGGATAGTCTTCTTTAATCCAAATATCCCTCTCATTCTGGCCTGTCTATATTGGAGCAGATAAAGAAACTTTCCTGGTGGTAGTACACAGAACTAGTTTCATGTGACCAAAATTAAGGTATCAATGTAGGGTAAGAGCAACAACTATTAAAACCTCTGTCTCTTAAGTTGGTTCACGTTTGTTTGTTTTCCCTATTATATTTATATGCATTATTTCCCTATGGAAAGAAGATAGATAAAATAAACATTCAACAAGCATCTACTATGTTTTATCCACTGTGCTAAAAACACTTTGCAAATATTATCTCGTGTGATCCAGAATAACCCTGGCATTTAAGTGATATTATTCTCTATTTTAGAGTTGAGGTAACTGAGGCAGACAAGGGTTAAGTGACTTGCCTTACAACTAGTAAGAATATGAGACTAGATTTGAATTCAGGTCTGCCTGACTCTCTATCCACTGTGCCATCTAGCTGATCAAATGAAATGATATTTATAAATTCTTTCACATAGTAGGTATTTAGTAAATTCTTTTTTCCCTTCTCTTCCCCTAATAAGAGAAGTTAGCAGAGCTTTTCTACTTGCTACAAAAAGAAAATTAAGTTCTATCATATAGATCTATGTTTTAGGCAGGGATGGTTGACAATGCTTCCCTCCTGCTAATTCTGTCTTCTTGGTATTTTCATGATTTTTTTGTACCTGTTTAATCCATTTTAGAATCACAGAACACGCTGCTTAAATCTCGTTGTTTCCAAACCTAAAATTGCTTATGGTTGGTTTGGAAAAATCCATCTGACAACTCTTCTCTTATTGTATCTTCACTAATAAGCTATAAGCTTAGAGGCATCTAGAAGCATTTAGTATGGGCACATATCTGAGGGCTTGTAAGAGGGAGCCTCAGAAAAAGCTTGGGAGGGAAGCGGAGCTCATTAAATAGCATGGCTGAGTCTATCTGGTATATGGAAGCTTGGCTCTTTTAAACCATGTGTAACATTGAATTGTATTTAGTAGTCTAGGCACATAGCATCTTTTTGAAGGAGGTTTATTGCTGAAGGTTATACTGTGCTTTCCACTAAAGAATAAATCTTTTGGCTATTTGTTAAGGCTCCTATACAATAAAACTCTAAGCAATTATAGTCAGGTATGGTTCACTGGGAAATATAAACTGGCCTTTTAAATTTTTAATTTTTTTAAGAGAAATGGATTAGCTAAAAGCAGACAGCTTTGCATACAGACTATATACACAGCCTTTCTCTTTTTTTCTTAAGGAAAATTTTTTACCACAGCTTGTTCCTTCCTAGAACACCTGCCAACTACCTCCCTTCTTCAGAAAACACAAATCCCCACTCTACATAACAGAATGAATAATACCTTAAGTGCCCGGAATATACTTGTAATAATTGATATTTCATTCTCCAATGCCAAGGCAACATGGACAGAATGTTTTTTATTGGTGGCTGAGGAATGTGCTTTTGTGCTGTTGATCTCTTGCCTGAACTAAGCATGTCCAAAACAAATGTAGAGCTTAATGCGACAAGAACATGTCAGACACAGGAACTTAAAAGATGTAGGCAGAGCTGGAGGCTTCTGAGTCTGATCAAAGAAAAGAAAGTTTTCTTTAGGGAAGATGGAGGCATGAAAAATACATAAATATGGTGAGAAAGTAATTTCCCTTTGAACAAATGCACTGTTGGATTTGTCATGCACACACATAGGTCTGTAGGGTTCTTATCAGAGATTCAAAAGAAGAAACGAAATTCAGATCTGAAGGATGGTCACACTTCAATTCCTTTGTTTAAAGCAAGAATGATAGATGTCCTACACTGAAATGCCATCTTTTAAAGCTTCTATCAGGGTGACAATGATTGTTATTGTTAAATTATTACCATTATCTTTATAGAGTCACTGTAGTAAGATAATTCTAAAGATAGAAATAAATCACCAACCTATTCATGTGCTTTCATATTTGATATTTGGCAGATTATTTTGTTCCTGTTGTGGTTATTACTATTGTTCTTATAATTGTCATTATTATTGTTTTGCCAAATTATTTACTATCTCACCAGGAATTTGGGGGATTTTTTTCTCAGGCATAAAGAGACACCTGCTGATTAAAGTGGATTTTGCCAAGGTTTTAAGCTATTCACGTCAGTCACAAAGGAGATTAAAGGACAGAGGAGAAAGCAGAAATGCTACCTTATGCTGTAAAGGTTATGGTGATGAGATTATGCAAAATGCTCTCGATGTCTAATAGCTAAAAGTATATAGAAAGAACCAGATTTTCCTTTGCATAGAATCATAGATTTAAATATGGAAGTTACCTTAAGACTTATCTAATGTAGCCCAGTCATTTTATAGGGAAATAAACACATATAAAGAGGGGAAGTGACTTGCCCAATAAACAGTATTTATCTATTTCTTTAAGGTATGCAAGGAATTTTCCATACGTTATCCTCACAAAAACATGATTATTATCTTTGTTTTACAAATTAAGAAACTGGGGTTTAAAAATATTAAAGATTTTCAGAATCACAAAGTAAATAAATATCATGAGTATGATTTGAATTCAGGTCTTTGTTACTACAAGCTCTCTCTATACTACTCCCCTTAGCTGCTTCAAGGTCAAAAAGGCAGGAGCAAGGCATGGATTCACATCCAAATCCTCTAGCTCCTGATTCAACACTCTTTCTATTGTATCTTGATGCATATCACTTCTCTCTTTGTAACCCCAGAGAATAGTATGGTGCCTAGAAGAAAGCAAATATTGAATAAACGTTTATTACATTGAATTAAATCTTTTCTATTAGTGTGCACCTTTTATTGCCTGGGACTGTTTTTAATTATTTAATTTATTTTTCATTTATTTTTTAGTCTTTTATGTTTGATCTCCCCAACTTGAATTCAAGGTCCTTGTAAGTATAATCAGAAAATTTACTTATGCTCCTTTTTGTCTGTCAGATCATTAATTCATATGCCTAGCACATCTTAGGTATGCAAATAATTGCTATTAAATACCCTTATGGCAATAGGAAAAAAAGAAATATTGTAGTTGGGCTTCACTACTTACCATCTTGTGGTCTTTGGATATGTTTTTCAACCTATATAGGCCTCAGTTTTCTCAGCTGCAAAATGGGGAGAGGGTAATCCTTAAGCCTCTTAACCACTTTAAACATGGATTATATTCAGTTATCCTATAATTGAATGATAGAGATCCAAGAGGTTGTCTTTAGTAATACCGTATTTCTTTTAGAACTGTGAGCCTTCTCAGTTTGAGCTGTCCTTCTTTCTAAAACTAGGAAAAATGACATAATTAAACAACCGCAAAGAAAGCCACATATTGAGAGCTGGATTGCCTTTCTATTTTCTGGGTGTTATCTGCCTTGATGGTCTATTGACATGGCTTTGGGCCCTCATTCAAGTTCTTTGACCGCAACATTAGTGATGAGCTAGAAACATCTTATTTGCAGGAGTACTCTAACAGAGTTCTGTATTACAACATCAAACAAAAATAGATCACTTAAAAACAGGTCTTTTTTTTTAATTCCTTTTTGGCTTCGAAGTGATAATGAAACACTCATAAAAGTTACTCAACTAAAAATTCTACAATACAGACCTGAAGCTCTGCTGTAGAATCCAATAGCTTAGTTTCCTCTGCTCCCCAGCAGGCCACCTGAACAACAGGTTTTGGAATTTAAAATGCAAATGATATGCATTTGAATACCTTTCCCACTAGTGATCAGCTTTTTTGATGAGATGAATTTTCTAAGTCTCTGAGTAACAGGAAAGGTATATTCAGTGACTGCCAAACCATTTTCAATCCAAACCAAAAACACAAGCATTTATTAAGCACCTTCTGTATGCACTGTGTTATGTGCTGGAGAAATAAAAGAATAGTCTCTATCCCCAAGTAGTTTATATCTTATTCAGGAAATACAAATGCACACAGGTAAATATCTAATGGATAATGCAAGGCAGGGAAGAGAATTAATAACTAGGTGAATTAGGAAAGGCTTTTCAAAAACCATGGTACATAAGCTTTGATTTGAATGATGACAGATGTCTTAAGAGGGTGAGCTGAGAAGGGAATGTGTCCCAGGCATGAAGTATAGCCTATTCAAAGGTATAGAAGAGGAAATGGAATACCAAGTTCCAGGAACAGCAAATAGGATATTTTGGCTGGAATGGAAAGTATATGGAATGGAGTGATTAACAGTCGGTTTAGGAAATTAAGCCAGTGCCAGACTGTGAAGGTTTTAAATCTCAAGCTAAAAAGTTGTTTGTTTTGTTTTTTTTTAATTTTATCCAAGAGACAATAGGGAGCCACTGAAGGATATTGAGCAGTTAAGCTTGTGGTCAGCCTTGTCACAGTAAAAAGATTAATTTAGCTGTTGTGTGTGGTATAGATTGGAGAAAACAAATACTGTAAGTCAGGAGTCAAATTTGGAGCCTGATTCAATAGATAAGAAGTACATCACTATTTCTCCCTTGTGGGAAACTGACAATGATAGTTCTTATTAAAATTTTAGTGTTAGGCATCTCACCTGAAAGAATTAGTTTTGACCAAAGTGAGGCACTAATGCCAACATAAAATCCAGGTGAAGGGAGAAAAAAAAGAGGCAGCATATCTGGAAGTGAGAGTCCCCTAGCATTTGAAAAATAAAACAATTCCTTTCCTTCCTCTTGAGAATCACTGTCCAACGTTAGATTGGAACTCTTCCTCCTAGAAAAAAAGACACCTTCATAATAGACCCTAGGAGGAGCACTTCAGTAGCTTAGAGATATTTTTTTTCTAGTGTCCCAGAAGAATACAGTTTTATCTGTATCAAAGCAGAAAATGGAGCAGTATTCCTATTAAGCCGTCCTGGCAGTGACCACTCTGACCTGATTCTAAGGACAATGGTTCAGTTTACAGCCAAGAATGTCATCCCTCCTCCTCATGGGCCAGCACCAACTGCCACCCAGCACACTGCATGTCCAGTCTGACTTCCTCCGGGTCCATTGAATTCTTTTGTCACCCCCCTCATCTGCCTAGAAAGCTGGAAAGACAGAGGCAACTGTGCCAGAGTGAATCTCTGCTGAGCCTTGCCCATAAAGAAGCAGGAATTGGGCTCAGCAGGGAGTGGTGGAGGCGAGGGAGTGGGAATTGGTGGAAATTACCTCAAAATAGAGCAGTTAATTCAGGAAGGGGGCAGTGTGCTGCAAAAGTATCCTCCATCACCCTATTGCTATAGCAACAGCCAGTACTCTCTTCTGTGAGGTAAGACCTTCAGCGACCTTCTCCTCTGGGTAACTGTGTGATGCCCAGAGGATGCTCAGCTCCTCACACCCCCAGCTTATTTCCCTTGCTGATAAAATCACATGTGAACATGCACAGAGGAGATACAAAGTTTCCTTGAATGTGTACACTCCTTACCACAGATGTTTTCAACAACTTTATAGGGTTCTATAATGATATGATGAGAGGGAAATTGTATACACCCAACTGGGTCCCTAGGAAAAATTGATGGTCAGCTGTTAAGTGGTGCCCAACTCTTCATGACTCCCCAAGGTGTTTTCTTGGCAAAGAAACTGAAGTGATTTGCTATTTCCTTCTCCAGTAGATTAAGGGAAACAAAGGTTAAGTGACTTGCCCAGAGTCACACAGCTAGTGAGTACCTGCGACCAGATATGAATTTAGAACATCTTGACACCAGGCCTAGCACTCTATTCCCTGAGTCACTTAGCTGCCCTAGGAAATGGAACGAAATGTTGATTACTGTTATCAACAATAGCGGTTTAGATGGAACTCTAAGTGCACACTAAAACATCAGCTAACTGAAATAAACAGGGAATGCTTTTTTTTGGCGAACTGAATTTCTGATTAACTAAAGAAAATTTTAGCAAACTTTTAAAGGGGTTTTGATTCTTGCACCTGCAAATCTTCCTCAAATGTGCTGTCTTTCCTTTCTTAATAAACACAACACAGCGAATGTAACTGGAGCCTTCCTGAATAATCCCCCCAAAATCATATTGCATCATTTTCAATATTTAGAACAAAAGTACCCATGTTCTTTAGCCAGTGTCAGAGGAAAATGCAGGTGACAGGACTGAGTGTTTACATGTATAATACTGTAAAGAACATATCCAGATATATAATTTTAAAATTAACTGGTTGATATGAATAGTCGCAATGCTTTCAAAGCTGATTATAAAATATTTCAAATATGGGGCGGCCAGGTAGCACAGAGCGTAAGAGCACCGGCCCCAGTGTCAGGATGACCTGGAGATCGAATCCCTGGTTCAGACACTTAGCACCCACCCAGAAACACCTGGCCGTGTAACCTTGAGCAAGTTACTTAACCCCAATTGCTTAGGGGCAGCCAGGTGGCTCAGTGAGTAAGAGCACCGGCTCCAGTATCGGGATGACCTGGAGATCAAACCCCAGGCTCAGACACTCAGCACGACACCCAGAAATAACTGGCTGTGTAACCTTTAGCAAGTTACTTAATGCCGATTGCTTAAAAAAAAAATCTCTCTCTCTCTCTAATATATATATATACACACACACACACACACACACACACATATATATATATATATATATATATATATATATATATATTTCAAATAATGGAGATTTCCAGTTACTTGAATTCTGAATGTTTTGGCTTTACCAGTGTTTTGGTGATTCTCAGTGTTGATAGGAAAGTATTCTGATGACTTTTCTCCATCAAAAGCCCACCACATTACTCTGGGTGGGGTTACCTACTTGACTAGTGTATATCAATTTAGAATAGGAGAGAGTACAGCCAAAGCTACAAACTAACCTCAACCAAAAGCAAAGAAGAGAAATAGAATAAGACAAAGCAGAAGGAGAAAAATGTATAACAAGAATAGAAAAGTAGAAATAGAAGCAGCAGCTGTGATGGAGAGCAGTAGGAGAAAAGAATAAATAAAAGTACAGCACCAGAAGTGGCAGAGGAAATAGAAGTTAGGATTTCTTGCCCATTCTTCTTTTTATAATTTCAGTGCCAATTAATATGTAATATTATTATTATTATTTTATTTTGCAAAAGGTTACAATGAGATTGGACTTGAGGAGAACTCTTAGCCCTACCCTTTCATACTAGAAAAATAGCCTAAGTCTAAATAAGATGAAACTTAAAATGCATAAATAAAAAGTTCTAGATTTGTATTCAAAAAGCCAACTCTAAAACTTCAAGATTCAGGAAGCAGAGCTAAACAGTTCAATTCTAAAAATATTTAGCAATATTTTTGACAGTAAATTCAATGTGAGTCAATAGCCTCCTTCTCTGATGCCTTAAGTTCAAAATAATAAAAGTTAATAACAAGGAAAATCTATCTTAAAAATCTCAAAGAAGTAAATTGTTCAGAACTAGGAAGTTTATAGTCCTGCTGTACTTTGCACTCAGACACCATATCTGCAGTATTGTATTTATTTTGGCATACCATACTTCAGGAAGGACTGACAAACTAGAAATTGTTAAGAGAAAGGCATGCAACATAATGAAGACACTAAAGATTCTGCATTATGAGAATTGGTTAAAAAAAAAAACTAGAGAAAAAGACACAGCTAGGTGGTGCAACAACCTTCCAGTCAGGGGATCCCCAGATTTAAAATTAAATTTTACCAAAGAAACTTTCTCCCTGCACTATCCTGGGCAAGTCACTTAACCCTGATTGCCCCCCCCCCAAAAAAAAGCAAAGGACCTGGAGAAGTTTGGTAGGGAGAAGAGAAGATTTAAAAGAGAATATGGCAGCTATTTTGAAGGATTTGAAGGACTATTATATGGGAGAGAAATCATATTGTGTTGCTTAGACTCACAGGACAGAAGTAAGAGCAATAGAAAAGTGGATTTGGGCTTGTTGCTATATGAACAAATTCCTGAAGAGTCAACATCATAGTGTAAGTGTAAGGATTAAATGAGCAAATATGTCTGGAGAGAGATAAGGATTGGACCTTTGATTTCACTAGGATAGAGGACTTTCAGGTGAGGAAATTCCTTCTACCAATGTACAGTAATTGAGCTTTGCAATATGAATTAAGCGGTCTTTGCAATTTATATTATACAGTGGTTACCTACTACACTGTGACTTTCCCAGAAGCACCCAGAGAGTATGTATCAGAGTCAGGATTGAGTCAAGGCTTTCCGGGTTTCAAAGTCAATTTCTAGCCATCATGCCACATGACCTCTATAGAAGAAGACTTTGAAAATTAGAACACAATATAGTTATACGTTGCTCTAATAAAAATATAATCAATGAATGAATCAAAAAGAATTTACTAAGTGCCTGCCATGTTTCAGGCATTAGACTGTTAGGGTTACACAGATAAAAATGAAGCAGACCCCATCCTAGAAGATGTTATTTTCTATTTGGACACAGAACTTTGTTTTAGGGATGACTAACATCAACAGTCACTCAGTAAACTTTTATTGAGTCCCTACCATGTGAGAGGTACAGAGCTATATTCTAGGTACACACACACGCAAAAGATAAAAGTTCTTGCCTTCATGCAGCATCCAGCTTAATGGGGGAAACCATATGCAAACAAGTATGTACAAATAAGTATGTGTGTATGTATATGTAGCACCCCAGCGTCCCCAGGGTGGCTGCCAACACAGGTTCTTAGATCTGCTTTGTTAAAGGAAAGCAACTCAAAATGGGTTAAAAAGGTTACTTTAATCAGTCAAATATGTATCGTTTACCTAGTTCAGGGGAAAAAGGTCAGCACCCTGAACTTCAGAATATACAGACAGAATTGTCAATACAGAGAAACAGATCAAGTAGACAGGTTTCCAAACTTTCCAACCATTACATCTATACCAAATCAACATCTGGGTTTTTCAAAGCCGGGGGGGCTCTCAACAACGGCTTCCCAGAGTTTCATCTGATCAAATCACAGAACACTTCTCAAAGTGAGCCCCAAAGCAAAGCCTCACATCAGGGATTATATAGCTTTCTCCTTGGTCAGTTAATGTAACCACCCTCTTGACCCACTGCCAATCACATAGCATCAAGGTGTGGGCATTCCTGAAAACCAAGCTTCCTGCCACAGGCTCCATGTGACCACATTCAGCCTATTAGGAGGCAGAGTATATTTTCAAATCAAAGAAGTTTATCAGAGTCTCTTAAGCCTATCAAAGGGCCTAAGGGCAGGGAAGATCTTTAAATTTGCATTTCCATTACAGTATGTATGTATGTATGTATGTATGTATGTGTGTATGTGTATCTATATATACATACACATATATATGTACATATACAATGCTATATCCATATCTATACCTTTACACACATATAACAAATTGTAAATAATTGCCAGAAGGAAGATACTAGCGTTAATGGAAACCAAGAACCATTTCTTATAAAAGGAAGAATTGTAACTGGGAATTGAAGGCAACCAAGGAAGATAGGAAGTGAAGATGGAGAAGAAGAATGTTCTAGACATGAAGGCAGTCAGACCAATAGTGGTCTTTTACCTTCAGTAGTAAGGTATCAGTCCATATAGTTGACCATGATGTCATCCAAGGCTTGAATCTCTCACAGCAGAAGTATCAAACACTTAATCTGCAGGCCAATGTGACCCACCATCATCCTGAGCATGACGCAACCAAGATTATAATGTAATTGGTAATATTTGGCAAACAACAATAAATCATAAATAATATCACATTTTAAAAATAAGTTATAATATGGCCCACAGGAATCTTTAATAATGCATTTGGGCTTTGGTTTCTATTGTTTCTATCTAAATTTGATGCCACTGCCTCACTGGAACCTAGCATGGAGTTGATATTCCTTCAAGCGGTGTTGCTGGTTCATTAGCATATTAACATAATCCAATGCTGTATTTGCTTTTATAGCAAAAATATCTCAGCATAGATATAATCTGCTGTTTGGAAAGCAATCTCATAATCTTACATGTTATAGGATCATAGTTTTAGAATTGTAAGACATCATAAAGTCCTGGATCTAGTCCAACTCCCTAATTTTACAGATGAAGACATTGAGGCCCAGATATGTTAGGTAACTTGCCAAAAGTCACACAGGTAGTAAAGTCAGAATTTGACTAGAATTATAAAAGTCAGAATTTGAACCCAGGTTCTCTTAATTAAAACTGAGTACACTTTCCACCCTACCAGACATAAGATAGACTCTTAACAAGTTAGAGATATACATGGGCCTAATAATCTATTTTAAGTCACTTATTTTTGAGATGAAGAAACTGAGGTACAAATAAAAGTGGAAGATCCAACATCTTCACTGTCGCTCACCAGCTAGTTTCTTTGTTTGATTGAATAAGGATTAAAAGTGGTTTTCCTGACTGTCCAATCCCCTGCTCTCAAAATTTGTCTCCTTATTTAAGGAGATTACAATTCAGTAATAGAGTAAGAGTAAAAGGAAAAGGAAGATCAACAGAAAAAAAAAAAAGTTATGAAGCTTATTGTCATCACCAAACATCCTCAGTGAAATGGTCATTCAAAAGTGAACAATTGTTGCCTGAGGCTCTGTCTTTTTTTTCCAACTCAGCTGAGCAAGCTTGTTCACTCCTAATGGTTCACTAAATTACACCTGCAGCCGAGTGCAGTTTGCCATGACTGATGCTTCAAAATGGAGTTTAAGAGAATGTCTTTGTCTGTGTAATGTTCTCAAAAGAACATTATTATACCTGCTTTTCAACTGATGAAAGGTCCTAGATAAAGGGTAAAGGCGCACAAAATGCAGCCATGCAGGTAACTGGAAGGGAGCTTGTACTTTAGGGACTTAAAATTGCAAAGTTGAGATAGGCCAGATGTGGGTGGAATGGAACAAAAGAGAGCATATCAGAGGGCAAGAATGTGTATTATTTGAGTCCTTAAGAGGGAAAATTTGTTCTCCTTCAAAGGATTCAATCCTGAATTCAGTCATGTTCTTTTCTCCTATAATGATAGTCCATTTTAGAGTTTTTGTGAAGCTTTCTGGTTTCAATCTGGATATTAACTTGTACTTATTTTTTCTACAAATGTATTTGTTTTACACACACACACACACATCCTTTCCTTCCCTATAATGGAAGCTCTTTGAGAGCAGAGATTTTTTTTTGTCTTTGTTATCCAAGAGCTATGTACAGTGTTAAGCACATAGTAGGTACTTTATTAAAGGTTAGTGATTGCTTGATTGCTATTTCTTAGGAAATTAGACCTTTCCTTTTGAATGGGAATCTTAAATTCTTTTCTTTTTTCTTTTTGCCTCTACTAGGGAGTTTTATTTTAACTCTTTGCAAAAGATCAAGAAAATGTGTTTCATGAGTCATATTTAATTAACTACTATTTAGATCTGATTGTGAAGGATTTGATCTAAGTGTGGGCACTAGGCAAGATTGCTACCATGTAGGGCACAGGGTCTTATGAGCACACTGAAGGAGATAATCTAAACTGTCTTCAAATTTAGCTACTCGATTAGGACTTATCTCAAGATTTCTTGCTCCATTGTTGTAGAAAGATTGCATACAACAATAAGGAAACAAGAAGAATTCATGTAAGTAGTCCCTTGTCAGTAAAAAAAAAAATGGGGGACTTTAACAATATGTTCTTGTTTCTTCTCTTAGAATTTTCTACTATTAATTTCTAATTTGAAAATTCCTATAATAAAACTTCAGAGGATGGGGCAGCCTGGTAGCACAGTGAGTAAGAGCACTAGCTCCAGTGTTGGGATGACCTGGGGATCAAATCCCAGGCTCAGACACTTAGCACCCACCCAGAAACACCTGGCCGTGTAACCTTGAGCAAGTTACTTAACCCCAATTGCTTAGGGGTGGCCAGGTGGCTCAGTGAGTAAGAGCACCAGCTCCAGTGTCGGGATGACCTGGGGATCGAATCCAGGCTCAGACACCCAGAAACACCTGGCCATGTATCCTTGAGCAAGCTACTTAACTCCAATTGCTTATGGGCAGCCAGGTGCCTCAACTAGTAAGAGCACCAGCTCCAGTGTCGGCGTGACCTAGGGATCAAATCTGGGCTCAGATAATCAGCACCACACCCAGAAATAACTGGCTGTGTAACCTCGAGCAAGTTACTTAACACCAATTGCTTTAAAAAAAAACTTCAGAGGTCAGAATTATATAATGTAAGAGAAGTAGCTTTGGACAAAAAATTTTGGAGACTAAAGTCTTAACTATATTTTTAAGAAAATCTGGGAATTTGGTGGGGAGGAAGTCTCTTTTGTACTAACTTTCCTCATCTGAAAAAAGAGAGTGTTAGATAAGATGTTCTCTAAGGCCCTTTCTAGTTGTGAAATTGTATGATTTGTGGGCTGCCAATGGGAAATATTTAGTTTTTCCAATTGTTTCATGGGTTGTTGAAAAAATGTATTTGAGAAATACCTGAAGTGCAACAAAGAGACTTAAGGTGGATATGAGCTGGTTATTTTCAAAACAAGATGTTAATCTGGAGACATTTTATAAAGTGTGTTATATGGATAGATAGATAGCTAGATAGCTAGCTAGCTAGCTAGCTAGATAGATAGATAGATAGATAGATAGATAGATAGAGTGTGTGTGTATAGAAATTCGATGGTGATCCCCCTTTTTCTATTTCTGTCTATTCCATCTATTCTATTTCTATCTATTTTACCTATTCTATCAGCTTATTTTTCACCCCCATTCTCAGAAAGAAGACCCCAGAACACTGAATAGACACCCTTATAGAAAATCATGTATGACTGCTGTTCAATATAACAGCTTAGAACTCCTAATTTTGTTTTGTTTTGTTTTGTTTGGGCTAGATCTCCCAATACTCTTCCTCTACAACAATATCAAAAACATGTCCAATAGTTTTCATCAGGAAAGCAAGGGTCACAGTGAATCAGTTTTTCCAGTATGGGGCAGCTTAGGAAGACAGACTAGGAATGTGGCAGAGTCATATTAGTGTCAGCAGCAGAAACAGCAAAAACATAACAAACTAATGGTAATATACCAGTGCCCAGGGACAAAAAGGGAACTAAGCACCAGGTCAGGAAGCATCAGGCCATAAAGAGAACACAGAGAATCCCAAAACTAATTTAGGGAGCACAAGTGGGTACAATATAACAGCTCTATTGCCCATTAACCCATTCAAAGTCATAGATACAGCACAGAGAAGGGCTGCAGCAACTGAGCACAAGGCTGAGTACTAAGAACCAAACAAACTCCAGAAACTTACCTATATGGCTCTGAGCAGGGGAGCAGAGCAATGACTTGGTTTTTACCTTTAGCTGCAGCTTTTACCAGCTCACTCTAGGGGTATTCAAGTTTTTAGTGCTTCCAAAATCATATAACCTGGGGTAGTCAGTTCATATTCTTCCTGGTCTAAGTTCTGCAAGTTCCTGGCTTAGATCTGGGTCTCTTGGATTGTGTTAGTGTGTGTCTGAATTTCAGTAAACTATTTCAGAAATTTAGGCCAGATAGCTCCACCAGAAGCATGCAGAGCCCAACATTAACATAAATAACAAAGTCAAGAAGAAGGTTGGGAAAATTAACATACAATAAAAGAACCCAACAATAAAGAGCTTTCTGGTAACAGGGAAGCTCAAGACACAAACACAGAAGACAATGACATAAAAACATCTATAGGCACATTTTCAAAGAAAAATGCAGATTTCTCCTCAAACCCAACAAGAATTCCTAGAAGAGATAGAGAGATTTTTAAAAGATCAAAAAAAATTTATTTTTAAAACCAGACATTAGTGTTAGAAAAAAAGGGGGTGGGAATTGAGAGCTATAAATAGAAAATTAAGAGTTTCCAAAAAGATGTACGAAATTTTACTTAAGAAAATAACTTTTAGGAAATAAGATTTGGCCAAATGTAAGCCAATGACTCCATGAGGCATCAATAAAAAATAAAGTTAACAAAGTAAAAACATGGAAAAAAATACAAAATATCTGACCTGAAAAATAGATCAAGGATAGGTCATTTAAGAGCCATTTATCTATCTGAATGCCATGATCAATAAAGGAGCCAATATATCATATTTCAAGAAATTTCAAAGGAAATTTCCCAAGATATTTTAGAATCAGAGGGCAAAGTAGAAATCAAAATAATTAACTACTCACTTCTTGAAAGAAACACAAAAATGAAAACTTCCAAGGAACATTGTATTGAAAATATAAAACTCTAAATTCAAGAAGAAAACACTACAAACAACCAGAAGGAATTAATTCAAATCCCATGAAGCCACATATCAGTTTTATACCATATTTAATAGCCACCACTATAAAGAAATGGAGGACTTTGAAAATAATATTCCAGAACACAAAGGTTCTAGGATTAAAACCATGAATAACTTAGCCAGCAAAATTGATTATAATCCTTCAGGGGGAAAAATGAGATTCAATGAAAGAGAGAACTTGAAAACTATCCTCATGAAAAGCCATAATTGAATAGAAAGTTTAAGATTTAAATAAGATTCAAAGAAGGCATAAAAGGTAAATATTAGTAAAAAATCAAAAAGGACTAAAAATGTTAAACTGTTTACATTATTATATAGGAAAATAATACATGTAACCCCCTCAGACCTCTATCATCTTGGAGACTTAGAGGTCATCTAATTAGACAGAGAGACCAGATGTGATTCTATTATACTGGGATGATCTTTAAAGAAGGATGGAAATATAAAGGAAAGTAATGTACTGGGAAAAGAAGGGAGGGGAAGAATGGGGAAAATTACCTCACATACATGACACACAAGAAAGAATTTATACAATAGAGGGAGGGAAAGGAGGCTGGCTAAAATGAGAACCTCATTCTCATCTGAATTGATTTAAGGAGTGAAGAATACATACATACATACATACATACATACATACATACATACATACATATATATATATATATATATATATACACACACACAGTTGGCTATACAACTTCATCCTACCCAACAGGCAAGTAGAAGGAAAGGGGGTTAAGAAGAAAAAGGGGAATGAAAGTGAGGGAAGATTAAGGGAAGCAGTTTTCAGAAGCAAAAAAGACTCTAGAGTAGGGGGAAAGGGGAAAAAAAGACAATGATAACTTTAAAAGGTCAGTATGGAGGATAATACACAGTAAGAAATCATAACTATGAATTTGAATGGAATGAACTAACCCATAAAATGAAAGAGGCTATCAGAATTGATTAAAAACAAGAATTTAGCAATATATTGCTTACCCAAAATGCAATTGAAACAGAAAGATAAACATAGAGTTAACACATAGAAATAAAATAAGGAATAGGAGCAGAATCTACTATGCCTCAACAGAAGTAAAAAAAAAGGTAGAAGTAAGAATAATAATCTCATATAAATCAAAAGTTAAAAACAGACTTAAATGAGATAAACTGGGATGCTAAATATATATGTATATATATATGAATATATGAACAGGGATACTACAAAAAAAACCTTTTTGCTAAGAGTTTTCATAAACAATTAATAAATATAATTCCTGTGCATATATGCAACAAATGGCATAACATCTAAATTCTTGAAATAAAAACTAAATGAGTTAAAAATTAAATAAATGATAGGAAGAAATAGACAAAAAATATTAAGATAGTGAATGGTCTCAATTTAACCCTCTCAGATATAAATAAGTCTAACTGGAAAAAAAGTTAAGGAAATTAATAGAATTTTAGAAAAGTTAGACATGATAGAATTCTGGAGATTATTGATTGGGAATAGAAATATGTTGAACCATTTCTCAGGTATATATGGCACCTTCACAAAAATTAATCATATACTGGGGCAGAAAAACCTCAGAAATTCAAAAAACAAAAGCATTAATTGTATTTTTCTAATCATAATATAATAAAAAGTACTTTCAATACAGAACCTTTGAAGTATAAGTTAAAAACTAATTGGAAATTAAATAACCTAATCCTAGAGAATGAATAGATCAAAGAACAAATCAATAATTTAACTAAAGGTAATGACAATAAAGAGACAGTATTCCAAAATTTGTCAGAAGTAGTGAAGCATTTGTCAGGTCATTTATTAGTCAATTATATCTCTATATGCTTATAACAATATAAGGAAGAAGAGATCAATAAATTGAATATGAACTTAAAATCCTAGAAAAACACCAAATTAAAACTCAATTAAATAGCAAAATAGAAATACTCAAAAAAGGAGGGATTAGCAGAACTTAATTTTGCAAAAGAATAAATAAAACTTGGGGTTTTAATGAAATAAAATTGATAAGTCACTAGTTAATTAGATTTAATTTTTTAAAAAGCTGAATTTTCAAAGTCAAAAAATGAAAAGTGGACATTGACAAACAATGAAGATGAAATAAAAACATTTAAGGGATATTTTGCCCACCTATATGCCAACAAAACTAACAATTTTTTTAAAAGTATGACCACTGGAAAAAAATCTGAGTTAGCACTTCAAATTAATTAGATTGACTAAGATGATAAAAATAAGAATGATAAATGCTGGCTTATATATGGGAAAATAGGTACACTAATGCATTGTTGGTAGAGTTGTAAACTAGCACAACCATTCTGAAAAGAAATTTGTAACCATGACAATAAAGCCCCCTGATTCAACAATATTCCTACTATGTCCTTACTCAAATGAGATCAAAGAAAGAAGAATAGGAGCTATATATACAGAAATATTTATTTCAGCTCTTTTTGTGGCAGTAAAGACCTGGAAACTGAGGGGATACTCATCAATTAGGGAATGGTTGAATAAGTTATGTTATATGCCTACGATGGAATACTATGTTGTTTTAAGAAATGATGAAGAGGATAATTTCAGAAAAACTTGGGAAGACATATATAAGCAAATTCAAAGTGAAGTAAGCAGAACCAGGAAAACAATTTATATACTAAAAGAAATATTGTAAGAAAGTCATCTGGGAAAGACTTTGATTAACACAATAACCAATCACAATTCCAAAGCACTTATGAAGAAATATTTTATTCACCTCCAAAAAGAGAACTGATTAACTCAGAATTCAGATTGAAGCATATTTTATTCTTTTATTTTCCTTTATCTTGCATTTTGTCTTGAAAAATGGCTACTGAGGACATTTGCTTTATAAAATTTATATTTTAAAAAATATTTTTGTTTCATATTTGTTATATAAATATATTATATATATTATATATATATATATATATTTAATAAGTTTTGTATTTCTTACCTTTTCAATTGAATGGATAAGGGAGAGGGAAGGAGGAATTTTTAATTGAAAATAAAATTAAATTTAATTTGAAAAAAATAATTCCCTCATGTCTCAAGACTATTTCAAGACATTGCTTGTAATCCTCTACCTGATAGCTTTTTTGATTCCCCAGCTGGAATACTTTGCTCCAAAATATTATCTTTTATTTATTTTCTATTTGCTTTAGGCTTATGTATGTGCATATCCCCTCCTCCAATCACATGGAAGTCCCTTGAAGGTATGACCTTTTATGTTTTGATCTTTCTGTTCCTAACACTTAGCATGGTATCATGCATACAAGTGGTATTAAATAAATATTTATTGACTCGTTGATGGGCTGAGTCAAATATAGGACATCAAAGGTGAAATACAATCTTCTTTGCCACTGCCCCACTCTCAATCACAGATAAGAGGATAACCAAAGAATACTCCTTCTCCCATGGGAAAACTAGGAATGTATTGGGTTAAATACTCTCCATTTTAAAGTATTTTTTTATTTTAAAATTGATCTATATGGTTTTAATTGACCAATAAAATTATTGATTGGTTACCAGGTACTAATGATGGGTTGCTTGGGTGCCTATACTTGAACCCCAGTTTGTAAAATTGCATTTCTCCCCAGCTTAAAATATTGTCTCAGACAAATTAATCTCTAGCTCAAGTGCAGCATGCTTTAGCAAAATAATATTTCTTTTCCTGAGAAAGTTGTACCTGTAAAATTTAGTAGTTTGACTTAGCTGTATACTGGCTGAAGCAGCTATATACTGGGTCATACCTATTGCATATATCATAGACTCAGTCATATGTGTACTCCCTAGCTCATAATATACATCCTGAATCCTTCTTTATATATGCATTAGGCTTGGGATATACTAATATCCATCTTGTCAAATATTACATTGATGGGTGGCAGGTTGGTTATCCCTGATTGCTAGCTGATTTAGTGACCTTTCAAGCCTAAAATCACACCTCCATGTAGCTCCTTCTTGGGCTATTTCCCAGTGAACTCTGGGTAAAATACCTGTGCAGTAGATATTAAAAGTTCATGTTCCTTAAAGAAATGACCACTCCTTTACCACTCCCTAATCCTGCCCTGACTCTACAGTTAGCAAAATTGGCACAGGTTTTACTATAGAATATCCTATATAAACCTTAACAGTACCCCTCTAAGGTTGTAGATTACCTAAGAACTCTTGCCAGCTGTATAGGGTAACAATAAATCTGTGTCACCTTGACTTAAATAATGCTTGAGTCTTTGAATTCATTCCAGATGGCTTTCTAGGAACTCTGGTTATTGGGTTTCCTGAACTCCCTGAACCCCACCACATCAGTAAGACCTGTTCACCACTTTTATTACTCAATCTTCACTTTTTCATTTTTAAGGAAAACATTTTTTTGTTGTTTTTTTTTTTAGAATAGACTATAACAAAGAAAAACCAAAATAGTTTTTGCAAACAGTTAGGTGGCCCCACTGACAGACATCTAGAAGTAGAGTCAGAAAGATCTAAGTTCAAAACCAGCTCCAGTTCTTTATTATTTATATGTCCTTGAGTAAGTCACTTAACCTCAGTTTACCTCAATTTCCTCATCTGTAAAATGAGGATAATAATACAACCTGTTTCCCAAGGTTGTCGTGAGAATCAAGTAACATATTTGTAAAGTATTTTATAAGTCTTAAAGAGATGTATAAATACATATTATTATTATTAGTGAATTTTACAACTCTAGCAGCAAGCACCCTAGAATACCCAGGATGGCTGCTAGCACAGGTTCTTTGATCACTCTTCTTAAAGAAAGCAACTCAAAGGGGTTAACAATCTTACTTTAACAAAACATATGTCATTTACCTAGTTCAGGGGGAAAAGTCAGCACCCTGTACTTCAGAGAAAATACAAATAGAAGTTAGAAGCAGACAAAAAAGACAGAGAAAATAACACAATTTAACAGACAGGGCTTCTAGCTATCTGATCATTACATACATAGTGTTAGTTATCAGAGAGAGAAGAACCAACGTCTGGTTTTCAAAGCCAGGGGTCTCAATGGCTGCCCAGTCTCATCTGGCCAATAATACAACTCTTGCCAAAGTGAGCCCCAAAGCAAAACCTCACCTCAGAGGTATATACAGCCTTCTCCAGGATCAGAGAAGATCACAACCTTTGTGACCACTTGACTACAAAGTAACAAAAGTTGTGCTTTCCTGCAAAACAAGCCTCCCTCAAGCAAGTTTCTCCTGTGGGCTCTCCTCCACCCTTCAGCAAACTCTTCCCACCACAGGTTCCATGTGACCACATTCAGCCTATTAGGTGCCACAGTATATTTTCAAATCAGGGAAGGTCTCTGAATTCACCTAGGCTTATTAAGGGGCAGGGGACCTCTTCAAATACCTATTACCATTACAATAGCATCTTTCTTTTGCGGGGAGGTTTTGTCTGCTTTCATTTGCTTCATTTTCCTTCCAGATAATTACATGGGGCACTCTCCTCCTCCAAGATTCAAGAGCAAGAAGAAAAATGAGGTAGAATCCTATGGATTCAGTTAAATAGTCCTCTGAGTTTTCTATTTCACATGCTGCCACTCTGGACAAACTTTCAATTTACTATTAAGAGGTGAAGTAGAAGACTGGTGGAGGAGAAAAAGCAGACAAAGAATAAAATTTATTTTGTGGAAAAATGTGCAAAGTAGAATATGCTGTCCCACTACAAGTTCTCTCCCATTTTTGCCTATAAAAGAAAAAAATACATTTATACTTGGCTAAATTTGCATATCTGTTCCGTCATATCTGCATTCTCATATTCTATTAACACATAGCATAATCTTTGCTACTAATAAGTCCTACAATATAACAATGCATACTTTCCAAATTGATCACTCACTACTTTTTTAAAGTCAAAAATTCTCTCAGCAGAAAGATAACTAGAAAATGTCTCCATTAGAAATTTGAAAAAAATCAATGCCTTTAGATGTAAAATATTTTACATGTTTACATGGTCAATAAAAATTATATTTTATAGCAAAAAATGAGTAAATTGAATTCCCTTCACTTCAGAGATGAAATATATATCTCTAAGTTTCTAAATCTTTGCTCATTTGCATCTTATTCCAAGAACAAGAAGCAAAATGAATGCTGGATCATGAAAACTTTATAAAGATGGCAAAAATGTATTTACTTAATTTCAAATTGTTCTTAAGTTTTCCTTATCAACTTTTCCTTTCAAAGTTGATATGTTACTAAAGCTTTTTTAAGCTTGATTTAAAAAGAAATAATATACTAGAATCCATGATTAAGCAAAATAAATATATGCATAAATAAGTAGATAGGTAGGTAGGTAGACATAGGTGGATAGGTAGATAGATAGATAGATAGACAGACAGACTGACAGACAGATATATACATACATACATAGATCTGACTTCCAATATTAGGAGAAAAACTAAGAATGTAATGTGAATTTACTGAAAAACTATTTTCAATATTTCTACTTAATTAGAAAGAATATGCAGTACCAATAAAATCATGACCCCACAAATGAATAAAATAATTTTATTTACAGAGGAAGAACAGTAGATTAATACATTTCTGATTTATTACAAGAGGAGCTTGTAATAAATAAAAAACCCCTCCCCCAAAAAGTATGTCGTTAACCTTTTTATCTATAGTATTTGATTAACCAGAAGACCCTATTCCAGGCATTCTGGTGAAATGAGATTTCATTGTACAAAATGTAATGTCAAAGGTGAAATTATCACTTAATTCTTTGATTACACTAATTTTATAAAATTTGTAATGTAGTTTTCAAAAGATACACATTCAGTCCTCATTCATTGTCAGAGTTTGAGATGTCAGGCAGTGGGGGTAGTCTTTTAATATCTTCTGTGTAGGTTAGGAGTCTTTAAATAGTACTGTACTATTATATGCAATGTCAATTCCTTAGAAAGGTTATAAATATCTCAAGGTAACTTGCATAATATGATTTCTTAATGTTTAAAGATTCATCACTATAAAGGGGGAAGACTTATATACTTATATTTGTGATAATCATATCTATTACTCCTGCTTTCCTGTCTATTTGGTGGCTCTCTTTCCTCACCTGATGGACAGCACTGAAATAGAAATGGGTAATTTTGAGATATATTCAGAACTCAGACTTTTTATAGGCTTCCCCCCACCCTACCAATGACTGCTACGCCAGAGAATTTTTAGAATCAGAACTTCTGAATCTCCTTCTAGCATCAATTATAATATTAAACTCTATCTCCGAATATTTTGCATGGCAACAGTTACTAAGAAAAATTTGTAGCCTAAAATCCCAAATTGGAGGCATTCAAGCTTCCTTCAGTGTTTCTAGCACCTGATCATGACTAATGATACACACATGGCCAGTTGCTGCCACTGCAAGGATATTTTGATGACTGAAAAGTGGACTCGACTCACTACCACAATCTGTGCCCCTTGTGATAACTGCATTCTAATGAAATAGGGAAGGGAAAATTATAGATCTCTTTGCTCCTTAAAACTAAAATCTGGTGCAGATTACCTCTTCAGAACACTATTAAAGGTGTCCTCTCCCTCATTTACTTGTCCCCTGGAAATAATCAAAGGTTGCCATTCCTTGACAATGTCGGTTACAGGAAAGAGCAATAGACTTGGGAGTTTGCATCCTGTTGCTGAGAAATTTACCAGCTCTGTGCCCAATGGCACTTCACTTATGCTCTATGAGTCTTTTATTTTTACATCCAAAAAAATGGTGATAAAACTTGAATTACACGCAGGACAGAGATCTAGTGAAGGGGTCACTTTGTAAACATGAAAATACTATTAGAATCCAAGTTATTATTATTGGCTCTTTTCAGATATTATCTCCCCAACTCAATAGGAAATTCACTAAAAATAGAAAGAAATACACTTTTATTGTCCCTGATTATCTGACACATAGTAGGACACAGTAAATTTAGGGTATTCTTCCCCCTAGCAAGGGTTTTGTTATAGTAAATTCTCAGAAATTCCCTATTTATACTGTAATTATCAAATTTGAACAGCTACGATTGAAAATGTGCTTTGTATATTAACCATGGGATCAATTCAGGACAATTCAATAAATATTTGTAAACTGTCTACAATGTCTAAGAAGTTATGATACATTGTAGGAATTTTTAATAACAGTCTTTATTCTCAATAAATTTTGCATCATTCTAGGGATATACAACGTGCATGTAAGTAAAATGATGCCAAACATGTACAAAGAAATACAAAATATTTTTAAGAGGAGAGAGTTTAATAACTAGAATAAAGAGGGAGGAGGGAAAGGTTGTATAGAGAGAGACCAGGAAAGGTCTCCTGTAGGAAGTGGCAGCTGGACTTCAAATGAAGCTTTAAGAAAAAGAGATAAGAAGGAGACAGCACATTTCAGATATGGGAAATCATTTGTACTAAAGTACCGAGGTACAAGATTGAATGCCATGTGCAAAGAATATCTAATAGCTCAATTTGACTGCAATGGGCAATGTTTAAAGGTGAATAATAGGAAATAATATGGAAAATATAGGTAGGAATCAGCTTATGGAAGGATTTCTCTACCCTCCTCTACCTTCAATTGGAGTCACAATCACATGCCTGAGAGAGGAAGAGAATAGATACCAGGCCTACTCAAAAAAGGGAGAACATTCATAGGTATAGGTTTCAGAAAGAAAAAAAAAGTGATAAAATGCCTAAAGAGTTGGCCTTTTAGAAAGTAAGACATGAGTTTAAGTCCCACCTGTAAGCCATACTGATTGAGTTACCTGAGCTAAATCACTTGACATATAGACAACTTAAACCTAGGTAAGTGTCTAAAACTATAAATTGCAAAGATAGTGATCATATATGTCTGGGAAGAGGGAGTTCCTTACCTTGGCTTTGCTACAAATATAAAATCCTGGATCTAGTTAAAAATAAAATAAAAATAATATTCCCTAACAGATAAGTGGTGAAGAAATACGAACAAATATTTCACAGTAAAGGAATTACAAACTATGAATAATTGTATGAAACATTGCTCAAAAATCACTCACAATGTGAAAAATACAAATTAAAACTGTTTATCACAAACTCATCAAATTAGCAAAGATGACAATAGAGAAGAATATTTATTATTTCAATGCCTCCCTTTGTTACCTCATCTATTCCTCTATAGGGAGTCCTCTTCCTAAGAAACTACAGGAGATATTTGCCCGTCATTATTTACCATTGAGCACATTGTCCATTTCCTTCTAACTTCATCTTGACTTCTGCTATTTTTTTGTGCTACCCATTCTGCAGTTTAGTCTCTCTCTCTCTCTCTCTCTCTGTCTCTCTCTCTCTCTCTCTCTCTCTCTGTCTCTCTCTGTCTCTGTCTCTCTCTCTGTCTCTCTCTCTGTGTCTCTCTCTCTCTCTCTCTCTCTCTCAGACACACACACACACACATGCACACCAAACAAAAAAATGTTGAATCACCTGTAGGTTGTGTGTTATAAGTATTATTCCATGTTGTTTCAAGCCTGTGCTATAATTAATTCTTGAATTTAACTTCCTATTTAATTCTTATATCCTTGTTAATAATTATGTAGAAATCTCCTAGTTACCACCAAGTAACCTCTATTGTCTGTTGTGATTTTACCAACATTAATATCTTTCTCTCCCTGCCCCCTTTTTTTCTGGAGAAATGTGTTTCATTATTTTTTTCTTCCTTGATAGCTGTATTTGTTTACCTTTCTGATGTATTTCTATTATCCTAATTACAGAGCAAATGATCTGCTTAGGTGTGGATTTCCTTGCAAAATTTCTTCTAATATCTTTCTTTTATTGAATGTTCATCTTTTTTAAGAAGCATTGATTGGGCAGCTAGGTGGCACCATGAATAGAGCAGCAGCCCTGGAGTCATAAGGACCTGAGTTCAAATGCGGCCTCAGACACTTAAGACAAAAAATAGCTGCTTGACCTTGGGCAAGTCACTTAACCCCAATTGCCCTCCAAAAAGCAAAAAAAAAATTAATGACAGGCTTTCAGGCTATGTCATTTGGGGTTGTATCTTTAGCTCCTTTGCTCTCTGCTATATATTTTTCTTATTTATTACTTGAAATATTCACAAATATCCTGCTTTGGTTCTATGCATTTTGGGGATTCCACAGAATATTGTGCCTCATCAGGTACTGATTCTTGTCCCATTGTCCTACAATTTTTACTAAGAGATGTTTGGATTCATTGAGATGACGTGGAGATCATCTTCCCTTCTTGTATTTTCCTAATTGGTTTATATGCATGTGTTTAAGGTTTTTAATTGAGTTTACTTTCTTTTGATTATTTTCAATTTCGTTTTTTCTTATATTCTCCTATCACTCAATTTCTGGCTCCTTCCCTTTTTTTTAAAAGCAATTCGGGTTAAGTAACTTGCTCAAGGTTACACAGCCAGTTATTTCTGGGTGTGCTGCTAAGTATCTGAGCCCAGATTCGATCCCAGGTCATCCTGACTCTGGGACCGGTACTCTTACTCACAGTGCTACCAGGCCACCCCAGCTCCTTCCCTTTTGGTAACTGTTTGACCAAAGGTTGAACCACAAAGCTGTCTCTGCCTCCTCCCACCCTAAAGAATGCATTTATAATTGGCTTCTATAACTCTCTAAGTGTGAGTGAATAACTAACTTCAGCTGAATATCAATCTCCTTTTTCTGGATAAGGACAGAAATTATTTCTGTTGCTCATTGTTATAGAATACTAGAGTTAGAGCAAGGATAAACAACGGAGGTTGAGGGTGCTTAGCTGGCAGACACTGCCTCAAAAAGGTAGCAATTGCAGAATGTATTCTAGAGTGTAAACCAATGTATCCATTTATTAAACTCTGCCACTGCTTGGGGTCAAGTTAGGAAGGAGTTATAGAGTGAGCATGTTCAGAACAAGGGGTTAGCCTTGTCTGTTGTTAGTTCATTGGATTATTACTCCTTTATGTTTCTTAGTATCTTAGACAGAAACAGGTATAATTACTCTAACTCTTAAAATATAATTCTTATTTTTGAGAGGTTTAAAAGATTCTGAGGATCACAGAAACTTAGAACTTAGAGATAACCCTTTTCATGGTTGTTAGTTAAATGTAACTTATATAAAATTTTCTTTGGTCTTTTGTTAGCAATGTAAAGGTGCCACTTTTGGGGTTTTTTTTGTTGTTGTTGTCTATCTCTATAATAAGCTAGAGTTTAATACAGTTTTATATGCTTTGTCTACTCATTATGTCACAATGTAAGACTGCCATTTAAAACTCACAAATTATATTCTTCAAAAATTTAAAATCCATCATGGATAAGACGTCATGAAAAATGATAGAAAATTGATAAAAGTCACCCCCAAAAGAAATGTTTTGAAGTATGAGAACTCAGTGAACTGAATAAATCAGCAAAATGCATTGGGGTAATAATAAGTTTTCAAAAGATTAAGTTAAATCTTAAATTGTTCAAATGAAAACTTTGAAGAACATTCAAATACATTGCATTTTGTTTCTAGCTCTGAACTACCTCCAAAGTGACAGACTTCCATTGTTTCAACTCACTTTGTCTCCTAAGCTAGAATGTAATCAAATTTCTTTTCTAATACTCACTTCCATCTCTGTTAAGTCAAAGCTAAAAAGTCAAAGTGATTGTACTTGAGGTTCATCATGCTATAAACAGAATTATTGGAATGTTTATTTTTTTTAATGTACTTCTTCTCGGTGCCTTTGCAACAATGTAGTTCCTGAGTTCTGTTGAAGGAATAAAAATGGAAAGGTATTGAATATTAAATACATTTTAATCTCAGCAGTAAACCATCTGATAAAATTACAGAAATGTAAAACTTAAGGAGATTCTAAATTTCTTCCTCATTGGGAAATAAAACAGGAGGCTGGTAGGAGAAAAAGAAAAATGAAATAAAATAAAACAGAGCAAAAAAAGAGGCAGACATACTTGATATAAAGAAAATCTAACAATAAATTTTGTCAAAAGTAAAATAGGCTGTCTCAAGAGGTTTTGGGTCTCTTATTCCTTAGGTCTTTCAAAAATAAAATAATATATTCAATGAATGACTTATCAAGTATCTTGCATAGGGGATTCTTGGTGTATGGGTTGTACCCGCTGAACACTGAAAATTCTTTCCACTCTAGGATTCTGTGATTTTGTGAAAATAAGGATTTCACAGTTCATGATGTCTTTGGCTACCCTCTATAGTATAAGCATCTTTATCACCATACTGAGTTAGATGAAGAAATGATATGGAAAGGGGTGTGAAACGTCAGGATGAAAAGCTATTTGAATAAATTTGCATCATTTATGCATCCAGCAGAAATTTTAGTCCCCAGCCAGATTTAGTTTCAGAGACAAGAATGTTTGATTCTGCTTCATTTCCAGCTGCAAAGTTCTGTTTCTGTCAAGCTCTAACTAATCAGGAAAAACAAGAAGTAGACAATAAAGATGGCCAGATTCTACTAAAATTTCACTGACCTTTCTTGTGGTAGGGCCTACTCAAAAGCTTTATTTCATCCTCAAAGGTTGCTAGATAAGAGTAACTGCTACTGATTTCTTGAGAGATGTATAATGGCAAATTAAAAGCTTATTCTTGTAACTGCAGCTGCCTAGCCTCAGTACCCTGAAAATTCCCTTTTGTTTGAACCTTCCACCCCCTACACAATCATTTTTTTTGTTTTGTTTTCTTTTGCTCTGTTTGGAGGTAGAAGGATAGAAATAGGAGATGATGGGGGGAGGTAGAATAAACTAAGACTTATTTTTCCTACCCATTGCTAGCTAGAGGGGCTGTTTTGAAGGTACACTTCAAGAATAATAGAATTGATACAATGGATCTCCATAGATAGCTCTTAAGACTGCTGCTCTAACTCCCAATATATCTCCTTTGATTCCAACAAGTATCAACCAGGGGCGGCTAGGTGGTGCAGTAAATAAAGCGCCAGCCCCGGAGTCAGGAGGACCTGAGTTCAGTTCTGGCCTCAGACACTTAACACCCACACACACACACACAAAGCCTAGCCTTGTAACCTTGGGCAAGTTACTTATCTCAATTGCCCTCTAAAAGGCAAAAAAAAAAATCAACCAGACTCAGAATACAGGTATGTATTCCTTAAATATTTCAGAACGTAATGATCTGTACTTAAGAGATATGTGTTAAAAACCTAAAGCGGGAACTCTACCTCTAAAAGTTAATGGCCATACAAATTTTTTTAAGCAATTGGGGTCTAAGTTTTATTGCTCAAGGTTACATGGCAAGTTATTTTGTGTGGGTGCTACAAGTCTGAGGCCGGAACAGATCCCAGGTCTCCCAACTCTGGGGCCAGCGCTCTTACTCATTGCCACCCCCCATACAAATCTTTAAATAGATGGTAGACCTCTCTCTCAAAGGAGAGCCTCCTCAAAAAAGATCAGTCAAATCTTACTGTCTTGTAATTAAATATCTGGTTTCACTGAGCCTTTCAGTTTCAAGAATCTGAATAATGAGTGTATCTGTGGGGAGAAGCAGGGGAAGGGTAATAAGGGAAAGAACAGAAATAGCATTCTTAATTTTTCAGTTTAATGAAGATTAAATCTGAATCATCTTTGGATAATAAGCTGAATGATTTTAGAAAATACATAGATCTTGGTTCAAAAACAAACAAATAAAAGGACATTTAGGTTCAACGTTCAAAGAAATAAAATAAAAAATAATTTTAATTGGAAGTTCAGCAGAATCGCATAACTCATTATGGCCATTGGTTCACCATTTATTTGTGTCTTTTTTTCTTTATTCTTTTCACTAAATATTTCCTGAATACATGTAAAATAATTTTTTCATCTTTTTTTTAATTTTGAGTACCAAATTCTCTGCTTCCCTCCCATAACAATGCTCTCCTTGAGAAGTGAAGCAGTTTGATTGTGATTATATATGGGAGGTCATAAAAATATTTTCATATTAGTCTTGTTGCTGAAGAAAAAAACAAACAATATAAAAAAAATAAAAGTAAAGAAAGACAAAAAAAGTATATTTCAATGTGCTTTCAGAGTTTAACACTTCTCTCTATGGGGGTGGATAGCATTTTTCATTGTGAGTCCTTTGGAATTGCTTTGGATGAAAAAAATATGGAAAGATTTGACTTATGAAGAAGTCATAGAAACAGAGAAACAAAGAAACAGAAGACAAATATGTATAGTATGGTTTTACATAGATGCATATGAGTGCATATATCTGTACATGAAAATATCTTATTTCCCAGTTGCATGTTAAAAACTTAAAAAAAATTTTTATAACATTTGTTTTTAAAACTTTGATTCCCAGATTCTTTCTTTCCTTTCTTCCCTCCTTACCCACTCCTGCTGGGAAGATAAGCAAGGCAACATAGGTTGTAAATGTGTGGTTTCCCACAATGTTTCCATTTTAGATATATTGTGAAAGAATAACTGTATTTCCCTCCATCATATCCTGCTCCCCCCACTTATTTTATTTTCCCCTTTGACCCTATCCCTTTTCAAAAGTGTGTGCTTCTAACTAACCTCTCCCCAAATCTTCCCTGCCTTTTATCATCCCCTGTCTTATCTCCTACCCCCCTACTTTCCTATAGAGTAAGATACCCAATTGAGTGTGTATGTTATTCTCTCCTTAACCCAAATTCTATGACAGTAAGGTTGACCCATTCCCTTTCACCTTTCTATTCTTCTCCTCCATTGTAACAGGTTTCTCTTGTTTCATTTATAGGAGATAATTGACCCTATACTATCTCTCCTTATCTCCTTCTCTCATTATATTCCTCTCTCACCTCTTACTATTATTTTTAGATAGCATCCCTTCCTATTCAACTGATCCTGTGCCCTATGTCTCTGTATACATGTATGTATATATACACATATATACAAACATTCACATATTGTATTTACACACACATACAACCTCCTATATAAACATATATATGTATATTCCCTTCAACCATCCTTACACTGAGAAAAGTCTCACAATAACAATTATCATTTTTCTGTGTAGGAACGTAAATATTTCAACTTTAATAAATTCCTTATTTTTTTTCTTTTTCATGTTTACCTCCTCATGCTTATCTTGCTTCTTGTATTTGAAAATCAAATTTTCTGTTCAGCTTGGGTTTTTTCATAAAGAATGCTTGAAAGTCCTCTATTTCATTGAATGACCATATTTTCCCCTGAAGCATTATACTCAGTTTTGCTGGGTAGGTGATTTTTGGTTTTAATCTTAACTGCTTTGACCTCCAGATTATCATGTTCCAAAACTTTGATCCATTAATGTAAAAGCTTCTAGATCTTGTGTTATCCTGATTGTGTTTCCACATTACTCAAATTGTTTCTTCCTGTCTGCTTGTAATATTTTCTTCTTGACCTGGAAACTCTAGAATTTGGCTATGATATTACTAGGAGTTTTCTTTTTGGGATCTTTTTCAAAAGGTGATTGGTGAATTCTTTCAATTTCTATTTTGCCCTCTGGTTCTAGAATATCAGGGGATTTTCCTTGAGAATTTCTTGAAAGATGGTGTCTAGGCTCTTTTTTTGATCATGGCTTTCAGGTAGTCCTTTAATTTTTAAATGATCTTTCCTGGATCTATTTTCCAGGTCAGTGTATTTTCCAATTAGATATTTCACATTGCCTTCTTTTTTTTCATTTGTTCAGGTCTGTTTAATAGTATCTTGATTTCTCATGGAGTCACTATGTTCCATTTGCTCCAATCTAATTTTAAAGGAATTATTCTGTTCGAAGAGTTTTTGAAATTGCTTTTCCATCTGGGCAATGAAGTTTGTAAGGCATTCTTTTCATTTGCTTTCTGAACCTCTTTTGCCAGTTGAGTTAGTCTATTTTTTAAAGTGTTATTTTCTTCAGTATTTTTTGGGTCTTCTTTAGCAGGCTGTTGACTCAATTTGCATAATTTTGTTGTATCATTCTCATTTCTCCTCCCAATTTTTCCTCCACTTCTCTTACTTGATTTTCAATTTTTTTTCCTGAGCTCCTCTATGGCCTGTAACCAATTCATATTTTTCTTGGAAGTTTTTGATGCATAACTTTTGCCATTGTTGACTTCTTCTCATTCTATGTTTTGATCCTTTTTGTACCCAAAAAAAAAATTCTGTGGTCTGATTGTGCTTCCTCTGCTTATTCATCTTGGCAGCCAATGACTTGACTTTTGAGCTCTTTGCAATGATAGAACTCTGCTTCCAGAGTAGAGAACTTTGTCCAAAATTTCTGGCAGTTTCACAAATGTTGTCAGAGGTCTGAGGAAGGTGCCCTTTCTAGAAACACCCAAAGCTCTAGCACACTGCCACATACCCCAAGACAACTGCCCAAGATAGCAACCCAGATTCAAGCAGGTCAAAGCAAGAGTGATCACCATCTAAATGATTGCTTGGTCCTCCTATTATTTGCAGGTCAGGAGGTCCATGTGGCAGCAGGAGCAGCTACAACCACCATAGCTCCACCAACCCTTTCCCTGGGGGTAGGGGCCAGACTGCACTCTTCCTTCACCCAGTTCCAACAGAGTTCCCCACTGATCTTTTACTTTCTCTTTTGTGTTTATGGGTTGAGAAGTCTGGAAACTGCCACAGCTGCTGGTGATTCACTCTCCTGAAGTCTCTTCTGGCCAGTCTGGGTCACTGGTTTGGACTGCCTGGCTTGGCATGTTTCATGTGGGATTTGCTTGGCTCCCAACACAGTGTGATAGACACTTCCTGCTAGCCTGCCAAGCTACCTTCAGCAGGATATTTGTCTCTCTGTCACTTTGTGGGTTGTGTAGCAGTAACATTTGTTTAGAGTCATATTTTACAGGTATTGGAGGTGATAGTGGCAGGAGCTCATGGAATTTCCTGCTTCTAATCCTCCATCTTGGCTCTACCTCCCTCTCCCTATTCTACTTTTTAAAGAGTTTTTTTCATCAGTGAATTTTTGTGCCTCTTTTTCAATTTGTGAATTTTTGAGGTGCTTTTTTCTATATATATTTGTGCCTCTTTTTCCAAGCTGTAATTTGTATTTTCATAATTTTCTTCCATTGCTTTGATTTCTTTACAAATTTTCCTCTAGCACTTATGTTCTTTGAAAATCATTTTTTGTAATTCTTCCAGAAATTCTTGTTGGGTTTACATCCATTTCACTTTTTTTGACATTTCGCTTGTAGCTATTTTGGCTTCATTATATTCTGAGTTTGCCTTGATATTCCCCATCACCATGGTAGTTTTTATGGTCAAGTCATTTGTTTCATTTGTTTGTTCATTTTTCTCCCTAGTTCTTAATTTAGAACTTTATGTTAATGTGTGACTGTGTTCCCCTTATGTTAGTTGGACAGGCTCTTTTGACCTGCAGTTTTCAGAGATATCTCTGGAGTTTTGGAGATTTTCAGTCTTTCCAAGGTGGTGTAATCTGATAAGTGTGGTCACTGCTCTGTTTGTCTACATTCTGGTCATAACCCAGGAAGGGCTTCTGATCCCTTCACATTACAATTGCTACTGCTCTTCAGGACCACTTCGTTTTTAGGACTATAAATGATACTGCCCTTCAGAGTCCCTGATATCTTGCAGCCAGAAGTGACACTTCCCCTCAAGACTCCATCTTAAGTACAAGTACTCCCCTCTACCCTTAAACTATTGCCCAGAAGTGTGCATAAGCAATGAAGCTGTCAAATGATGTCTGGTCCTTCATCCAGTGTTAAAAATGGGTTACCCTGTAATCTCTTTATGACAAGTTGTCAGGTCCTTTGCCATATCTGGCTTGAGAGCTTCCAAATCTGCTTTTTCAGTTACTGACTAGTCCTACCATTATTGTGTTATCCATATGGCCTCTGGACCAGTCTCCTCCCCTCTATAACAGATCTCTCTTAGTAACCTACTGTGTTGCCTTAGGTTGGAAAAAATTTTTATTCTGACCTTTTGTCAGTTCTGCCACTCCAGATTTCAATTTGAGGTATTGTTTTCAAGTTATGTGGAGGGGAATTCCAGAGAGCTTGGATGAACGCTTCTCTACTCTTCCATGTTGGTTCTACCCTGGTTCACCATTCTTTTTGAAATCCAAAATGAATATGCACAATTCATCCCCTCCTTTAAAATAAGTTTAAGCAGTATAAATCTCTTCCTCACCCAATAACTTTATTTTCTTCAAATCTGATATTGTGGAAAGAATCATAGATCAAAATTAAAAGGATTGAAATCTGATCTTGTTACTTCTAATTGGCTCTCTGATCTTTTGCATGTCATTTTGCCTCTCTATATCTCTGTTTCTTTATCTGTAAAAGGTGGAGAAGGGGAGTAAATTATGTGTAAATTTGCTACCACATCCTATATTAGGCAATATCCTAAATCACCAAACTTAATAAATATGAAAGAATGCAGGCATGCATAATGAAATTGAGTACTTTTCAATTTGTATAGGTAGGTATAGAAATACACACATCTGCCCTGAAGCATTCAAATTCAATGTATATGAGGGAAAATATTCTCCCTCATCAAAATGTAGATAGCTCATATACTTCCAGAGGGTGACATACACTATGTGCAGAATTATATAAAATCCTGGAGAATTAAGATTTTTTCTTCCCATTATTTCATCTTAATCCTCCCCAGGCTCTTTTCTTGGCTAAATTAATTCTAAAATGATAACATCAGAGATTTAGTTGCAAAACTCTTGTTTTCTAGCTTTGCTTACAATAGGACAAACTAGGCAAATTTCACCTCTTCTTTGGTGAAGGCCACATTGTTTCTCTACTGGTTTTACAAATGAGCAGAGACAATGAACTGTGATTCAATATTTCTTCAGTCTAACTAATATGCATGTTTTTGTCCTTTGTATTTATTTCCCTCTCTCCTCTGAAGTCATCTTGAAGCTTTACAGATGGTGAAATTACTATGCCCTCTTTACTGCCTTACTTTCCTATAAGTGAGTGTCTTCTCTGTTTCAGAAATGTGAAAGTATAGTTGCTTCAGTTATGCTGTCATTTGCTGTTTTGCTTTCAAATCTGTTTTGATTTTTTTGTTCTCCAGTTATCCATGAATAACAGTTCACTGTCTAGGGAAGCATTCTGACTTTGCGGGGAGAAAAGTTCAAGGACCAGGATTCTCATCTGGCCATGTTGGGTGATTTTAGGCAAGTCACAACCATTCTGGATCTCAGTTTCCCAACATATAATATGATATAGTTACACAACATGTGTGTTATAATAGAAGTCCATTCCAAATGACAAATTGTGTGATTCTATGATTAATGTTCCTTTAAGATATCTGTCCATTCAAAGGGACAGTGTAGAATAGTGGATTAAATACTGTACATAAAGTTAAGAAGACATGAATCTATATCCTTCATCAGACTCATACCAGATATGTGATCAGAGGCAAGTCTCTAATTTCCTGAATTCCAATATCTTTCTCATTAAAATTGAAATAATAACATCAGTGGTAGAAACCTTATAAGATTATTATAAGGCAAAAATTGATTAATTGATGCAATTTTACTTATGGACATCTAACTCCTTTATCAAGGCTGCTCTCACCACCTTAGGCCATAGTAAACTCTCCCTGCTCTGAAAGTACTCCTAGAACTTATTATTGGCAACTAAAGAAGTGCTGCATTGTGGCATATTTTATTGTTTTCTCATATTATTATTCAACTGTTGTGCTATTATTCAAATGCTAACTTATGTTCCAAGTTGTGTGAATTGAGTCAATGGACCAGACTTGAGGACCTAGAGGGACACTTGTGGCCTTGAGGTCAAAGTTTCAGTGCCCCTGGGTTATATACTCCTTAATGATATGCATATTGTCTCACATTTTATCACCTCATATTTCATTATAATGAGTAAATATTTATTATTTTATTGTTATATTATCATATTCTTAAAAGGCACCAAACAGTAGACATAAAGAAAAAAATACAACTGGGCAAATGGACTAAAAATCCACTGGAAAAAAAATGACTCACTAAAAATATAGAATTTGTCAAATGGAAAAGGAGGCACAAAAGCCAAATGAAGGAAATAATTCCTTAAAAATTATAATTAGGTGAATGAAAACATATGACTCTATGAGACATCAAGAATGAAGCAAATTCACCGGTTCCAGTGTTGAGAAAACCTGGGGATCGAATCCCGGGCTCAGATACTTAGCACCCACCCAGAAACACCTGGTCATGTAACCTTGAGCAAGTTACTTAACCCCAATTGCTTAGGGGCGGCCAGATGGCTCAGCGAGTAAGAGCACTGGCTCCAGTGTCGGAATGACCTGGATCAAATCTGGGCTCAGATACTCAGCACCACACCCAGAAATAACTGGCCGTGTAACCTTGAGCAAGTTACATAACCCCAATTGATTAAAAAAAAAATTCAAGCAAATTCAAAAGTTAAAAAATAAACCAAGAAAACAAGAAGAGGAAATAAATCATTTAAAACTACTCACCTAGAAAATAGATCCAGGAGACATAATTTAAGAATTAGGGGATTACCTGAAAGCCATGATCAAAAAAAGAGCCTGGACAGCATCTTTCAAGAAATTATCAAGGAAAACAGCCCTGGTAACATAGAACCAGAGCATAAAATAATCATTGAAAAAAACCTCCATGGGGCAGACAGGTGGCTCAGTGAGTAAGAGCACCGGCTCCAATGTCGGGATGACCTGCGGATCAAGTCCAGGCTCAGATAGTTAGCACCACACCCAGAAATAACTGGCTGTGTAACCTTGAGTAAATTACTTAACCCCGATTGCTTAAAAAAAAAAAAAAGAAAAAAAAAACATCCAATCACCTCCTGAAAGAGATGCCAAAATGAAAACTCCAAGGAATATTGTAGCCAATCTCCAGAACTGTCAGGTCAAAGAAAATATACTACAAAAGCCATAAAGAAACAATTGTAAATACCATGGAAACAGTCAGGATTGAAATGGATTTAGTAGCTTCTACATTAAAGGATGTGATATTTTGAGCAAAGGAGCTTGAATTATAGCCAAGACTCAACTACCCAGAAAAAAATGAGCATAACCTTTCAGGAGATGGATACTCAATGAAATAGAGAACATTCAATCATTCCTCATGAAAAAAAGAGCTGAATAGAAAATCTGATGTTCAAATAGAAGACACAAAAAAAGCATCAAAAGGTAAACAGGAAGGAAGAAAAAAACTACAGTATTCAATAAGGTAAAACTGTTTCCATCCCTACATGGGAAGACAATACTTGTAACTTGAGAATTGTACCCTTATTAGGGCAGTTAGAAGGTGTATACTTGGACAAAGGGTATTTAATTTGATGTAATGATAAAAAAAGAATTAATAGCTAAAAAAGATGGTACTGGGAGAACAGGAAAGGGGGAGGCAGAATAGGGTAAATTACATCACATAAAGAGGCACAAAGATCTGTAACAACAGAGGGAAAGAAGGGAGGGGGATGAGTATTGTTTCAACCCTACTTTCATCAGATTTGGCTCAAAGATGGAATAACACACATTCAGTTGGTTATAGAAACCTATTTTATCCTATAAAGAATTAGGAGGAGAAATGGGAAAGAAAGCGGATATGGGTGGATAGAAGTGAGGACAGAAGGGAGGGAAGAAGTAGTAGGGGAAGGGAGAAGAAAAAGGAGGGGGGCTGATAGAAAGAGGGCAGATTGAGGGAGATGGTGGTCAGAAGCAAATCACTGGTGAGATAGGAAAAGATTAAAATACAGAGTACATGGCTATTATGCTGGTACTTTGTCTGTCTATTTTGATGTTGTTTTGCCAGATTCGTCCACTGGTGAAGGACAGTCCTTTTGTTGCAGAGGTCCTGGAACCTTGCTGTTGGTTCTGAAGCCCTGAAGAAGGATTTTCTTATTGTATGTATACAGAAATCCTGGAAGAGGGTTTTGATAATGTTTTCAGGGGTCCTAGGACTGTTCTGCAGACAGAGAATGAATTAATGAAGACACTGGCAATGTATCTTGCAGCCATGCTAAGCTTTGTCTCCCCAGGAACAAAGATTGCTGAGAACTTGCCTTGGGTTAAGATGAAGAAAAGACCTCTCTTTGGGTATTAAATGCTGTGCTGAAGCTTGTTGTAACTCTGGGGTAGATGGCCCATTTAGTTGTGATCCAAGGGTGGGAAACTTTTGACTTTTTTGTGCTTTGTGATTGACTAGATGAATTATACTGCCTAGGGGTGGAGTAGTACTTGGGAATTATTGAATTATGCTTGCTGAATGCTGTATTTTGAATTATGCTACATTTTTATTTCCTCTGTTCTTAGTTTGTCACTGAATAAAATGGAGAGCAGGTATACTGGTATTTTGAACCTTGGGAAGTTGCCTTTGCTTGGCATTACAGATGGAGAGAAAAATTCAGTTAGTAATCATAGCTGTAAATGTGAATTGGATGAACTCTCCCATAAAATGAAAGTAGGTAGCAGAGTGGATTAAACAACAGAATACAATATGTTACTTACAGGAAACATATTTAAAACAGAGAGATATGCTCAGAGTAAAGGTAAAAGGTTGGGATAGAATATAATATGTTTCAGCTGAAGTAAAAAAAATATATCAGGGCTAGCAATCCTGACCTCAGACAGAGCAAAAGCAAAAATAGATCCAATTAGAAGACATAAGGAAGGAAACTACTTCTTGCTAAAAGGTACCACAGACAATGAAGTTATAGCAATACTAAACATTTATGCACCAAGTGGTAGAGCATCCAAATTCTTACAGAAGTTACAAGAGTTACAATAAGAAATAGAAAACAAAACTATACCAGTGGGGCACCACAACCCTACCTCTCAGAAATAGATAAATCTAACAATAAAAGAAAAAAGAAAAAAAGTTAAGGAGATGAATATAATTTTAAAATAGTTAGATATGGTAGACCTCTGGAGAGAACTAAATGGGGGATAGAAAGGAATATACCTTTTTTCTCAGTAGCACATCACAGCTAAAGAAAATATTACTTTTTATTAGGGCATAAAAACCTCATAATCCAATGCAGAAAGGTAGAAATATTAAATGGATCATTTTCAGATCATGATGCAATAAAAATTACATGTAATAAAACACCATAGAAAGATTGTCTAAAAATTACTTGAAAATTAAATAATCTAATCATCAAGAATGAGTAGGTCAAACAACAAATCATAGAAATAAGCAGTAACTTCATCAAAGTGAATCACAATAGTGAGACACCATACCAAGTCATATGGGATGCCAAAGCAGTTCTTAGGGGAAATTTCTGATTCTATCAACATTCAGAGAAAGAACTATGGAGTCTGAGTGCAGATTTAAATTACTATTTTGTCTTTTTTTTCTTTCTGGTAGTTTTTCCTTTTTCTTCTGATTCTTTTTTTCACAACATGACTAATGTGAAAATATGTCTAATATGATTGAAAATATATAACATATATGAGATTGTT
>NW_027186372.1:21194530-21247279 GCF_028583685.1 Petaurus breviceps papuanus
AACAATAAATCATTTAGAAATCAAATAAAAAAGATAGAGGGAAAATTGGAAAAAATGAGAGTTTCAAAAGAAAATTATAAAAAGAAATGAGCATGCTAAAAGAGGCATAAAATGCTAAAGAAAAAAACCTGCTCAAGTATTAAAATTGACCTTACTGAAAAAAAAGCATTTTTAATTAGAATTGGCCAAGTAGAAACTAATGAACCCATGGTATATCAATAACAAAAATGAAATAGTCATATGACTGAAAAAAAAAACAGAAAATATTAAATACTTTTAGGAAAATCAATTGGCTTGGAATAGAGATTAAGGAGAGGTAATCTTTGAATTGTTGTACTACCTGAAAGTCATGAAAAACAAAAAAAAGTGCCTAGACATCATGATTCAAGAAATTATAAAGAAAAACTACCCAGATATCTTAGAAACAGAAGGCAAAGTATAAATTTAATAAATCCATTCTTAATTCTTGAAAATCATCCCAAAATGAAAATTTACAGGGATATTATAGACTAAAGACCTCCTAAGAAAGGAGGTACTGTTGTGCATAAAAGGAGCGAGACAGAAGATCCCCAAGATTAAAATCGGAAGTGGATTTTATTGCCGCGGGACTGCCAGGGTCAAATACCCAAATCAGATGGTGACTTGGCATGAACAATGTGCCAGGTTTTAAAGAGATTAAAATAGTCAGGTTATATAAGCTGAAACTACAATCAGTGATTGGTTAGTGTATATTTGAATTTTCCCGTGTTTTTTTTTTTTTTCCTAGACTGAACCCCCCACTCATGTGTCAATTAGGAGAGGGAAGGGAGGGGTAAAAGTTATGTTAAAATGCCTGTTTACAGATCAATAGAAGGGAAGGAAGGGATAAAAGTTATGCTAAAATGCCTGCTTACAGATCAGTTAAGGGAAGGGAAGGTGGGGTTGTGCTCAACATTCCCTACTCTTTTTTTGTAGGTGTGTCAAACCTTTGACATGACTGGGACCACATCATCTACGTTATCCAATTCAGGTCCTAAAGGATGGTAGCAGGGGTTCCCTGACAATTAGCAATTTAAGAGTTAATAGTGACTTCCTATAATCAAGGCCATAGTTTCAAGGAAAGGGAGGGGGCCACATTTTTCCATAAGTCCTCTAGTTGAATTTCTCCAGGAAAGAAGCTGTCCCAATAGAGGTCAGGTCCAGATTCTTGGGAAAGCTGTCTGCATCTGATACCATCTTTTTTTCAGATTCCAAGGCTCAGGGGATGATCCTTATATGACTAGAGTTCAAATGTATAATACAAGAGCTCCCAGAAACACAATTTTACATATAAAGGTCCTGTTTTTAGCCATGCAAGACTAAGTTCAAACAAATAGTTCAGTTTTCTTAGCCACACAAGGCTAGCCTCAGTTAATACAATGCAGTTTTTCTGATGATTTTACAAAATGACATAATTACATTGTCAGGTACATGTCACCAAGATAACCAAGACAACTTACATACAAGCTATACAAGAATCATAATTAACATACAATTCCTTGTATCCCAGTGTTCTCTTTCATTTAAGCAACACTTTTAAATCCCAGATGCTTCATGCAGTTAGAGAATTTTAAAAGGAGTGTTGCTTCTCCAGTTCAGATCTAGAGATGACCAGCTAATTTTGACTTAATATCAATTAGTACAATTACTTAACATTACTGCCATATTTTGAAACTACAGAGAATTTTCAGTTTATTTATCCTTTGCTATTTCTACCTTTCCTAAATCCTGTACCTGGTATAGGAGTCCTTTAAAATACGAAAAACCTTTTTTTTTCTAAATTGATTTCATCTGCCCTTTATAAAATTATCAGACATATGCATTAACAAATTTACATTAGTTTCACCCTTACCACTATCTTATGCAATCCTTGTGCTAAAGTACAAAATCCATACCTCTGATCTTATTCCCAAACATGCTCAAAAAATGAATTCACGTAATAGGAAATTTTTAAAACTAATTTTTAATTAATTTAATTAATTTAATTAAAATTAATAACATTTATATTTAATCCTAGGTGTCATCTGGCTTGATCCTGTTGCTACTAAGAAAATCCCATAGATGATATTAAAATGATAAAATTTATGACAATGGAAGTTATCTCCCTTGGCTAAGGAGATATCCAACACACTCCTGGGAAAGAGGAAAGGATAGCCAAAAGTAGCTCCAGACAAAGTAAAGCCTCTGGGTCAAAGTTGAAAGGAAACTCAGTCAAGGATGTGTCTGGTAAAGAAAGGAAAGTCAAAATATCTAAAGATCAATATTGTATAGAAACCTGGAATGTAAAATGTATGAAAGAAGGTAAGCTGGGTGTGATCAAACAGCAGCTGCAAAGATCACACATTGATGTCTGAGGTGTCTGTGACTTAAATGAATGGGAATGGGTGAATTTAATTCCAGTAGTCATATGATTAGAATTAAATTCACCCATTTCCATTCATTTAAGTTCACAGACAACTAGGGGCAAGGATACTTTAGAAGAAATGGAGTAGCCTTCATATTCAATAAAAGGATGAGAAAAAAACAATGGGTCCTAATCTCAAGAATGACAGAATATGTATTCGAATACAAGCCAAACTGTTCAACAGAACAGGAATACAAGTCTAGGCTACAATCGCTGATACCAAACAGGCTAAAGCTGATCAGTTCTGTGAAAATTTACATCTTCTTTAAAATAACACACACACATACACATACACACAAAAGATGTCACATTCATTTGGGGATTGGGATGCTAAAACAGGAAATCAAAAGATAATTGGAATAATCAGAGTAGTTTGGCCTTGGAGTTCAAAATGAAGCACAGCAGAGAGTAATTAAGTTTTGTCAAGCTAAGTCACTAGTCATAGCAAACACTTTTTTTTTCAAAATCCTAAAAGGTGACTTTACACATGGATATCACTGATGGTCATTACTGAAGTCAAATAGATTATATATTTTGTGTGCAAAGGTGGAGAAGTTCTATAAAATCAATTATAGATGACCTGGAGCTGACTGTGATTCACATCATGAGCTTCTCATTGCAAAATTTAGACTTAAATAGAAAAAGAGTTGGAAAAATCATCAGGTCATATAGTTGTGAGCTGAATAACATCCCTTATGAATATGAAGTATAAGTAAAGAATAGATTTCATGGATCAGATTTGATAAGTAAAGTGTCTGAAGAACTATTGACAGAGGTTTGCAATAGTGTTCTGGAGAAATCCCAAAGAAAAAAGAAGTGTAAGATAAAAATCACCGGTGAGGCTTTACATAATGCTGATGAAAGAAGGAAAGCAAAAAGTAAATAGGAATGTAGAATCCCAGAGAAAATCAGGGACAGATAAGATTTTCTTGAATTAATGATGCAAAGAAATAGAAGAAAATGAGAGAACAGTAAAGACAAATCTCTTCAAGAAAATTAGATATTCAAGGGAATTAATGGAAACAAATGCAAGGGAAGGTGGCCTAACCATACCATATACAAAACTGTATGATCAACCACCAATCAACAAAACTACCTGGTGCTGGCTAAGAAATAGAAGGTGAATCAGTGGAAGAGCTTAGGTACACTAGACACAGTAGTCAATTACTATAATAATCTGCTGTTCAATAAACCCAAAGACTCCAGTTTCTTGGATAAAAACTCATTATTTGAAAAAACTGCTGGGAAAACTGGAAAATAGGATGGCAGAAATTGGCACAGACCAACATCTTACACTATATACAACATAAGGTCAAAATGGGCACACAATGTAGACACAAAGGGTGATACTATAAACAAATTAAGAGAGCAAGTAATAACTTCCCTGTCAGATCTATGGAGAAAGGAAGAATTTATGACCAAACAGGTGATAGAGAATATTATGAAATGCAAAATGGTTCATTTTGATTACATTAACTTAAAAAGGTTTTGCACAAACAAAACCAATGCAACCAAGATCAGAAGGGAAGCAAAAAGCTGGAAAACAGTTTTTACAGCCAGTGTCTCTGATAATGACCTCATTTCTAAAATATATGGAGAGATGAGTCACATTTATAAGAATACAAGTCATTACTTAATTGAAGAATGTGAACAAGCAATTTTTGAATGAAGAAATTAGTTATCTATAGTCATATGAAAAGGTGTTCAAAATTACTATTGATCAGAGAAATGCAAATTCAAAAAACACTGAGGTACCACGTCATACCTATCAGACTGACTTGCGTGACAAAAGAGTAAAATGATAAATGTTGGAGAAAATATGGGAAAATTGGAATACCAATTGTTGAAGTTGTGAACTGTTTCAACCATTACGGAGAGGAATATGAAACTATGTCCAAAAGGGTTATAAAACTGTGCAAATCTTTTGATCCAGCAATACCACTACTATGTCTGTATCCCCAAAAGATCATAAAAAGGTGAAAGGACTGACATGTGCAAAAATATTTATAGCATTTCTTCTTGTGGTGGCCAAAATTTGGAAATTGAGGCAATGCTCATTAATTGGGGAATGGCTAAACAAGTTGTGGTATATCAATGTAATGGAATACTAATATTCTATAAGAAATGGTGAGTAGGGGTAGAATACAGAAAAACCTAAAAATTGATTCTTTGTAAAGTGAGTAAAACCAAGAGAATATTGTATACAGCAACAACAACACTATACAATGAACAGCATTGATAGACTTAGATCTTCTCGGCAACAAAATGATCTAAGATGTTTCCAAAAGACTCATGATGGAAAATGCTATCTACATCCAGAGAAAGAACTATGGAGCCTGAATGCAGATCAAAGCATAATGTTTTCTCTTTTGTTGTTTTCTTTTTCTTTCTTGTTTTTTTCCCTTTTATTCTGATTTTTCTTTCATATTTTCATAGAAATATGTTTAATATGATTGTACATATATAGCCTAAATCAATTTGCATGCCATATTGGGCAGGGGAGAGGGGGCAAAATTTGGAACTCAAAATCTTATAAAAATGAATATTGAAAATTAAAAATAAATATATGATAAAATTACATTTCAAGGGAATGTTTCATGTGACAGGTTACTGTAGTGCCATGCATGACCAGTTTTCCAGGAGAATGCTACTGTGAACAGTTTTTAAGGTTCTGATTACAAAGTATAGAGAACAGTCTATTTTTTCCATAACAAATCAAAGCAAAACATTCACAGAAAATCAAGGTGCAGCATTCACAATATTACAGCTTATCGCAGAAAATCACAATATAGCATTCACAACAGCTTATCATTAAAATGGCCACATAGTTTCTACTATAGTGGCCACAAAGTTTTGAACAAAGAACAATAATCTCAAAGTATAATAGTCAAAGTCTTTCATTCATGGGGCACACACTAAGTTAACTCAATCAGTCATTTATTCAGTATTCAATTACTAAGTATCATTAATTGCTAAGTAAGATCATTAGAAAATACACCACAGACCATCCACCCCTAGGTCACTAGTAAAGTTCAATTTCATCACTACTCAGTACCCACAGAGAGGTCTTTTCATTTTGACTTGAGGCAGGCAACACCTACCTGAATCCACCAAATAGTCACCTGGATACAAAGGCAGACAGCTCCCAGTTTCTTGTCCAGTTCTCTGTGGAAGTCCTACTTCACACTGAAGTTCACAGGTCCAGTCCATCTCAAATTCTTCACAATTTCTGTTCCCAGTAATTCAAGGTTCAACCAAGCCATAAACAGTCAAAGTCTTAGCATCCCGATCATGCTTCCTCAGTCTTCTGCACATTGTTCAAAAATTCGGAATCACCTTATCCAGCCTGGATGGGGGTGAGGGGGTTTGGGACTCCTGGGCTCCTCTTCAAAAGAAACTCTGCCACCAGAAGTTCTCAGGAAATTGTGACTCAGTTCTCAATTCTGTAGCTGTTTAACTCTAGATGTTGGTCCAAGAAATTTTGACCCTTCCTCTTTGGGGCTTTTCCTTTTATATACACAGCATTAGCTACTTCCTTTTTCAACCAACCCCTTCCTGTTACATCAGTAACAGGAGACAGGAATACTTTCTGTTTCCCCAACAGAGGCTTGATCAATTAATAAGTGTTAAGTACCTGCTACCTTGGCTTAACTCGAAACAAAGTGCAAAGTATCTGCTTACTTTCCAATACAAAAAGGGGTCTTCAAATTCAAATTACATAACCATTACAGAGATCATAAATGAACTTCTTTTAGAAGAAAAATAAAAATACCAGAATCAGATGGATTTACAAGTACATTCCATCACAAATTTTACATTAACATAGATAATAATTACAATTTTAAATTATTTGGAATAATAGGCAAAGAAGGGAATCCTGCCAAACTCCTTTTATGAGACAAATATACTTGTAGTCAAGCTAGGAAGAGTAAAAACAAAGAAAAAAAATATAGACCAATTTCATTAAAGAATATGGATTCAAAAATCCTAAATAAAATACTAGCTAAAAGATGACAGTGTATTACAAAGATTATCTATAATTTCTCAAACATATAGAGAACTGAGTCAAACTAATAAGAATATGTCATTTCCCAATTGAACTGACAGTTTTCAGATAAAGAAATAAAAGCTATCTCAAACATATGAAAAAATGTTCTAGATCACTTTTAATTAAAGAAATGCAAATTAAAACAACTCTGAGGTATCAACTCATACTAACAGATTAGCTAATATGACAAAAAAGAGAAATGGATGCTGGAGAGGATGTGGGAAAATCAGGACACTGGTCTACTATTAGTAGAGTTGTGAACTGATCCAACCACTCTGGAGAACAATTTTGAATAATGCCCAAAGGGCTATAAAACTATGCATACCTTTTGATTCAGCAATACCACTACTAGATTTTATCCAAAAGAGATTATTTAAAAGGGGAGAAGGCCCTCCATGTACAAAAAATATATAGTAGCTCTTTTTGTGGTGGCAAAAATATTGGAAAGTGAGGGGATGAGCATCAACTCAGGAATGCCTAAACAAGTTGTGGTATATGAATGTAATGGAAGACTATTGTACCATATGTAATGATGAGCAGACAGATTTCAGAAAAACCTGCATGCAAAATGAAGTGGGAAGATCCAGGAAGACATTTTATTAGCAACACTGTGCAATGATTCACTCTGAATGGCTGTAATGGTAATGGAATTTGGAGATAACTCCATTTTGGCTTGGTTTTTGGATTGATTGTGTTAAGGCCCAGACCTTGTGAATCATACTTGTGGGATGGACTTGTTGATGTGAAAAGAGAGGGCTGAACTGGGAGGAGAAAAGAGAGGCAGAAGAATTTTTTGGAAGCAGCACCTTGGAGGCAGAGAGAGACAGAGAGGATTGCTGAGGGCCAGTTTAAATTGCCCAGGACTTTTAAGAGCTGCCACCCAGAGCTGCCAAGGACTGAGGAGACATGGCTGTTATGCTGGTACTTTGTCTGTCTGTTTTCATGTTGTTTTGCCAGATTTGTCCACTGGTGAAAGACAGTCTTGTTGTTGCAGAGGTTCTGGAACCTTGTTGTTGGGTCAGAGCTCCTGAGACTGTTCTGCAGACACAGAGTGAATTCTGTCCACTGGTGAATGCCAATGCTGTTGTTGCAGAGGTCCTGGAACCTTGTTGTTAGTTCAGAAGCCCTGAAGAAAGATTTTCTTTCTGTATGTTTACAGCAATCCTGGAAGAGGGTTTTGCTATGTTTTCAGGGGTCCTAGGACTGTTCTGAAAACAGAGAATGAATTAATGAAGACACTGGCAATGTATCTTGTGGCCTTGCTAAGCATTGTCTCCCCAGGAACAAAGATTGCTGAGAACTTGCCTTGGGTCAAGATGAAGAAAAGGCCTCTCTTTGGGTATTAAGTGCTGTGCTTAAGCTTGTTAAAACTCTGGGGTACATTCAGTTGTGATCCAATGTTGGAGAACTTTTGACATTTTTGTGTTCTGTGATTGAACAAATGAATGTACTTTACTTATGATTCTGAACAAATGAATGTACTTTACTTATGATTGGAAAATAATCTCCATTTTAGAAGAGGGGCTTTGTGGTTGACTAAAGGAATGTACAGCATAGGGGTGGAGTAGTACTTAGAAAAGGGTCTTTGGGATTGACTAAATGAATTACAATGTCCAGGGGTGGAGTAGTATTTGGAGATTATTGAATTACACTTAGTGAATGCTGTATTTAGAATTATGCTATATTTTGATTTTCTCTGTTCTTAGTTTGTCACTGAATAAAATGGAGAGCACCTATGCTGGTAATTTGAAACTTGGGAAGTTGCCTTTGCTTGGCATTAAAATGGCTTAGCTCTGTTCAGCAATACAGTGATACAAGACAAGTTCAAGACTTGATCCATATCCAGAGACAGAATAAAGACTGAATACAGATTGAAGCATACTATTTTTGCATTGTTTTTCTTTAAGTCTTTTTTTAATTATGTTTCTTCTTTCATGATATAAATAATATGGAAATAAATTTTACATTATTGCACATATGCAACCTATATCAAATTGCTCACTGTCTTAGAAAGGGAAAAGGGAAAGGGGAAGGGAGAAAATTTGAAATTCATATTTTTTACATAAAAATTGATATGAAATTAAAAAAAATTAAAGGAATATACCATTATACAAAGAAAAAATTAAAGAGTTCTTTAGTCAGTGAAATTCTGTCCCTCTTTTTTCTATATTGTCAATCATGCTTTTTTTTTTGGAGTTCTTTTTAGTGAATTTTTGTGTCTCTTTTACTATTTACCCTATTCTAGGTTTTTTGTTTTGTTTTGTTTTTATGGTTTATTCTTTTTTTTGGAGGGGAGAAGGCAGGGAAAATGGGGTTAAGTGATTTGCCAAGGTCACACAGCTAGTAAGTGTTAAATTTCTGAGGCTGGATTTGAACTCAGGTACTCCTGACTCCAGGGCTGGTACTCTATTCACTGTACCACCTAGCTGACCCATGCCTATTGTGTTGGTAAAGTGATATTTTCTTCCATAGATTTTTATTCCTCCTTCATCATGTTGTTGATGGTTTTTAATGATTTTCTTGTATAACTCACATTTATTTTTCCAGTGTTTCTCTTTGTTTTTTTTTTATTTTTTTTAAATACCTTTTAAGTTCTTCTAGAAATACTTTTTAAGCCTGAGACCAATTCACATTTTTCTTTGAGGCTTTGCATGTAGTAATTTTGACTTTGTTGTCTTCTGAGTTTGTGTTTTGATTTTCCCTGTCACCATAGCAACGTTCTACCATCACGTACTTACATTGTTGTCATTTGATCATTTTTCCATCATATTTCTAGACATTGAACTCTATGTAAAAGTGAAACTCTTCTCCTGGGGTGAAAAGGGCACTGTCCCAGGCTTCAGGTCTTTCTTGTTCCCATTAGTAGTTCTAGTTGGTCTGCAAAGTTTTCAGTTCTTCCATAGTGATATGGACTAAGGAAAGGTGTTGTCACCACATCTTGGTTCTTGTATGTGAGATGCCACAAGCACTCATTTTCACCCTGGAACTATGAACAGGTTCCCCACTCCCCTGTGGCCACAAGTTGTGGTGTGCAGTTCTCCTCCTTGACCTAATACTTCCACCCAGGATTGCAACCCAGATCTGCATAATGGCAATGCAACAGAGTCCTAAACACAGTGTCAGCAAAGGGTCTCCAATAATCTCCTGATCAGTTGTCTTATATCCTTACCATCTACTGCCTGAACACTATGGATGCCTTTAGTACTGCTGATGCTTCAATAGTCCCCATTGCCTGCTGCTAGTTTTCTGAAGTTCAACCTTTACTAGACTAGCCAATGTAGGAATGAACTCCACTCTCACCCCAGGGTAACAAGCTTTCCTGAATAACAGTATAAGTTATCTTGGAATAGAAAATTGTTTCATCCCCTCCTTTTATGGGTTCTTCTGCTGCAGAAATCATTTCAAAAAATTATTTAAAGTTGTTTAAAGGGAATTTCAAAGAGGTCAAGTAAGTCCCTGCTTTTCTTCACCATCTTGGCTCTGCTCTCTACATATACTATTATTTTTTAACAGTAGCCCTTACGTCAATTACTGTAGAACTAGATTACTAGTTAATAACTGTTCTTTATCAGCCAGGACTACCACATTGTCACCAAAAGAAAGCTAAAGGGAAAAGGGAATATTAATATAATTTTGGTAGTCTGTGGCCAAGTTGCCAGAAAGGGAGCCAATAAAGCTAAAGGACACAAAGAAATTAGTATGTCCTTTAGCACAACCCAAAGCTTTTGGACTCTCTAGATTGGTCCTTTGGATTCCTTTGGTAGATGATGGTAACATCATCCCTTTGAAATTCCAAGATCTAGATATGTGGACTTGTTAAAGAAATCATTTTGCCCTTAGAAGGGATCTGTATGTTTTGAATCAAGTGGGGAAAATAGTGCCTCCTCAATATCACCACATAGCTTACTGCTACCCCTTTACATATATCTGTTGTTCTGTCATGAGCTGACTTATAATGTGAATTACTCCAAATTGCTGGAAGACTATGGGTTTTTAGGTGAAAATTAAAATCTTAACAAGAATAGTTTAGTAGACAGGGTGAAAACTCCAGCTTAAAAAAGACCAAACTAGAGGCACAGTTGTTATTTTTCTTTTCTCCTGCTTCAAGATAATTCAGTCATTAAATGATGATAAATCTTTTTTTTTCTTTTTTTTTTTTAAGCAATCAGGGTTAAGTAACTTGCTCAAGGTTACACAGCCAGTTATTTCTAGGTGTGGTGCTGAGTGTCTGAGCCCGGATTTGATCCAGGTCATCCCAACACTGGAGCCAGTGCTCTTACTTACTGAGCCACCTGGCCACCCCTAAGCAATTGGGGTTAAGTAACTTGCTCAAGGTTACACGGCCAGGTGTTTCTGGGTGGGTGCTAAGTGTCTGAGCCCGGGATTCGATCTCCAGGTCTTCGCAACACTGGAGCCGGTGCTCTTACTCGCTGTGCTATATGGCCACCCCAATGATGATAAATCTTTTAAAACGAGCCCTTATCATCCCAGGCTTGAACTAATATAATTACACAATACCAATGGTTCAGTTTCCAGTATGCCCTCCTTTGTTTTAATCTAGCATAACCTGACAACCAAACTTCCGGGGAAGCCAGGTGGCATAGTGAGTAAGAACACTGGCCCCAGAGTTGGGAGACCTGGGATCGGTTTCGGGCTCAGATCCTTAACACCCACACAAAAATAACTGCCCTTGTAACCTTGAGCAAGTTACTTAACCCCATTGCTTTAAAACAAAAAACTAAACTTCCTAAAGAATGTTATTTCTTAAAAGTTATTCTATGACTTTATATTTTACATGGAATATAATACGAATTCAATTTGTTTTTATAAGAAATAAAAATAATACTTTGATGTTAGTAAAGCACTTGTAAAATATCATCTGATTTTTCTCTTCACAAAAAAACTAGAAGTTACTATTATCCTCATTTTAATTTATTTTTTTCTATTTCTCAATTACTTATAAAAACAATTTTCATTTGTTTTTGTCTTTTTGAGGGAGTAAGACAAGGCAATTGGGATCAAGTGATTTGTCCAAGGTCAAATGGCTAGTAAGTGTATCAAGTGACTGAGGCTCGATTTGAACTCAGGTCCTCCTGACTCAAGGGGTGGTGCTCTATTTACTGTACCACCTAGCTGCCCCAGAAATTGAGGGCATGTCCATCAATTGGGGAGTAACTGAACAAGTTATGTATGATTGTGATAAAATACTATGGTGCTTTAAGTAATGATGAGCAGGATGCTCTCAGAAAAACCTGGAAAGACTTATATGAACTGGTGCAAAGTGAATTGAGTAGAACCAGGAAAACATTGTGTACAGTAACAGCAATATTGTGTGATCACCTGTGAATAACTTACCTATTCTCAGCAATACAAGGAACCGAGACAACTTTGAAAGACATATGAAATAAATTATATCCATCTCCAGAGAAAGAACTGATGGAGTCTGAATGCAGATCGAAGCATGCTTTTTCTTTATTTTTCTTTTTTTGCTATTGTATTTTCTTTTACATCATGTCTTAAAATATTTTCCCATTAGTGAACATGTATAAACTACATCAAATGGCTTGCCTTCTCAGTGGGTGGAACTAGGAAAGAAGAAAGATTATTTGAAACTTGAATTTTTTTAAATGTCCAATTAATAGCCATGCCCTCAATTTCCAATTCTTTGCTACAATAAAAAGAGCTTCTATAAATATTTTTTGTACTTACAGTTCCTTCTCCTTGCTTTTTATCTCTTTGGGGGTACAGAGCTAAACTGCTATTACTTAGTCAAAATGTGTGCATAGTTTTATAGCCCTTTGGACATAATGAAAAATTGCTCTACAGAATGGTTCAATCAGGATACAAATGCACCAATAGTACATTAGTTGTTTTTTTTTTTTAATTTTCCCAGCCACCCCCAACATTTGTTATTTTCCCTTTCTATCATATTACCAATCTGATAGGTGTGGGAAAGGGCGCAGCTCAGATTTGTTTTAACTTGCATTTCTCCAATCCACAGTGATTTAGAATTTGTTTTTCATAAGACTTTAGAGAGGTTTAATTATTTTCTCTGAAAAATGGCCTGTTCATATCCTTTGAGCATTTATCATTTGAGAAGTAGCTCTTATTTCTATAAATATTACTCCATTCTTTAAATGTTTGGGAAATGAGGTTTTTATCAGAGGAGCTTGATGTAATCTTTTTTAACGGTAATGATTTCTATGTATTTCCCTCCATCCTATTTTCCCCCAGTTTGTCCAACTCTCTCACTTTCCTTTCACACGGTCCATTCTCAGAAGTATTTGTTGGGAGCAACTAGGTGGTGGAGTGACTACATCATTGGCCCTGAAGTCAGGAGGACCTGAGTTCAAATCCAGTCTCAGACACTTAACACAAAATTAGCTGTGTGACCTTGGCCAAGTCACTTAACCCCAATTGCCCTACCTTCTCCCTCCAAAAAGAAAAAAAAAAAAAGAAGTGTTTGTTTCTGGATTTTCACATCCCCCAAACTGACCTCTCTTCTCTCAGTTCCCCTTTCTTTTATTCCCTTTCCCCTACTAAATTCTTGTATGGCAAGATTGATTTCTGCCCAGAAGTAAGTGAGTATGTGATTCCCTTCTTAAGCAAATTCCAATGAGAGTAAGTTTCATGTGTTCCCTCCCCAACTTCTGCCATCTTCCCATTTTCTGTAAATTCTCTTCTTTTATATCAGATAATTTACCCCATTCTACTCTCTGTTCCCTTCTCCCAGTGCATTCTTTTATTACCTTCCTTTTACAAATGAGGAAACTGAGGTGGAAAAAACTGAATTGACTTTTCCAGGGTTATATAGCTAGTATGTGTTTCAGACAAGATTATGTTTAGGCTGAAAGGAGTGAAGTTTTCCAAGAGGCTGACTTGGGGCAGGTAGGTACACTGTGGATAGAGTACAGGGCCTAAAGTCAGGAAGACTAATTTTCTTGAGTTCAAATTTGACCTCAAACACTTATTAACAATGGGATCTGAGGCAAGTTTCTTAACCCATTTGGCCTCAGTTTCCTCCTCTGTTAAATGAGCTAAAGAAGGAAAGGGCCATATCTTTAATACTCTTGCCTAGAAAACTTTAAATGTGGTCATGAGAAGTCACACATGACTGAATATTCTCAAAAGACTTGAAGAAGTTGACCATTTCCAACATGGACAACAGCCTTTGTAAAAGCACAGAGGTGGGAGATTAGACTGATACAAAGAACATCAAGAAAGCTAGTTCAGTGTGAATACAAAGCGAATAAACTGAGGTTAGTCTGCAAGGATAGGTTGGCAAGATTGTGAGTCTTTAAATTTCAAATAGAGGAATTCAAACTAATTGATCTTATTCTCTCTAGCTACTTAGATATGCTCTGTCCACCTTTCCAGTCTAACTTTCCACTGATGTTCTGCAATTCTATCCAAATAGTTTTGCTCAATGTTCTCCTAAAACACGCTGCACTTAGAGTTAGTTTGTAAGATTTTGAGCTAGAAGAAAAACTAGAGGATTTTTGTGAACCTTTCATTTTATGGTTTAGAAAACTGAGCTTCAGAAAGGTTTATACCCCAAACTTCTGATTACAAATCCAGTATTCTTTTTACCATTCAACCCTGTCTACTTCCTCACCTCTATTTGTTTATGTCATACTCTAATACCTAGGTAAAATATTACCTCTAATCCCCTATTTTCCCACCCCCTTCACCCCACCCCCAAGAACTCCCTGGACAGAAATGACTGCTTACACCCTTCTATGAATTCCTATCCCGCTCATTGTCTCTCTCATTCATATAACACTTTTTTTTTTGCTTTTTTGGTGGGGAGAAGCCTGGGCAGTTGAGGTTAAGTTACTTGCCCAAGGTTACAAAGCTAGTTTTGTTTTGTTTTGTTTAAGTGTCTTAGGCTAATTTGAACTCAGTTCCTCCTGACTCCAGGGCCAGTGCACTGCGCCACCTAGCTGCCCCTGATATAACACTTGTAATAGTTCTGTACATATAAGTCAAATTTCATTTCTCTTTTCCTTCCTACTCAGATTTAATTATAATATGTTTAGAAAATGTAACAACTTTTAGTTTTACACCTAATGGATAGATGTCATCTTTGGATATAAAGTAAGTTGTGGGAGCCATTTAGTTTTTAATAGATTCTTCACTGAATCCAATCATATTCTGTGACTGGAGTCTGACATCTGATTACCTCATGAAATCAATACTATGTACTCAGTATCATATGAACAAAGATCATCAGAATGAAATTGTGGATTCCATGAAGATGGGAAGACCATTGGAAGCAACGGCCACTTGAGAAGTCGTTTATCCATCCCTGGTGAGCCTAGAGCAGACAGGAATAATTATCCCTTCATCTGGTCATGCCAGGATATCTCCTTGAGGTGTATTTTCTATTATTAGTAATTAGTTGGGCTTTAAAATTCTCTTTCCCCTACAAGGCACTTGAAATGATTAAGCATCCCTGCTGAGAATGATCTGATTTTGTTTTTAATAACAGCCTGAAGTTGCATCAGTGGAAACATAAGTGTTTATGAAAATGGCAGCTGTGTCAACAAATTGGTAAAAAAAAAAAAAAAGCCAAGTAATAGCAGTTTAACTAAGGTACAAGAGACCATTGCCGTGATGGGAAATCACTGATTTCTAATCTACTCACTGAAGCATGCCCCCAAAGTGAACTTGTGTGAAATACTTTAAAAGTGCTATCCAAAAAAAGTCCTACTACTACAGGTAAATAGGGAGAAAGCATAATATTTATCAGTCAAATTGTCTGTGCAATTATGCTGCTAAGAGGGCTTCCAATCTTGGCACTTTATTAGTAGTATCATACCTTTTTTTTTAATTCTTGCTAAGTGAAATTTTGTAAAAAAATATATGTTTATTTATGAGTCATAATTATCTGCTCATGTTAACAAGCATAGCTGACTTTATTTATTTACCTGCTTTTTAAAAATAAAAAATGAGTCTATGCCCTTGGGCCTTACAAAGAGCATTTTTCTGCTAATTAAAGGGAGACTTTCCCACCCAATTGGGAAACCTTGCAGAGCGCTTGAAAGACTTGCACATCTTTCAGGAAGTAATTATGAGGAAACGTGTAATCAAAAGGATATAAATAAAAGGAGATTTGGGATGTATGTAGTATTTGGACCTTCAGATTCCCAAGACGTGAAGCAAATATTTTTAATTTAAAGTTAATTTATTTATTTATACTTTGCAACATTCACTTCCATAAGTCTTATATTTTCTCCACCTCTGTTTCTTCCTCCCTCCCCAAGATGATATGCAGTCTGATATAGGATCTACATGCACATACCTATTAAACATTCCTATTTTCACATTAGTCATGTTGAGAAAAAAAAAAAAGAAAAAGAAAATAGCCTGTCTTGCTCTACATTCAGATTCCTTAGTTCTTTCCCTGGATGTGGATAGCATTTTCCATCATGAGTTCTTTGGAATTGTTTTAGGTCCTTTCATTGCTGAGAAGGGTTAGGTCTATCAAAATCAGTCATCACACACTGTGGCTGTTAGTGTATACAAAATTCTCGTTGTTCTGTTCACTTCACTGAGCATCAGTTCATATGAGTCTTTTAAGATTTTCTGAAGTCCACTTGTTCATTATTTCTTACAGTACAATAGTATTCCATTACATTGATATACCAAAACGTATTCAACTATCCCCCAGTTGATGGGTATCCCCTCAATTTTCACTTCTTGGTCACCACTAAAAGAGCTGCTATAAATATTTTTGTACATGTGGGTATTTTCCCATTTTATTACCTCTTTGGGATACAGCCCCAACACTGGTATTGTTGAGTCAAAGGGTATGCATATTTGGTAGCCCTTTGGGCATAGTTCAAAATTGCTCTCCAGAATGATGGGATAAGCTCACAGCTCCACCAAAAAGGAATTAGTGTCCTAACTTTCTCATGTATCCTCCAACATTTATCATTTTACTGTTTTGTCATGTTAGCCAATCTGATAGGTTTCATGGTTACCTCAGAGTTGTTTTGATTTGTATCTCTCTATTCAACAGGGATTTAGAGCTTTTTTTTTCATATGAATATAGATAGCTTTAATTTCTTCCTCTGAAAACTGCCTGTTTGGGAGTAGAAGCACAAAGCTGCATGAGCTCCCTTTCCAATCACTTCCAATACACTTTTAAAAAATTATTCTAAACAAATTTTAGAGCTACAGAACCCACAAAGGGACAGATATAAACAAATCTCCCACTGAAGGCAGCCTGGCAGGCTGACAGGAAAGGTCTGTCACCACAATCTGTGAGCCTAGCACAGTCCTGACTGAGCTGCATGGTTCTGGCCCCAATGTAGCCCAGACAAGCAGGCAGCCAGAACAGACTTCAGGAGAGTAAACCACTAGTAGCTGTGGCAGCTTCCAGACTTCTAAATCGCTAAACTCCAAAGACAAAGTAAAAGGTCAGAGTGAAACTCTGTTGGAACGGGGGAAAGGGGACGAAAGAGTATGGTCCAGCCCCTATACCCCTGTTTGTGATGTGGTGTAGGTGTGGCAGGTACAGCCACTGCCATGTGGCTACTTCTGGAGCTCCTGGCCTGAAGATGGTGGGGGGACCAAGGCACCATTCAGAGAGTAATCACATTTGCTTTAACCTGCTTGGACTTTGATTGCAGTCTTGGGTGGTAGTCCTAGGGTGTGTGGCCAGTGTGCCAGAGCTTTGTGGGAGCTCAAGAGAAGACACCCTCCTAATATCTCCAGAAGCTGTGAAAACCCCAGCAATTTGGGACAAAGCTCTCTCCATTCTGTAAGCAAAGTTCTACCATGTAAAAGAGCTCAAAAGTCAAGTAAATGGCTGGCAATATGAGCAAGCAGAGGAAGCACAAACAGACAATAGAATCCTTTTATGGGGACAAAATGGATCAAGGCATGAAATAGGAGTAAGATAACAAAGTCAGAACTCCTGCATCAAAAGGCTCCAAGAAAAATATGAATTGGTAACAGGCCATGGAGGAGCTCATGAAGGATTACAAAAATGAAGTAAGAGAAGTGGAGGAAAAATTTGGAAGAGAAATCAGAATGATGCAAGAAAATCGTGAAAAGAGTCAACAGCCTGCTAAAGGAGATACAAAAATACACTGAAGAAAATAACACCTTAAAAATAGACTAAGTCAAATGGAAAAAGAGGCCCAAAAAGCCACAGAGGAGAAGAATGAGTTTAAAAGCTAAGTTTTCCAAATAGAAAAGGAATTTCAAAAACTCACTGAAGAAAATAACTCCTTCAAAACTAGACATGGAGTAAATGTAATCTAATGCCTTCATAAGAAATCAAGGTACTATAAAAGAGATCCAAAATTTTTTTTAAAAAAATGAAGGCAATGTGAAATATCTCATTGGAAAAACCACTGACTCTGAAAATAGATCCAAAAAATATAATTTAAAAATTATTGGACTACCTGAAAGCCATGATGAAAAAAAGAGGCTAGAGACCAGCTTTCAAGAAATTATCAAGAAAAATTGCCCTGATAGTCTAGAAACAGAGGGCAAAATAGAAATTGAAAGAATTCACTGATTTCCCCTTGAAAAAGATCCCAAAAAGAAAACTTCTAGGAATATCATAACCAAATTCCAAAGTTCCAAGGTCAAGGAGAAAATACTGCAAGCAGTCAGGAAGAAACAATTTGAGTATTGTGGAAACACAATCAGTATAACACAAGACCTAGCAGCTTCTATGTTAAGAGATCAAAGGGCTTAGAATATGATATTCTTGAGGTCAAAGGAGCTAGGACTAAAACCAAGAATCACCTACCCATCAAAACTGAGTATAATGCTTTGGGGGAAAATATGCCCATTCAATAAAATAGAGCATTTTCAAGCATTCTTGACAAAAAAAAAACTTAAAAAAGCTTAATAGAAAATTTGACTTTCAAATACAAGAAGCAAGAGAAGGATGAGAAGGTAAATAGGAAAAAGTCATAAGGAATTCATTAAAGTTGAACTATTTACATTCCTACATGGAAAAATTATCATTGTAACTCATAAGACTTTTCTCAGTATGAGGATAGTTGAAGGGAATATATGTGTTTGTGTACACACATATATATGTATGTATAAGAGGGTATATATGTGTATAAATATGTATGTGAGTGTGGGTATTTGTATGTTCATGTATACATAGAGGGCACAGGATGTGTTGAATATGAAGGGATTATATCTAAAAAATAAAATTGAGAGGTGAGAGAGGAATTTAAAATGGGAGAAGGAAAAAGGGAAATATTAGGGTAAGAGGCAAGAGAAAACTGTTACAATAGAGGGGAAGAGCAGGAAGGTGAAAGGCAATGGGACAACCTGATTCTCATTGAATTTGGCTTAAGGAGGGAATGACATACACAGTAAATTGGGTGTCTTACCCTACAGGAAAATAGCAGGGTAGGGGATAAGAGCGGGGATGTTAGAAGTGAGGGAGGATTGGGAGAGAAGCTAGTTAGAAGCAAACATTTTTGAAAAGGTATAGGGTCAAAGGAGATAATAGAATAAGTGGGGGTGGGATAGGATGGAGGGAAATGTAGTCAATCTTTCACAATATAACTACTATGGAAATGATTTGGGTAACTACACATGTACAGCCTATGCTAAATTGCTTATCTTCCCAGTGGAGGTGGGTGAGGAAGGGAAGAGAAAAAATCTGGAACTCAAAGTTCTAAAAACAAATGTCTAAATTTTATTTCGTTTCTTACATGCTATGGAAAAATAAGATATGCAGGCACTAGGGTATAGAAATCCATCGTGCCCTACTAGAAAGTTAGTGGGGTGACAGTGTAGGATATAAGAGAGAACAGATTGAGATAGATTCAGTAAGCTTGCTATTTTGGGGTGAGGATAGGGGAAAGAAAGGGAGAGAAAAAACTGTAACAAAATCTTGTGGAAATGAATGCTGAAAACTAAAAATAAATAAATAAAATTTAAAAAAGAAAACCGCTGTTCATATCCTTTGACCGTGAATGACGTATTCTTGTAAATTTGACTCAGTTTTCTATATATTTTAGAAATGAGGCCTTCATTAGAGACACTAGTTATAAAATGTCTTCCCTAATTTTCTCCTTCCCTCTTAAACTTGGTTGCATTGACTGTACAAAAACTTTTCAATTTGGTGTAATCAAAGTTATCTATTTTGCATTCCATAGTGTTCTCTATCTCTTATTTGGTCATAAATCCCTCCATTCTCCATAAATCTGACAAACTATTCCTTGTTCCCCTAATTTGTTTATAATATCAGCCTTTATATCTAAATCATGTAACCATTTGAACCTCATTTTGGTATATAGTGTCAGACCCATGTCTTTGGCCATTTTCTGTCATACTATTTTTTTCCAGTTTTCCTAGTAGTTTTTGTCAAACAATGAGTTCTTATCCCAGAAGCTGGGGTCTTTGGGTTTATCAGCAGTAGTTTGCCATATCATTGGCTACTGTATCTTTTGTACCCAACCTATTCCACTGATCTGCCCCCACCCCCATTTCTTAGCCAGTACCAAGTAGTTTTGATGATTGCTGCTTTATAATACAATTTAAGATATGGAATGGCTAGGTCACCTTCCCTAGTATTTCTTTTCATCAATTCCTTTGATATTCTGGACTTTTTGTTCTTCCAGATGAATTTTGATATTATTTTTTCTATCTCTATAAAGTAAGTTTTTGCTAGTTTGATTGGTATGGCACTGAATAAGTAGATTAATTTAGGTAGAATTGTCACTTTTATTATATTAGCTCAGTCTACCCATGAGCGATTTATGTTTTACCAATTATTTCGATCCAACTTTATTTGTGTGATAAGTGTTTTGTAGGGGTGGCTAAATGGCACAGTGAATAGACTATCAGCCCTGGAGTTAGGAGGACCTGAGTTCAAATGCGGCCTCAGACACTTGACACACTTACTAGCCATGTGACCTTGGGCAAGTCGCTTGACCCCAATTGACCTCCAAAAAAAAAAAGTAAAAAACAAAGTGTTTTGTAATTGTGTTCATGTAATTCCTGGGTTTGTTTTAGCAGGTAGACTCGCACATATTTTAAAATGTATACCATAAGTTTAAATGGAATTTTTTTCTATCTCTTGCTGTAAGCAAATACATATTAGCAAAATAAAAGAACAAACATCACATTAAACATAATCTACATCTACTAATTTAAAGATAATTAATTAGGGGCGGCCAGGTAGCACAGCGAGTAAGAGCACCGGCTCCAGTGTCAGAACGACATGGAGATCGAATCCCTGGCTCAGACACTCAGCACCATACCCAGAAATAACTGGCTGTGTAACCTTGAGCAAGTTACTTAACCCCGATTGCTTAAAAAAAAAAATAAAGATAATTAACTTCATCAAGGGATTTCTCTCTGTGTGTGTGTGTTTAGGGGGGACAGAGAGAACATAATGACTTTTAGTAAAAGAAATCATAACTATGTTGTTATTTGTTAGATGGTTTTTAATATTTGCTCTGACCAAAAATTTCATTATCATTAAATAAATTTGGTAATAAGCCTTTTTTTATCAATTTTGTTTTTTTAGATAAAAGACAGAGTGTCTTGCTAGAAACATTTTCAAAGCCATTCTAACTGAGGAGGAAAAATAAACATGTATAACTTTTACTTCACTGTTATAACTTTCAAGAATACAATATAACCAAACTTCTGTAGTGATGTAACATAGAACGACTTTAGCAGACATTGTACATAGGACTTTCTATGAATCAGTGGATGGAAAAAAATATATAGTGGCAATTTCTAAATATTTTTATATGGATAATTCATGCCATGTTATAAATTTGTCCATCTCACATCACAAAATGCCTTTGGGACATCTCAGATTGCATGTCCCAAAGGCATTTCAAAGTCAAAAGGCATGAAATAGAATTCACTTTCCTGCTGACATTCTCCCATCTTCCCAATTTTCCTATTACTGCTGAGGGCTTCACTCTCTAGTCACCCATATGTGATATTTTAGTGTTATCCTTGATTATTCACTCATACTCACCCCATATATATAATTTATTATTAAATCCTGTTGTTTCCATGTCAAGAAATGTAATGATATAATATTGGATTTTTTAAACTATTTTGTACTTCATACTGGTTTTTTTCCAATTACATGTAAAAAATAATTTTCAACATTCATTTTGTAAGACAATAAGCTCCATTTTTTTTACTTTCCCTCTCTACCCTCCCCACTCTCCAAGACAGCAAGCAATATGATATAGGCTATACATGTACAATAATGTCAAATATATTTCCACATTAGTCATGTTGTGAAAGAAGAATCAGTATAAAAGGGGAAAACCATGAGAAAGAAAAAAACAAAGTGAAAACAGTATGCTTTGATCTGCATTTAAATTTCATCAGTTCTTTCTCTGAATATGGATAGCATTTTCCATCTTGGATCTTCTGGAGTTGTCTTAGATCATTGTATTGCTGAGAAGAGTTAAGTCTATCATAGCTGATCACTGCACAATGTTGCTGTTACTGTGTACAATGTTCTCCTGGTTCTGATGAGATAATATTTGCAAAATGTTTAGTTTAATACCTGGCACATCCTAGGTAATATATGAGTAATTATTCCCTCACCTTACCTACCCTCTTCTTCTATTCTCACAAAGACATCACCTGACTGTTATGCTCATAATCTTTCACCTGACCTATTACAATAACCTTCTAATTTATCTCCCTGTCTAATCTCTCACACTCCAATCTATCCTCCCCTCAATAGAAAATAAATTTTTTCTAAAATTCAGGTGTAATCTTGTTCTCTCTCTATTCATGGAACTTCAGAGTCTCCCTATTATCTCTAGGATCTAGCATAAAATCATGTTAGTCATTTAAAGCTCCTCACAAGTTGCCTTTCACTATACCTTTCCAGTCTTCTATTTTATTCCCCTCCATACTAATCAGCTATGTTGACCTACACACTCTTTTTAACACACTCCATTGCCCAAACCGATGCCATTGGACTAGCCATTGTCCCCCATGCCTAGAATATTCACCCTCGGGACTTTCACCTCTTAATTTCCCTTACTTTCTTCAAGACCCAACTTGAGTTCTATCTTCTTCAAGAAACTTTTTTCCAGTCCCCCATTAGCTAGTGACTTCTCCTCCTAAATTACCTTCAATCTATTCTTAATATATCTTTTATGTACCTACTTGGTTACATCTAGTCTTCTTCATTAGCAATTTGAGCTTTCAATGTGAGAGCCATTTTTTTTCCTTTCTTTGTATCCCCAGAATGTAAAATAGTACCTGGCAGAGAATAAGGGGGAAAAACATGTGTTGGTTGACTGGTTTGATAAATTAAATCAAAAGCATTTAGTTGTACCTAATCTCTCTCCAATATCTTTAACAGAAGCTTGAAAGACAAGTAATATGCATTTTTACTTCTTGGGTCACTTTTGGATTTATATTCAGAACCAATTCACTGGAAACTACTCCAGTTTTTTTCCTCCTGCTTTTGGACAGTGGTAAACAAAGATTTTTTTCATATATTTATATGTAGAGTAACATTTAGATCAAGGACCTATGTAATTCAATTTTGTTAGCAAAAACTAACCATATTAAAGCACAAGGATGGGATGAATGGAGGGATGGATAAATCTTGAAGCTCCTTCCTACCTCCAACATGCTATCTATGAGTTTGTATATGTCTCTTTACAATTTCTGCGAGTCTTAACTGAAAAAGATGAGAAACAATAAAAATATAACATTAGAGATACATACTTATGTCATAAGGGAGGAAAGGTAAGGAAGCATGAGAGAGTAGAAAGGGTTAGTGGAATTTGAATAAAAAAACTTGGTTTTCCACTCAGTAGGAATATCTGACATTTAGAGGATGATGCATGATTGATATCTCATACAATAAGAGTCCCAGCATGTACATAAAAGAACACAAACACAAATAATATACAAGGACAGTTTACACTTATGAAGGAGAAAATAATGCCTCTCATGCTAAAATAAATAATGAAAAATATTAACACTTTCCACTAATGCTTTTGAGATGCTTCATTGGTTGCTCCATACCAAGCATTCCCAATCTACTCCAGTGTACATCACTTCTTTGCTCCAGTGAGTCTTTTAATCATCCCTTTAATTTACCTCCAAAATCTTCTCTCTCTGTGTGGTGGTGATGGTGAGCAAGGATGCTATATTTCATAGGCCTTTCTCCTGCAGAGGAGATTACAGCATGTCAGTCTGCTAATTGGAGGTCCTAGCTCTTTCTGTCTCCTCTGTCAGTGACTCTCTGCATCTCAGCAATAGTCTTCTACTGAGAGTCTCTCTTGAGACACCTGCAACTTTGCCTTCCTTGGGAGATACTGAGATTTGTAAGCTTCTCCTATACAGGGAATGCTATAATTCTCCTCTGTCAGCATTCTTAGTATTAATCATTTTTGATAGGGATAGAAATATATAATGAGAATATCTATGAAGTTTTATTCATTCATTTATTTATTTATCTATTTATTTATTCATTTATTTATCTGTTTGTTTGTTTGTTATTTTTTAAGCTTTCCTTAGGCAAGCATCTCGTTCGGTGGCTATGAAGCTCTCTTCTCCTTAACCAGAATAGATCATAGGATACAGAGAAGTCTATGCCAAGATCAGCCTGCCATTAGAATTCTTATTAGAAGTCTTCTACTACCTAGTTTTCTCCTGAATCATTCTATTAACATTAACCTGGACTCAAATTAATTGCCTTGTTGGTTCTGTTTTTTATGAGTCACTCAGGACGTGTCAAATAATTTATCAGAAAACCCATTTAATTCTCATACCCTATCTATTTCATCATGAAGAAGGATTAAATGACATAATGGTACTAAAATTATATTATAATCTCCCCCATAAACCCCTCTATTCTGTATAACTGGCATGTATTATCTAGAGAACTTCACTACTGCTTACTTTCCATGTAGTTTTGATCAAACCATTCATATCTTTGAGCTACTGTTTGTTCCTTTATAAAATGAAGGGCTTGGCCAAATGATATAAACATTTTCATCTAACTTCTAAATTATAAGATTCTATGAGGGCATGTGCTTGAAACTTATGAGTAATATCTCAGGTTACGAATTGCCCTTCTTGGGTTAGGTTGAATATTTGTTGTGTTAAGTTGTTTCAATCATGGGTGACACTTCATGACCTCATTTGGGGTTTTTATAGAAAAGATACTCGAGTGGTTTGTCATTTTCTTCTCTAGCTCATTTTATTGCTGAGAAAACTGAGGCATACAGGGTTAAGTGACTTGCCTGGGGTCACAGAGCTAGTAAGAATCTGAGTCCAGATTTGAACTCAAGAAGAAGAGTTTTCCTGACTGCAGACCTGGTGCTTAAATTCCTTACAATGTCCTTCCTCCCACCCTCACAGCATGCTCAATCAACAGTGAATTGAATGTGTAATAAAGGAGGCCTTCCAAGCAACTTTAGAAAAGGCGTAGATAACCTCTGACTCCTTCCTGATGCTAATCTTGATGAAAGGGTTCAAAATATATTGTGACAAAAACATCTTTTAATAGGCTTCTGAGAAGGAACTGAATAGATATATTAAAATAGCATTCCTTGACCCTCAACTATTTCTTCTTGTTATCATAAAAGTTAAGGGATGATGATTCTCAATGCTTTTCATAAGGTCACTAACAGAGAGGGGGGATACTTTTCCACACCCAGTTGCAAGCCTGCCATTTGTGCCTACTTTCCTTTAAAACAAGACCATGTGAAATCTCTAAAACACATTATACCTACCTCTTACAAGGCATTCAAGGCATAGCAGAACAGCTACTAGAAGTAGTGGTGCAGAGGGGGGAATGAGGAGAGAGACAAAGAGACAGGTACAGAGACACACAGATGCAGACAGAGATAAAGACACAGAGAGAAATTTTGCATGAGAAAGAAAAAGACCACTAGGCAATTAACGTCATTCATTAGCAGTCTCTATAAAGAAACTGTTCACAAATATCCCAACATGGCTTACATTGGCCTTTCAAAGATTTATAATAGTTCTAAGATTCTTTATTGCTTAGCTTTCCTTTTTTTTCCCTGTGTGTGAATGTAACTGCCCATCCCATACTTAATTCAGGGTCCTTGTCCGATACTGGATGACCCCTTTAAACTAGAATAAAAATAGAATTGTTCCTCAGAAATCTGAGCTAGTGGTAGAATTGACCTGCCGGGGAGTATAGTTTGTCCTACTGAGAAAACACTACTCAAGAGCCATGAACCCAGGACCAACTGAGAGGTCAAGCAAAGGACATAGGTCATCTAAGTACATGAATATCAAACCAGATAAGTATCTCTAGAAGCTGAGGTTTTCTTTACAAATTCTTTTCAGTACAGGCAAACTACATTTTATAAAAATGTATGCTATTGAGAAAAGTGATACCACTTCTTATGTAACATTATTTAAAGCAAATATAATTCCGCCACAAGGATGCTTTCAAGAATTTGAGTTATCTTTCATCTCTTATAGACCCGACCTTTTTTGCTTTAAGTTTTTCTCTCTCTACCTTCCTTTGTCAAGTAGTTAAAGATCTGTAAATAAACTAGGAGAACTGCTACTTTAAAGAAAATTGTGATGCAAAAAAAAAATAAAACCCTAATTTGTACCTTCTATAAACTATGGAAAAATCTTTAATGGAATTCTTGGGGAATCCTGGTGAATTCTGTCCTCAGGAAAACTTTCTCTATTTCTTTCAACTAATGCCATATTATAGAATATATTTTAAGATTTTGTAAGTGTTTATGAGTATATGCACACTTATCTATTTCTCCACATATACATACATATCATTTCCCTCTTTAGAGACTACAGCTTATTGAATACAATTTTCATAAAGGTAGTAGGGCTTGAGAGAAGTTGGAAATCATCTCTTCCTAGTGTTTCACTTTATACCTGAGGGATCTGAGCCCAGAGATGAAAAGTAACAAGGAGTCGCCATTGGGTAAATAGCAAAAATGGATTTTCCCACAGAATCTCTTGACTTTAAATCTATTAACCTACTTTCTCTGTGATGGGAATTTTTTTTTTTAAGTAATCGGGGTTAAGTAACTTGCTCAAGGTTACATGGCCAGTTATTTCTTGGTGTGGTGCTGAGTATCTGAGCCCAGATTTGATCCCCAGGTCATCCTGACACTGGAGTCAGTGCTCGCTGAGCCACCTGGCCACCCCTAAGCAATTGGGGTTAAGTAACTTGCTCAAGTTTACATGGCCAGGGGTTTCTGGGTGGGTGTTAAGTGTCTGAGCCCAGGATTCGATCCCCAGGTCATCCCGACACTGGAGCCAGTGCTCTTATTAGCTGTGCTATCTGGCCACCCCCGATGATGGGAATTTTTATAGGCTTTTGAAGTTACAATTCTGATGTATTCTCTTCCCTAAGGTTCATTGGTATAAGACTCTATCTTTCTTGGTGAAGATGAAGGCCCTACCCCTCTCTCTGAGGAAATAAGGGTAGTGATCTCCAGCCCTGACTTTCTGCTTCACCTTTTGGAGGGATTAAAAGTCTCTCTTGGTGAAGATGGGGGGAGAAGAGGATAGAGGTGTATATTCTGCCGAGCATTGAGCCATATAATAGTAAACCATTGCTATATATGTAGGGCTCATTGTCTCTCCTACACCCACACTGAAAATAAAACAACTCCCACTTATCTAGCTTTGATTTTTAAAGAATTGTGATCCAACAGCAGTGGTTAACAAAATTTGGCTACCCCACAAGAGAGTCTAGGCTGTAGGGCAAGATTTTGCAAGAAGATTTGTAGCATAAACCTACTCCCAGGAATATTTTCACACATTTCACCCTGAGAGCAACTCCCATGCAGGTAGAAATGGAAAGAATGAAGTACAGAGCAAGTTGGCCTCACTGACTACAAAGAGCTACTGACCATACTTATGAGACATTTAATATTGCAATCCTTTTGTTTACTGTGGTTGGAGATTTCCAGAACTGAGAGAGAATTTTGAACTGAAATGTAATCTACTTACCAAGGTGATGCTATTCAGTGTTGTCCAATGTACCTGGATTAGAGTTTTAAAGAGCAATATCAATTGCTAAAATGAGAAAATAGGAAGATGAACTCACCTTCTACAACATTTCCTTGATCAAGGTGACTATGATCCCAAACATTAAAAAAAAAATCCTCAGGTAAACAACTGTGTCCCAAACCTTTTCCCACCCAGAAAAAGTGGAATGAACAATGAATAGCAGTGTGCATTTTAATGAATGGCCAAAAGGATAGAAGGGGAGTCAATGAGCAGAAGTTGTTTCTTTAAAGAATTGAAATTCAGAGTTCCATTTATAGTTTTCTTTACTGAAGAAGTCACTTGAAAGTCAATCAGCTACGTCTCATGAATGAAATTGGTTGATGAGAGCAGGAAATTTTCCAAGTGGCAAGTGGGGTTTTAAGTGCAGAGATAAGAGATCTCCTATTTTGTTGTAGATCATGTTTGCATATCTATCTTAGGAAACCTGGGTCATATAGTCCTTTCCCCAACAAACTCTGGAGTATTCAAGGGAGGAAGAAAGCAGGGAAGAGGAGTAGACAAAGAGTAAATAGATTTAGTGTCCTCGGGTGAACAAGGGAGCTTTGGGAAGTCAGCAAATGCTGACTTTGAAAAAAAGTTTGAAATAAATTAAATAATATTTTGAAATTTAAAAAATTGAAAAAATTAAATATTAATGTATGTATACATATTTATTATATACTAAGTATGCACTTATATGTAAATAATAAAAATCTGTGTATATTGATTATACATGAGATAAATATTTATAAATTACATTTTATTTTTGTCAGTTAAAATCATATTTATTCTCCCTTCTACCCTCATTTTCCAAGAGGCAGAAAACAACCCAAAGTGGTTAGGCATAAAAATTATGTATCGTAGGGGCGGCCAGGTGGCTCAGTGAGTAAGAGCATCGGCCCAGGCATCAGGAGACCCGGGATTGGTTCCTGCCTCAGATACTCGGCACCCACACAAAAAATAACTGGCTGTGTAACCTTGAGCAAGTTACTTAACACCAATTGTTTTAAAAAAATATATGTATCTTTCTGAAATCCAATTTCTTCACCTCTCCATCAGAAGGTGGACAGAATGCTTTATCATGAATCCACCAGAATTAAAGTTGATCATTGTGTTAATCAGAATTCCTAGATAATCTATGATTTTTGACTTCACAATATTATTGTTATTATAAAAATTATCTCTTGGTTTCATCTACTTCATTCTGTAGCCATTCATACAAGTTTTTACAAATATCTCAGAAAGTGTCCCTTTCATGATTCCTTTTTTTTCCACTATAATTTTTTTCCAATTATATGTGAAAACTATTTTAACATTCATTTTTTTAAAGTTTTGAGTTTAAAATTCTCTCTCTCACTCCATCCATCCACCCTCATTGAGAAGGCAAGTAATTTAAAATAGGTTGTGAAAGAAAACACAGACTGAAAAAAACACTGAAGAAAAATAAAGGAAAAAAAATTAACTTATACCTCAGTCTGCTTTCAGACATTTTCATTTATTTCTCTTGAGGTAGAGAGCATTTTCCATAAGTCATCTGGAATTATCTCAGATGTTTGTATTGTTAGGAATGGATAAATCATTCACAGTTGATCATTGTACAATATTGCTATTACTGGGTACAAAGTTCTTCTGCTTCTGCCCACTTCACTTTGTATCAATTTATGTAAATCCTTCTAGGTTTTCCTGCAAGTATCTCGCTCATCATTTCTTATAGCACAATAATATTTCATCACATTCATGTGCCAAAATGTGTTCAGTCACTCCTCAATTGATTGGCAGCCCTTCCCAATCAATAATTCTTTGCTACTACAAAAAGAGCTACTACAAATATTTTTGTACATAAAGGGGTTTTTTTTTTCCTTTTTTTTCTTTTTATTTTTTGGAGGGGGTCTCTTTGGAATATAGACCTAGTACTGGTATTGTTGTGTAAAAAGGTATGCACAGCTTTATAGCCCTTTGAACATAGTTTGAATTTGTTATCTAGGATGGTTGGATCAATTCACAACTCTATTAACATTGTGTTAGTGTCCCAATTTTCCCACATTCCTTACAGCATTTGTCATTTTCTTTTTCTATATTACCCATTCTTATTGGTGTAAGGTAGGTCCTCTGAGTTGTTTTAACTTACATTTCTCTAACCAATAGTAATTTAGAACTTTTTTGTAGATAATTTAGATTGCTTCATCTGAAAGCTATCTGTTCATATACTTTGATCATTTATCAGTTGGGAAATGATTTGTATTCTTATAAACAACTCAATTCCCCATGTATTGAAGAAAGCAAAACTTTGTCAAAGACAATTGTAATTTTCCCTCAGCTTTCTTCTTTCCTTCTATTCTTGGCTGTATTATGTTAATGAAAAACCTTTTGAATTTAATGTAATCAAAAACGGCTTATGGTAAATTCACCATTATCATTTTTGGTATTGATAATTTGGTTTTCCTTCTAAAATCAAATAAATTAATGACATGTCAATTTGATCATTTTTTCATAAAATCTATAACTTAGTTTAATTTATTAGTTCAATAATTTTCTTACTTTCAATTAATGAATCTCTCTTTTGATATTCAAGACTTCCAATTAGGTATTTAATCATTTTCACTTGCTCTTTATTTTTAGCTTTTTGTAAGTCACATGTCCAGTTCATTTGTCTGTTCTTTCTCCATTTTACCGATGTAAGCATTTAGAAAGATAATTTTCCCCCTCTGCTTTTGCTGCATTCCATAAATATTAGTCTTCTGCCTTATTCTAGTAGTTCACTTTAATGAAATTATTGGTTGTGTCTATGCTTTGTTCTTAAACCCACTCATTCTTTAGGATTACATTACTTAGTTGCCAGTTAATTTTAAATCTATGATTTGATGGTCCTTTATTGAATATAATTTTTGTTTCATTATCATCTGAAAAGAATGCATTTAATATTTCTGCTTTTTCATTCATCTCCTTAACTTATTTTTAATTTATTTTTTGGTTGGATTATTTTGGCTCTGAGGAGGGAAAGTTCAGATTCCCTACTATTGACTGCTGTTTTACAACCTATTTTCTCTTCTAACTCATTGAACTTTTCCTTTTGGAATTTGGATACTATACCATGAAAAACACACACACACACACACACACACACACGTTTAGTAATGATATTACTCTATTGTTTATGATACATTTTGGGAAAATTGTCTCTTTTTGACTTTGATTTGTCTGAGATCATAATAGTTACCCCTGCCTTTTCACTTCAACTGAAGTACGATAGGTTCGCTTCCAACCCCTTTCCTCACTCTGTGTCTCTATGCCTTAAGTGTGCTTCTTCTAAAAGCATACTGCAGAATTCTGGTTTTTAATCCACTCCTCTATCCACTTCCATATTATAGATGAATTCATCCCATTTCACTAATTTCACTAATAGTATTTCCCTCCATTCTACTGCACCTTCCCATATATTCTCCTATCACTCTTTTCACTTTGTCCCTCCTCAAAAGTGTTATGCTTATGACACCACATATCCTAATCTGCCATCCCTCCTTTCACTCCCCATTCTGTTGTTCCCCCCCTCTTCTCCTACTTCCCAGTAGGGTAAGAAAGACTTCTATACCTAATTGAGTGTGTATGTTATTCCCTCTTTGAGCTAATTCTGATGAAAGTAAGGTGCAAGCATTGCTCATCACTCTTCCATCTTTACCTCCATTGTAAAAGCTCTTTTGTGCCAATTTTACATGAGATAATTTATCACCTTCCCCATCTCCCTTCCCTCTTCTCCAATGGTATCTCTCTATCCCACCACTTAATTTAATTTTTTTTTTTAAATATCATCCCATTAGAGTCAACTCACACCTATGTGTTATATTAATACTGGATTCTTTTCTCAGCTAGAATTTCTGGTTGTGGGGGCACAAGTTTCAGGCCTGTTTTCTCTGCTGTTTGCATAGCTAGTTTTGGGGTTTGCAGAGTTTTGTGCGCTATCAAGGTAATATAATTTGGAGAGAAGTGCAGTTAGTGCTTTACTAGTGTGCGTTCAGGTCCTTAGCCAGGAAGGACCCCTGATTCCTTGAGACTACCCCTGATGCTGATCCTCAGGACCCCTGCTCTCTTGGTACTGGAAGTTATACTTGCTCCCAAGGATCCCTGATTCCTTGGGAATAGAAGTGATACTGCCCATCAGGACTTCTGCTCCCTCTTGTCGGACAGTGATTCCCTATCACCTTGAACTATGCCACAGAAATGGGTATAGGCAGTGGAGTTACCAAACAGTTGCCCCCCAGGGCTCATTCTCTATTGCCTGAAAGGGATTCTCTCTGCTTTTTTTTTTATTTTATTTTAGACTCAAACACAAGAACACAAACACAGAATAGAGAAAAGAAATTAAAACATATCATAAACTTAAATATTGGAACTTAAATACAAAGTTAGAAAAAAACATATCATATGCATAGCAGAACATGAGAGGATTCTAAATATGTAACAAAAATTTTCATTTTAAGAAAGCCTGTATGATAAATAATACTCAATGTACTGAGAATTGTCTATCTTTTCTTTGTTTCCTTGTGAGGTTTCTTTTGTTCTCTACTCTGAACTTTTTTACTTTATTTTTCTCCTCCCCCTAACCACCCAGAAGACTACAATAACGTTTAGATATGTTTCTCTATAGCTATAAAAATATGCATACACATATAAATATATAAATACACATACAGACATACTTTCCCAAACATATTCTACTCCGGATCTTTGTTTTCATGTTTGTGGATAGCTCTTGTTCCCTATCCCTCCTGCCTCCTCTACCTACTACCTTGCTCTCCTATTACTAGCCTACCTCTCTCCAATTATACATACACACATATATGTAATTTCCCTCTTAAACTCATTCCACACAAAAAGGTACCAGAACTACCATTCCTCCCCCCTCTAAATCCTCTGTATCAATTCTGCCTCTTGCACCTCATTTGTGTAAACTAATTACTCTTTCCAGATGTTCCTAAATGGTTTTACTTTTTAAATTCATATCATACTCAGTTTTACCCTAATCTTTCTTATGAGCTACCTAATCGTTAATAAGAATATTAAGCATATATTTTATATATCTAAAAAGTAAGCAGTCAGGCAGCTAGGTGGTGCAGTGAATAGAGCACCAGCCATGGAGTCACGAGGTCCTGAGTTCCAATAAAAACTCAGACACTTAACACCCACAGGCACACAAACTAGCCATGTGACCTTGGGCAAGTCAATTAACTCTAATTACCTTCCAAAAAGCAAAAATAAATAAATGAATAAATAAATAAATAAGTAAATAAAAAGTAAGCAGTCTATCCTTATGAAACCCTTATAATCAGTCCTAGGTATTTACCTTATATTTTTCTTGTTTCTTGAATGTCTAATTTTCTATTGAGTTCAGGATTTTTTTTTAACAAAGTCTTAAAAATCAGAGAGCTTTTCCAGGACTCAAACACTATCCTGAGGCTAAAAGTTCCTGTAGCTGGGCTGGTCTTTCAAACCAACTAACGTTAGGGTTTGTCACTTGTTAAAACAGAATATAGCCTGAAGGTTTTTACTCTTCGGGAGACCCAATCTTGTCCTGCAATTTTTCTTCAAATCTTCTCAAATTGTCCTGGGAACATCCTGGTTTTGCCACTGTTTACATTTATCTCTACCCTCACTTTGTTTGCCCTGAGGTGCCATTTTAACTCTTTTGTGGGGGAAGATCTTGATAGCTTGAAGTTTTCTGACCTACTCCACCATCTTCCCAGAAACCTCTCTTTTTTTAGCCAGAGAAACCCATTTATTGATATAATACCATTAAAGAAAGATCAAAGTAACATGGAAAAATGTGTAGCTGGCTTTTTGTGAAGCCCAGAGAATGTAGCTAAGAAAAGAAAAATATTGCCTTCTGAGTGTCTTCTAATTTCACTGACTTCTAGTTAGAGAAACTTAATAGTAGAATAATGTTGTCTCCTTTTAGCATTACTTGATCAAGTTATTTTCTTGAATTTGTTTTAGAATGAATCTCCTCTGCATCATCCAATCCAAGATTCATATACTCATTGAAACCAATTATGCAGCCCTCTATTCTCATATTTACTTGTCCATATACTTACTCTACCCAGAAGTGGGTATAGGCAATGGAGATACCAAATAGTGTCTGGTTCTGCATCTTGTGCTAGCATAAGGATGTAATGACAAGCACAGAAGTATTTCAAGCCTTGTTTCGGCTATTGAATTAACACCTTCTTTCAGTTCAAGTTTCTTTTGAGCCTTGTATCAAGTCTGTTAAAAGACAGAATGTATGAACTCCACAACTTGTCAATCCTAGAACCCATGAACTCCTGCAATAGCAAGGGGAGGAGATAATGACTATATATATATGGAGAATTTCTAGGCTAGAGATGGTAGAACTGAGCAGAGGACTCTTGTAGTGGCAGAGTCAAGAAGGAGAAAACTTGTAGTATCCTGTCACTCTGTTTGTCTGCTCTCTTTGTTGATATTTGTTTGTGATACTTTGTACAGAAACTCTGGGACCTTACTGAAAGTGCAGAAAGAGGATTTTCTGGTTATATGTTTACATAAGTCCTAGAGGATGGTTTTGGATCTCCTGGGACTTTACTGATGATTTGTGCTGACTTTTTGAACTTTGTTTGTGGGTCTGTGTTTATTTCTATGTTGATGATTTGTTTTGAGTACTCAGATCTTGTTTGGTGCATCTGAGTTGATTTCACAGACAGATAGTGAATCGATGATGGAGATCCCTCAATGTGCATGAATATTATTGTGACTCTGTCAAGCTTTGTCTTCCCAGAAACAGGAGCTATGAAGGATTTGAGGTGGGCTGGACACTGTGAACTTCATAATGGAATGGGAACTGGACAAAGAACTGGACAAAGATGGAAAAGGTACTAGGATTTGCCTGCCTTTGAACCCAGGTGACAGTTGGAGCTGAGAGAGGAACGATGGAAGCTGAAAGCCAGACTTGAGTCAAGCTGAAAGAAGACTTTACTTAGATATTGTGTACTGACTGAGAATATTATGATTTGCTGTTATCTAGGGGTGGAGAACTTTGACTTTTGTACTTTGTGGTGGAATTAAGGATGTTGTGATTGACTAAATGAATGTACTTTGTTAAAAACTATGTGACCACTTTGGTGAAAACTATGTGGCCATTTTAGTGATAAGTTGTTGAGTTGTAACATGGTGAATGCTTTATTTTTATTTTCTGTGATAAGTTGCAACATTGTGAATGCTGTATTTTGATTTTCTATGAATGTTTTGCTCTAATTTATTACTTAAATAACCCCATCTCAGAAAAATAAATTGAACAAGCCATCAGTGAGCTCCTTAGGAAAAAATCTCCAGGGCCAGTTGGATTTACTAGTGAATTCTATCACACATTTAAAGAACAATTGATTCCAAAATTCTAAAAACTCTTTGGGAAAATTAGTGAAAGAGTCCTACCAAATTCTTTTTATGACACAACCAAGGTACTGATACCTAAATCAGTTACTGTAGACATTATAAAATATTTGGGAATATACCTGCCAAAACAAACAAAGGACCTATATGATCACAACTACAAAATACTTTTCACACAAATTAAGTCAGATCTAATTGGAAAAACATTAATTGCTCATGGCTGGGTTGAGCGAATAAAATAAAAATGCCAATTTTTGGTGAAAACTATGTGGCCATACCTAAATTAAATTACATATTTAGTCCCATACCAAGCAATTTACCAAAAATTACTTTACAGACCTAGAAAAAATAGTAACAAAATTCATTTGGAAGAACAAAAGTTCCAGAATATCAAGGTTATTAATGAAAAGAAATCCTAGGGAAGGTGACCTAGCTATGCCAGATTTCAATCTGTAATATAAAGCAGCAGTCATCAAAACCACTTGGTACTGGCTCGAGGAATAGAGCAGTGGATAAATGGAATAAATTGTGTACATAAGACAGCAGTCAATGACAATTATAATCTAATTTTTGATAAAACCAAAGACCCCAGTTTTTGGGATAAGAACACACTATTTCACAAAAACTGCTGGAAAAACTGGAATATAGTATGGCAGAAACTGGGCATAGACCATTATCTAACACCATATACCAAATTAAGTCTAAATGGGTACATGATCTAGGTAAAAAGGATTATACTGTAAGCCATCTGGGAAAGCAAGTAATACTTTACCTGTCAGATTTATGGAGAGGGGAAGATTTCATGACCAAACAAGAATTAGAGAGCATTATATAAAATGCAAAATGGATAACTTTGATTACATGAAACTGAAAAGCTTCTGTGCAAACAAAGCTATTGTAACCAAGATTAAGAGGGAAGTGGGAAATTGGGAAAGAATTTTTACAACCAATGTCTCTGATAAAGGCCTCATTTCTAAAATATACAGAGAATTGAATCAAATCTATAAGAATACAAGTCATTCCCCAATTGCCAAATGGTCAAAGGATATGAACAGGCAGTTCTCAGAGGAAGAAATTAAAGATATCTATAAGCATATGAAAAAATGCCCTAAATCACTATTGATTAGAGAAATGCGAATCAAAACAACTCTGAGGTACCGTATCTCACCAGTCAGGTTGGCTAAGATGACAAAACAGGAAAATGATAAATGTTGAAGAGGATGTAGAAAAAATTGGAACAGTAATACATTGCTGGTGGAGTTGTTAACTGATCCAACCATTGTGGAGACCAATCTGGAACTATGCCCAAAGGGCTATAAATAATTTCATATCCTTTGACCCAGCAATACCACTTCTGGGGTTGTATCCCAAAGAGTTCACAGAAGTAGGAGGAAGACCCATATGTACAAAAATGTTTATAGTAGCTCTTTTTGTGGTGGCAAAGAATTGGAAATTAAGGAGATGCCCATCAATCGGGGAATGGCTAAACAAGATATGGTATATGAATGTAATGGAATACTATTGCGCCATAAGAAATGAACAGCAGATGGACTTCATATCTACCTGGTGAGACTTATATGAACTGATGCTAAGTGAGAAGAGTAGAACCAGGAAAAATTTGTACACAATTACAGATACAACGTATGCGTGATGACCAACTTTGATAGTCTGGACTCTTCTCACAAATGCAGTGCTATAAGTAAACTCCAAATGGCAATGAGATGTCTACATTCAGAGAAAGAACCAGAAAAAATGGAGTTTGAATGTGGATTGAAGCATTCTTGTTTGGTTTTGTTTCCTCTTTCCTATTGTTCATTCCATCTGACACAATCCTTCTTTATAAACTGATCAATGTCTGATGTGAAAGTATCTGCAGATCCTATACCTGATTGTATGCCAGCATGGGAGGGGCAGAGGGAAGGGAAAGGAGAGGAATAAAATTTGAAACTCAAAGAACGGGGGAACTGAATCTTGTAAACTCAAAATAAATGAACAAATTAATAAAGATTAAAAAAGAATAAAAAATAAATCTTATTTGATCCTGACTGGCTCCCTGTAATTGAAGTCTGACATCCCTACTGCTTGGAATGTTTTCTCTTTAAAGAGGAAGTTCTGTATGACACCTATGATATTCCTGGGAATTTTCCTTGTGATGTTTATTGTTTTTGTTTGTTTTTAGGTGATAAGCTTAATTACTTCCATGGATACTTTACATTATGCTCCTAATGGATCTGAACAGACTTTGTAATATCTTGAAATGTCACACCTAGGTGTGGTGGTGAACCTGCTGCCTCAAGGCCACATGTGGCCCTGCACTCAAGTGCAGCCCTTTGATTGAATCTAAACTTCACAGAACAAAGCCCCTTAACAAAAGGATTTGTTTTGTAAAACTTGAACTCAGTCAGACCTAGAAGGCCATATGTGATCTCAAGGCTGCAAGTTCCTTAATCCAATCTAGACTTTCTTATTGTTCTTGTTATTGTAGCTTTAAGATGTTCCAATTATTTTTAAGTTACCTCTAAGTTTCTTTTAAATGTGAGATAGCTTAAATTTTTAATTCCTTTTAAAATCTTTTGGCCTTTTAAAAAATATGTTATTGATTTGGGGAATTATTAACTATTAATTGGTATATTTTAATTATCAAACTATCTGTTACTTAGGTAAGTTGTAATTATTAAACTAAGTGCTTAATTCCCTTTTCATGTTTTTCTACCAAATCTCCTTTTTTATTACATTATTTTTTTAGCATTCTATGTATATTGTTCTATGTATTTATGTATAAAAGTATTTTTTAAAATCTCATTTTATTTCTTCCAGGATTTTTAGTTGACATTGTGGTAAACCTTTTTTTTTTTTAATTTTAGACTATGATCATAGATGTTTTTGAGTAATTTTTTTTCTTCTGGTTTTAGGACTGGGAATAATAATATTACACTCAACATCACTGGCACCATAATAGCTTTTTATTACAATACCCTTTTTTGTTTATTCCTTTTTCCCACTTTACTTTCTAGGTAGTTACTTTTTGTTAAAACAGCATTCTGCACACTTCTGGATGGAATACTGGGCCTTCTTTAGTTTTGATTTACACTATCTGAGATCCTTCTACTCATTTTTTGTGGATGTTGAATATTAGTTTCATCAGAAGTCTCAGAGAAAAGCTCAAGCCAGGGACCTACAAACATTCAGTGAACCCAAAGTAGTTTGACAAACTAATTGCTATCTGCATGTTTGGAGTTTTGCAAGCTCTTGATACTGTTTGAGGTCTTGGTGACACACTGGTAGACTTGCCTTTCATTAGAACTGTTCCCAGCCCTTGCAAAGTAGCCTGAATGCTCTGCAGGTGGCATTGCAGGCTACCTGGTTGGTCTGAGTTCCTTCTCGTGATTGTTTCACTTAAAGCATCAGAACAGGCTGGGTGCTGAATCTAGGACACTAATCCACAGTTAGAACTGCATGACGATTTCATTTCTGTTCTCACTTTTTCCCCAGTACACTGTTTAAGGTCTGTGATTACCCTCTGCCTTCTTGGTCAGACCCCATCCCCAGTACCAAAAACCTCCATCTCAATCTGTTGACCTAGGTTGGAGGGGGGAAATGGCTATTTTTTTCTCCCCTGCCCCAAATTACCCTACTATAATTGATCTACTTTCTATGTTTTTGTCAGAGTAGTCATGGACAATATTTAGACTGTACTGATTTCTCTTCTCTTATCACATTTGCTATTTTACCTAAATAATCTTTATATCATCCACTAGGTTTATGCACTGAGAGCACTGCTGCTTTAGTCTTTACCTGTTGATGCACTAATCAAACAAAAGCTTGGTTGAACTCTTGTTGTGTAATAAGAGAATGATCAATGATTACCCAGCCCTTGGAGCATGTGCAGTGTTCTCTGCTCCTTCATGATCATGCTGAAGCTTGTCTCTGCATAATTTTTGTACTGTTCCAAAATTCAGGCCATGTTCAGGAACTTTGTGATTTATCTTCTCAATTTACTGAGTTATGCTAAAATCTCTGTATAATTGACTGCTGAGCCCTGACCAATTATGTCTCACTTCCTTAGTATCCAGCAAGGCAAAAAGTTCTGTAATTCTGCTGATTTGAGCAGGGCAGAAACTTTACCTTCTTTATTTCCCCTCCTAGGTTACCACATGGTCATGGAAGCATGGCAATCATATTTCTTTTGTCTGTTACTTCTTTCTTGATAAAGGATGACTGGCTGCATATTGGAGAAAGAGTGGACAATGTCATTACTTTGTGAAAAATGAAAAATCTGATGAGGAATAGTGCTAATTAGCTAATAGATAGTGATCATTAGCTAATGTAACTATTGCATTCCACTGGTAATCAAAGAATCTGAAACAGGCATGAAGAGTGACCTGTTTGATCCAACACATCAGTGAATGAACCCAGTAGTTAAAATGCCATCTCCTGCCAGCAAGAGAAATTACTGTCCCTCACTCCCCTTCTTCTTGATCCCTGCCCTCAAATCTCTCATAACATGAACTATTCTGGTTCCACTCTCATAAGACTAAGTTTATTAGGGGTGGAGTCAAGGTGGCAGTGTAGAAACAGGACTTCTACAGGGCTCTGATTACCACCTCCTCCAGTTCATGTAAAAGGAGACTCTGAACATCTTTGGAACTATAGAACCCACAAAATGACACAGAGAAGTTAACCTCTCATTGTGGACAGCCTGGCAAGCTGGCAGGAAGTGGTCAGCACAGTGCTCTGGGAGCTGAGCCCAGCCCTGTGTGAGCCCAAGGTTTTAGCCTCAGGGTGGGCCTGACCAGCCACCAATTGTAGGGACTTCAGATCACCAGCAACTGTGGCAGTTTGCAGAATAATCAACCCATCGATGCTAAGGACAAAGTGAGATGTCAGTGCAGTGTGGACTTTGGGATCAGGTAGTTGGGGAGAGTGGTCAGCCTTTGCCCCAGGGGCGAGAAGCTGCTGAGGCACCTCCACAGTGCAGCTGCTGTCACATGGCGGGTTCAGCTACTGGCCTGCAGATTGTAGAGGGACCAAGGTACCAGTCTGAGAGATAATCACTCTTACTTTAACCTGCTTGGATCTGGATTTAGGTCTAAGGTGGAGGTTCTGCAGTGTGCAATGAGCTTGCCAGAGCATGTGGAGGCTTCAGAGAGGGCACCCAAATAATACCTTCGGCAGCTAAGAAAATCCGAGCATTTGGGATAAAGCTCCCCTGTCTGGTGGCAGAGTCCTACTGTGGCAAAAAGCCCAAAAGTCAAGTAATTGAGGGGCAATATGAGTAGGCAAAGGAAGCAAAGCAAACAGAGCAACCCAATTTTACACTCCTATTTTGGGGACAAAAAGGATCAAAGCATGGAAAAGGAGGAAAACAATGAATTCAGAAATCCTGCACCAAAAGCTTCCAAGAAAAATACTGGCTGGATACAGGCCATAGAGGACTATAAGAAGGATTTTGAAAACCTAATAAGAGAAGTGGAGGAAAAATTGGGAAGAGAAATGAGAACAATGCAAGAAAATTATGAGAGTCAACAACCTGACTGAATAAAATAACACCTTAAAACATAGACTAACTCAAATGGCAAAAGAGGCTCAAAAAGGCAATGGGGGAAGAATGCCTTAAAAAGCTGAATTTGCCAGACAGAAAAAGAATCTCAAAAGCTCACTGAAGAGAATAATTCTTCAGAATGAGATTGGAGCAAATGGAAGCTAGTGGCTTTATGAGAAATCAAGATAGTATTAAGTAGATCCAAACAAATGAAAAAAGAAAAAAAGAAGGCAATATGAAATGTGTGATTGGGAAAACCACTGACCTGGAACATAGATCCAGGAGAGATAATTTAAAAATTATAGAACTACCTAAAAGCCATGATCAAAAAAAGAACATAGATATCAATCTTCAAGAAATTCTCAAGGAAAATTGCCCTGATGTTTTAGAACCAGAGGGCAAAATAGAGGTTGAAAGAATCCACTGATCACCTCCTGAAAAGGATCCCAAAAAGAAAACTCCTAAGAATATTATAGCTAGGTTACAGAATTCCTAGATCAAGGAGAAAATATTACAAGGAGCCAAGAATAAATAACTTGAATATTGTGGAAGCACAATCAGGATAACCCAGAATCTGGCAGCTTCTAACCTGAGGGATCAAAGGGCTTGGAATATGATATTCTGGGGGTCAAAGGAGCTGGGATTAAAACCAAGAATCACCTACCTAGTAAAACTGAGTATCGTGTTTCAGGGAAAAATATGATCATTCAGTGGAATAGAGGACTTTTGAGTATTCTTGATGAAAAAACCAGAATTGAATAGAAAATTTGACATTCAGATACAAGAAGCATGAGAAGGTAAACAGGGAAAAGAAATCATAAGGAGCTTATCAAAGTTGAACTAGTTACATCCTTCCATGTAAAAATGATAATTGTAACTTATGAAAGTTTTCTCAGTATGAGAATAGTTGAAAGGAATAGAAATGTGTGTGTATATATATATATATATATATATATATGAGTTATATGGTCATATGAATACTTATATGATTGTTTGTATATATTTGGACATGTATACATAGATAGAGAATGATACTTAAAAGGTGAAATTAAAAGGTGAGAGAGGAATATAATGAGAGGAGATGGGGAGAGACAGAATGGGGTAAACTATCTCATATAGAAGAGGCAAAGGAAATGGTTACAATGGAGGGGAAGAACAGGAAGTCAAAAGGGAATGGGTCAATTTTATTCTCATTGAATTTGGCTTAGGGAGGGAATGACATACCCACTAAAAGAGTATCTTACCCTACAGGAGAGTAGGGGAGAAGGGGATAAGAGGAGGTTGATGGAAGGGAGGGCAGGCTGGGAGGGGAGGGAAGTTGAAAGTACCAACTTTTGAAGAGGGACAAGATCAAAGTGGAGAACAGAATAAGTGGTAGTTGGGATAGGAGGGTGGGAAATATAGTCAGTCTTTTACAACATATCCACTATGGAAATGTTTTGCATAGCTACACATGTACAACCTATATTAAATTCGTTATCTTCCCAGTAAGGGTGGGTGACAAGGGAGGAGGGGAATGAATCTGGAATTCAAAGCTTTAAAATCAAATGTTTAAATATATATGCTATTATTAATATTATTTTGCATGTAGCTGGAAGATGAGGTGTGCAGGCACTGGGGCATAGAGATCCAGCGTGCCCTACTGGAAAATCTGAGGGCATATATGGGAAGTTATGGGACAGAGCATATTGGAGGAGGGGATATGCAGAGGGATTGCTGTTTTGGGGTGGTGGGTGGGGTGAGGAATGGGGAGAAAATCCGTTACTCAAGGTCTTTTGGAAGTGAATGATGAAAAAACTACAAGTTAATAAAGCATTTGATAAAAAAAAATAAAAAAGAACAAAGGATGAACGGAAACACCACCACCAACCATACCAATAGATATGTGGTGACCACATATGTAGTTCCCAGCCTTTTCAAGTGTGATAACCTCTTTTCAATGTAAAAAAAAAATTGAAGACTATCCAAAAAAAAGAATAAGTCTCTTGCATTTTATAATCTCTTCAAAAACAGAATGTTTTCTGATATCCTTAGGACTTTGAGATCTCTCTCCTAGCTACCAGCTAAGTCCCCTACCAATTGTGTTCCTTGATTATCATCATTAGTCACCACTTGATTATCATCTCAGTTTCATTTAACCATTTCACATTGGATTCACTTTGTTATTTGCTTCAAATATAAAGAGAAGAAAATATAGAAAGATTTATCACAATAATTTGGAGGTCATAATCATCTTTTTATTCTTTCAGCCTCAGGGGAGAAGGATTAGATACACAGTTTAGTCCCTACATAGCAAGAGTGGGCGGTTAGGTTTATAGTTTATACCTATGTAGAATTAGTTGTTCCAAATTCAAATCCAAAGGCCAGTATCCCTGATCCTTTTTTTCTCAAAGCTTTCATACAGGACTGGTAATAATACCTGCACTGAACTTCTTGGACCCCCAAATCATTATGGCTCAAACACCTAGAAATGAAAAGAGTGAATGAAATAGAAGAAAATTCCTGGGCAGTTTAGAGCAACTACATGGGCCCTCTTCCTTACACATAGTATCACGTGCTATAGGTGAACATGTACTACACCCTTAAACTCAAATGTAGGAAAAGGTTCAAAGATCACTACTCAGCCATGAAGTTTTAAAGACATAGCAAGTTTTGGCTATGGATCCAATAGAATAAGTATACTTCTAAATATGTGGTAGGCTAATGCAGAATATGGATGCATGCATCTTTTTTTCCAATCACTTCAAAGTAGGTCTTCCAGCATTTTTCAAATGAGTAACACCATCTTAGTAGATTTAGATATGAGCCAAACACCCATTAAAATCCAATAAAATATCTCAAACTACACTCATCTCATGCACTTTCCAAGAGCACCTGTTCCATTCCTTCCTTCCAGGTGAACCATCTTCTATAAGGAACAACCTTAGTACACAATGAGGATAAGTAATCATCCTGGTACTATCTTGACTCACAGATTCCGTGGCAGAGAGCCTGACTAAGTGCTCCAGATTATCAGAAAGAGTATGTGATCGAAAGTCTCATGGATTAGAAAAGATGACCTCCAAATTCCCTTCCAAATCAAATAATCGATTCCCTAATCCTATGCATTACAAGAAATTATTCTCATTCCCAATCAATTGAATTTCTCTTAATTATTCAAGTGGTAGAGTAAACTTTTAAAGGAGAGTCTCCTGCACTTATGTATGCATGTACATGCATTTAAGTATCAATACATGTAAGTATACATACACCATGTAATAAAATGCATATACAAGTATAATGCATACACTATGTAAATATGTAAAACACATATGCCCGTGCCTATATATCTATATATGTATTTGAATCACATAGCTATACACCTATCTAAGCATTCCTTGTATGTGTATTTATGTACTTTCACATATACCTATATGTCAGCATGTATTATTTAATCATTGCATACATACACACCTATAGATATCTCTGTGTATACTGTGTATATATAATGTACAATTCATTATGAATATCTTTGTACTCACATACATTTCTATATATTTGTATATGTTTGTATTCTATATTTACACATATATTTCTATGTATCTCTACATCATGAATTATAACTCTAATTTGAGGGCACATTTCATGCTGTTTTTTCCAGGCACTAAAATTGATGGTTTAAATTCTAAAGATTACTCAATAAGAATTTTCCAGTCTGAAATTGTCAATCGAGTAATGAAAGGAACCTTCCTTAAAACTAGGCCATAAGAGATACTGGTTTTAAAGAATGTTGTGAATCACCACTCCAATTAAAATTTTACCAAGTCCTAAAAAGGAAAAAAATAATAATTTGCCATTTTCACAATTATGGCTAATACACTAATATTTAGGTACACAAAATCAAAACTCTTTACTACTTACAGACTACCCATGTTCCTCCAGCAATGTTTTCATGAAGACATAAGATCAAAAGTTATTATGTAGGCAGCCATGATTGATCCTTATGATTTCTACAACTGTTCATTGAATATTAATAAAACCAGCACATTTTAACAGTACTGTTGAGGAAGTAACTATGTTGAAATACTTCTAGGACTTATAACCTCAAAGAGTTACAGCAGTATTCAAATAAGATAAATTTACCATGAATATGTAACTTAGGTATCCCTAAGACAGCTTATCATATTATAAAAAATATGATTTTGCAATATAAAAAAATGATCTTGAGACACTCCATTTTTATTTGAGAATCCCTTTCAATTTTCTTTTTAGATCCAGATTTTTAACAAAGTCTTGAAAGTCTGAGAGTTTATGAAATATTCATTTTATTTCATTCAGTATAATACTTAACTTTGCAGGGTATGATATTTTTGGCCAGAACCCCAGTTCCTTTGCTCTCCCATATACTGTATCCCAAAACTTGCTGTCCTTTAGTGTCTCTACTGCTAGGTCCTCTATGATTCTAATAGCAGTACCATGCTATTTAAAATGTTTTAATCTTGATGCTTTTAATATTTTCTCCTTGAGCTTAGGGTTTCAGAATTTGGCTATGGTATTCCTATGAATTTTCCTCATAAGATCTCTTTTAAGTGGTGATCAATGGATTTTTTCTGTTTCTACTTCCCCCCTTCTAATATTCCAGGGGAATTTTCTCTAATTATTTTTTGTATTATTGTATCAATATTTTTTATCATAACTTTCAGTTGGTCCAACTATTTTTATATTTGCTCTTCTTGATCTATTCTCCAAATCCATTGTTTTTCTCCTAATATGTTTCACTTTCTCTTCTATTTTTTTCATTATTAATATTTTAGCTAATTATTTTTTGATCTCTTATAATTTTGGTGGCTTTACTTTGCTCAATTCTAATTTTCAAGGTATCATTTTTTCCCTTAAGATTTTGAATCTTCTTTTCTAATTGGTTGACTTTCGTTTCATAATGTTCTTGTTTTCCTTGGATTATTCTTTTTGGTTTTTTTATTTGTTTTTATTTTTCCTCCATCCTTTTCATTTTATTTTAAAATCTTTTAAAAAATCTGTTATGAATTCTTTTTGGGCAGGTGACCAGTATTTAGGGGTTTCTTTACTTCATTATCCTCCTCTGAAGATGAAACCTCATAATCTCTATTCCCATAAATACTTTCTATGGTTGGATTGTTTCTCTTTTGCCTCTGACCATAAACAAATTTTAGAGCTAAAGAACCCACAGAGAGAAACAAATCTCCTGCTGAAGGCAGCCTGCCAGGCCAGCAAAAAGGGGCTATCAAAAAGTCAAGAGCTTAGCCCAGCCCTGCCTGAGCCGAAGTTATGGCCCCAAGGCAGCCCCAAACAGCAGTGGCCAGAGCAGATTTCAGGAGAGTGAAACACCAGCAGCTGTCACAGATTCCAAACTTCTCCACTCATTAACGCCAAAGACAAAGTGAAAGGTCAGTGTGTAACTCTGTTGGAACAGGGGTGGATGGAAAAGTGCTATCTGGCCCCTGCCCCTGGGGTGAGAAGCAGCCGAGGAGTGGCTTCCTCAGGAGCTCCTGGCCTGAAGATTGTAGGGGGATGAAGTGACCATTGAGAGGGTAATTGCTCTTGCTTTAACCTGCTTAGACTTGGATTGTGGTCTTCGGTAGAGGTCATGGGGTGTGTGACCAGGTACTAGAGCATGTGGGGAATGCAGAGAGGGCGCCCTGCTAATTGTCCCAGCAGCTGTAAAAACCCCAACAATTTGAGACAAAGCTCTCTCCATTCTGAAAGCAGAGTTCTACCATGACAAAGTGTTCAAAAATCAAGTAATTGACTGGCAACATGAGCAAACAGAGGAAACATAAACCTATCATAGACTCTTCTTTTGGACACAAAAAGTATAAAAGAATGGAATGGGAGGAAGACAACAGAGTCAGAACTCCTGCATCAAAAATCTCCCAAGAAAAATATGAATTGATTACAGGCCACAGAGGTACTCCAGAAAGATTTTGAAAACCAAGTAAGAGAAATGGAGGAAAAATTGGGAAGAGAAATGAGAATGATGGGGGAAAAAAAACAAAATGAGAAAAGTGGTTCAACAGCCTGATTGAAGAAAATAACAACTTAAAAAATAGACTAACGCAAATGGCAAAAGAGGCCCAAAGAGCTAGTGATGAGAAGAATGGCTTAAAAAGCCATATTTCCAGATGGAAAAGGAATTTTAAAAACTCACTAAAGAGAATAATTCCTTCAAAATTACATTGGAGTAAATGGAAGCTAATGACTTTATGAGAAATAAAGATACTATAAAACGGATCCAAACAAATGAAAGAAGAGAAGGCAATGTGAAATATCTCATTGGAAAAAAAAAACACTGACCTGGAAAATAGATCCAGGAGAGAAAATTCAAAAATTATTGGACTACCTGAAAGCCATGATCAAAAAAATGAGTTAAACACCATCTTTCAAGAAATTATCAAGCAAAATTACCCTGATATTCTAGAACCAGAGGGCAAAATAGAAATTGAAAGAATTCACCAATTGCCTCCTGAAAAAGATAAAAAAAAAAACAAAAATTTTTTTTTATTGTATTGTATTGTATATTATAGGCCAAATTCCAGAGTTCCCAGGTCAAGAAGAAAATAATGCAAGCAGTCAGGACGAAACAATTTGAGTAATGTGGAAACACAATCAGGATAACACAGGACCCAGCAGCTTCTACATTTAAGGGCTTAAAGGGCTTGGAATATGATATTCTGGAGGTCAAAGGAGCTAGGACTAAAGGCAAGAATCACCTACTGAACAAAACTTAGGATAATGCTTCAGGGGAAAATAGTCTTTCAATCAAATAGAGGATTTTCAAGCATTCTTGATAAAAAAAAGCAGAACTGAACAGAAAATTTGACTTTCAAATATAAGAAGCAAGAGAAGCATGAGAAGGTAAACAGAAAAAAGAAATCATAAGGAACCTATCAAAGTTGAACTATTTGCATTCCTACATGGAAAAACAATAATTGTAACTTATAAGTCTTTACTCAATATGAGGACAGTTGAAGGGAAGTTGTTTGTATACATATGTGTATATATATGCATATGTATGTATATACATATGTATGTGTGTATACATATCCACGTATATATGCATACACACATGTATGTTTAAGAGGGTGTCGGTGTGTATAAATATATATGTGAGGGTATGCATATGTATATACATGTATACATATACAGAGGGCAAAGGATGAGTTCAATATGAAGGGATGATATCTAAAAAATAAAATTAAGAGGTGAGAAAGGAACATATTGGGAGAAGGAGGAAGGGAGAGATAAGTTAGGGTAAATTATCTCATAAAAAAGGCAAAAGAAAGCTGCTACAATGGAGGGGAAGAGTAGGAAGGTAAAAAGGAATGGGACAACCTTACTCTCACTGTATTTGGCTTAAGAAGGGAATAACCTATAAATGCAATTAGATATCTTACCCTATGGGAAAATAGGGGAGAAGGGGATAAAAGGGGGGATGATAGAAGGAGAGGGTATTAGAAGCAAACACTTTTTTTAAGCTATTGGGGCTAAGTAACTTGCTCAAGGTTACTCGGCCAGTTATTTCTGGATGTTGTGCTGAGTGTCTGAGCCCGAGATTCGATCTCCAGATCATCCCAACACTGGAGCCAGTGCTCTTACTCGCTGAGCCACCTGGCCACCCCAAGAAGCAAACACTTTTGAAAAGGTACAGGGTCAAAAGAGAAAATAAAATAAGTGAGGGGCAAGATAAGATGGAGGGCAATATAGTCTTTCACAATATAAGTACTAAGGAAATATTTTGCATAACTATACATGTACAACCTATATTGGGTGGGGGTGGGTGAGTTGCTAATATGGGAAAAAATCTGGAACTCAAAGTTTTAAAAAGAAATGTGTATAAAAAATTGTTTTTTACATGCAGCTGGGAAATAAGATATACAGGCACTGAGGTATAGAAATCCACTTGCCTTACTAGAAATTTAGGTGGGGACATGGGGGAGGATATAAGAGAGAACAGATTGAGGAGAAGGGTATTCAGTAGGCTAGCTATTTTGGGGTGGGGTTAGGGAAAGATGGGGAGAAAAATTTGTAACTCAAAATCTTGTGGAAACGAATGCTGAAAACTAAAAATAAATAAATTGAAAAAAACCATTAAATAAATAAATATGGAATAGACCACCAAATATGGTAGTAAATTAATTTCTTATCACTCAGGATATCCTTTAAAAGTCAAAATCTCAGAGTTAACCTTGATTTTTCCATGTTTCTTACTACCCCCTTTTCTGTATCTTCCATTACACCATGCATCCAATTAGTTAATAAATTCTGTCAACTTTAACTTAACAGCTTCTTCTGAGTTCACCACTGATTCAAAACACCCTAGATAGAATCCTCTGGGGTAGCTGGGTGATGTAGTAGATAGAATGCTGGGCCTGAAGTCAGGAACACTCATCTTCCTGAGTTCAAATCTTTTCTTAGACAAGCCTCTCCCATAAAATAGTTGAAGAAGAAACTGGCAAAATACTACAGTATTTCCACCAAGAAAACCCCAAATGGGGTCACAGAGGGATTGACATTACTAAAAAAAAATTGACTTGAAAAACAAATATCCTCATAAACTTTCACGTATACTGTTATAATCTGGCTCCAGATAGTCTATAGTTAAATTTTCAGGGAGAGAATTTTTACCACAAAGATCATCAACCACTACAAATCAAGGTCTGATATATTGTTTTGTCAATTATCTAGACTTAAGAAGGTGTTAATAATACAGATTAAACTTAAAAGTCTGTGTGTATACTTCCCACCCACCTCCACTCCCTGACTTCTGGTTTTAAACAGCAGCACGCCCCCTTATATTCCTCTGTAAACATTGCTTGAGCTCAGCAGGATTACAGTAGAAGGCTCTGAGAATGAAGTCATTACCAGACTGGAGACCTGGTGACTACATACTAATTAACAGCAACAAGTAGCATTTATGTAGCACTTTAAGTTTTGCAAAGTGCTTTACATCCATTATCTTATTTAGCCTGACAACACCCCCAGTTATCACAGACTGTCAACTGTTTGTCCTGCCTCCAGTCTCTTTCCTCTTGAATTCATCTTTCACACAGCAACCAAAATAACTTTTTCAAATGCATCTATCTGAATATTTCACTCTCCTCCTTTTTTTCTCATACTCCTCAGGATGTATCAAGTTAAGAAAGATTTTTCACTTCTTTTTTTAAAATTCAATTTTATTTTCAGTTCCAAATTTTCTCCTTCTCTGTTCCCCTTCTCTCCCGCCTTCCCCCACCAAAATAAGAAAAAAACTAAATCTGTTAAAAAACCACATATGGTCAAGGAAAACAAATTATCTCATTGGCCATGTCCAAAAACAAAAACATAAGCCTCTCAACTCTCTCATCTCTCTAGTATGTTTCATTATGAGTCCTCTGAAATTGTGGTTGGTCAATGTGTTTATCAAGAGTTGCTAAGTCTCAAATTTGTTTGTCTTTGTAATTATTTCTCTTGTAAAATATTGCATTTGTTCAGTTCACTCACCATACAGCAGTCTGTGCAAGTCTACCCAGGTTGTTCTGAAATAATCTCCTTCATCATTTCTTATAGAACAATAAGATTCCATCACATTTAAATACTTTTAACTTATTCAGCAGTTCCCCGATAGCTTGTCACTCCTTCAATTTCTAATTCTTTGGCAGGTAAAATAGAACTTCTATAATTATTTGCATACATATGAGTCTTTTTCCTCTTTCTTTGTTCTTTTTAGACTATAGACAGGGGAGTTATATTGAGTCAAAGGGTATATATAGCTTAAAAGTTTAGGGAGGCTGTTATAAATTGCTTTATGGAATGGCTGGGCCAGTTCACAGGTCTATCAACAATCTATTAATGTACCTGTCTTCTTGTATCATTTTTCCTTTTTTATCATCTTTACCAATCTGATGAGTATGAAGTAAAATATAGGTGTTGCTTTAATTTGTATTTCTCTAATTATTAGTGACTTCAAGCATTTTTTTAACGTGGCTATTTATAGCTTAGTTTTCTTCCTCTGAAAACTCTCATTATATCTTTTGACCAGTTGGGGAAGGACACCTTTTTATGTTATGTATTTGAACCAGATCTCAATAAATCTTAGAAATAGGGCCTTTATCAGAGAAACGTACTGCAAAGATTTTTTTCCCCGAATTTCACACTTCTCTTCTAATTTTAGCTACATAAGTTTTGCTTGCACAAAACTAATTTTATATAATCAAAATTATCCATTTTATCTCTTGTGAACCTCTTTATTTCTTAATTATGAATTATCTCCATTCGTAGATATGACAGGTGTTTTCTTCTATGTTTCTGTACTTCACTCAGGATGTCACCATTTATGTCTAAGACATACATTCATTTTAAGATTGTCTTGGTAGATGGTATGAGATATTGGTCTCAGTCTAATTTTTCCCAGACTGCTTTCAAGTTTTGATAGCAGTTTTTGCCCCAAACAGTTGGCATCTTTGGGTTTATCAAAAGCTAAGTTATAGTCTTCATTTGCTTCTGTATATTATGAGCCTAATCTATTCAACTAATCAAGAAATCAACCTCTGTGTGTTGAGTATCTAATCTGATCCATTAAGAGATCAACCTCTGTATATCTCACCCAGCAACAAACTGCTTTAATGATTAAAACTTTATAGTATAGTTTCTGATTTTGTACTACTAGGACCCATTCCTTCTATTTTTTTCATCAATTCCCTTGATGGTTTTGACTTTTTGTTCCTCCACATGAAATTGTTATTTTTTGTTCTAGGTCAATAAAATATTTTAGTAGTCTGATTGGTATGGCACTGAAAGATTAAATTTATTTAGGTAATATTTTCATTTTTTTATTTGGACTAATTATGAGAAATTAATATTTCTCTAATTATTGATATCTGCTTTTATTTGTCTAAGAGTGTTTTGTCATTGTGTTAGTATAGTTTCTCAATGTGTTATGGCAGGTAGACTTCAAGTATCTTATATTATCTAAAGTTATCTTATATGAAGTTTACTTTTCTTTCTCTTTGTGGCTTTTTAAAAAATAATATGGAGAAATACTGATGATATGTGTGGCATTATTTTAAATCTTACAGCTTTGCTGAATTTGTTAATAATTAAACAAGTTTTTGTTTTCACTTGACTCGAATTCTCTAGATTAAATATTCTGTCATCCTCAAAAAGTTATAATTTCTTTTCCTCTTTGTCTATGCTTATTTCCTTGATTTCTTTGTCTTGTCCTACTGCTATAGCTAGCATTTCTAGCACACAATTGAGTAGTATTTCTGATAGTGGATGTTCTTTATCCCTGATTTTACTGAAAAGGCCTCTAGTTTATCTGCATTAGAGATAATATTGGCTATTTATTGTAGATAAACATTGCTTATCATATTAAGGAAATCTCCCTTTAATACTATACTTTCTTGTGTTCATTTGTGTGTGTGTGTGTGTTTAAACAGGAATGAGAATTGTAGTTTGTTGAAAGCTTTGTCCGCATATATTAATGTAATCATGGAATTGTTGATTTCATTTATTAATAGTCAATTATGTTTTGTTTTGTGTTTTGCTTTTTCTTTGAAGGGCAATTGGGGTTAAGTGGCTTGCCCAAGGTCACAAAGCTAGTGAGTATTAAGTGTCTAAGGCCGGACTTGAACTCAGGTCCTCCTGACTCCAGGGCTGGTGCTCTATTCACTGAGCCACCTAGCCCCCCTAATAGTCAATTATGTTTATAATTTTCTTAATATTGAACAATCTCTGCATTCTTGGGATAAATCTAGCCTGTTCCTAGTGTTTAAACTTTGTGACATATTGCTACAGTATCCTTATATTTTATTTAAAATTATTTTATTAATATTCATTCATTATATTATTAACACTCATTATCCACTGTTTGTACAGTGGATAAATAACTGGACCTGGAATAAAGAAGAACAGAATTCAGATCTGGTCTTTGTGGTTGTATAACCCTGGGCAAATAGGTTATACTCTGTCTGCATCAACAGAGGTAACATTCCTTCTCTTCTTTGCTCAGTTATAAAGTGGAGATTAATAATACAACCTCACAGGAATGTTCTAAAGATCTAATGAGATATCAGCAAAATCATGTAGCCCTTTTCCTGACACATATTCCCTTCCCTGTTTCCCTTATCTCCATATCCCCCCTTCCCACCAGGAATATTGGTCTATAATTTTCTTTCTCTGCTTTAACTTTCCTTGATTTATATATTAAGATTATATTTGTGGGGCGCCTAGGTGGCACAGTGAGTAAAGCGCCAGCTCCAGAGTCAGGAGGATCCCAGTTCAGTTCTGGCCTCAGACGCTTAACACACACACACACACACACACACACACACACACACA
>NW_027186372.1:21247289-21264895 GCF_028583685.1 Petaurus breviceps papuanus
AAAACAAAAAAACTAGCCGTGTAACCTTGGGCAAGTTACTTAACCCCAAATGCCCTCCAAAAAAGGCAAAAAAAAAAAAGATTATATTTGTTATGCAGAAGAAATTTGTTAGGACTCATTCTCTTACTTTTTAATATACTTTGTGTAGTATTAGAATTGGTTGTGTTTTTTTTTTTTTAAGCAATCAGGGTTAAGTAACTTGCTCAAGGTTACACAGCCAGTTATTTCTGGGTGTGGTGCTGATTATCTGAGCCCAGATTTGATACATGTCATCCTGACACTGGAACACAGTTACTCGCTGAGCCACCTGGCCACCCAGGTTGTTCTTTATATATTTGATAAAATTTCCTTCTAAATCTTTTTTTTTGGTAAACTGGAAGTTAATTTATGATTTATCCTACTGTTTTTTTTCTAATATAGGATTACTGAAAAATTCTGTTTAATGCATTGACAAACTAGACAGCCAATATTTTTGGAAAATAATCAACTATATTATTTAGATTATATTTTATTTGCAAACAATTGGGCAAAATAGTTATTAATGCTTTATATTATTTCCTCTTCATTAGTTTTAAATTGATCTTTTTCATTTTTGATGTTAGTTTTCTTCTTTTTTTAGAAAAAAATCAAAATAGCTGTTTTATCTCTTTTATTCACTTTTCAAAGATGCTAATTTGTGTATTTATCAAATTTTTACCATTCAGTTTTGTTAATCTCTCCTGTGATTTGCCATACTACTATTTTGTTGTTTAATTGGAGGTTTTTAATTTAATAACTTTTTAGTTTGTTTTAGTTTCATGACTAATTTATTGATCTTACCTTTATCTCCCCTATTGATTAAAGTTTAAAAATACAAAATTTCCACTAAATACTGCTTAAGCTGCATCACATACATTTTGATGTTGTCTCATTGCTGCCATTAATTTAATGAATGTGTTAATTGATTTTATGATTTGTCTTTTTTTAATTCTTTAGGATTAAGTTTTTTTTTTCATTTCCAATGAGTTTTTATCTTTTGATTCAAAGGGCCATTATTGAATATGATTTTGTTGCAATATGTTGGTATAAGTTATATTTAATAGCTCTGCTTTTCTGCATTTCTTTATGAGTTTTTCAGCCCTTAATATCTGGTAAATTTTAGTGAAAGTGCCAAGTATATCTAAGAACTATGTATACACCTTTCTATTCTTACTCATTATTTTCCAGAAATATATAACTTTTCTATCATTTTATTCATATTTTTAATATCATTTTGGAAGGAACTAGATTTATCTAGGCTGATTGGGGAAAACTGAGTTTCCCTTGTCATTAGAAACCATTTTTTTTATTTCTCCTTATTTAGTTAGGTTTTTTTTAGTTTGTTTTTTCTTTAGACATTTATCAGCTATTCTATTGGATGTATATTTGTAGAGTATTTTAATAGCTCCACTGTTACTATTTTCTTTCAGAAAAGCAGAATTTCCATTTTTATTTTAATTGTCTATTTTTTGCTATTGTCTAAAATCATAACTGCTACCTGTAGGATGTGTGTGTGTGTGTGTGTTCAGTTATACAAGACACTGTGCTAAGTTCTAGCAATACAAAAAACAGTAAAAATCAGTCTCTGCCTCAAGGAACTCATGATCTAATGGGTGAGAAAACTAGCAAACAAATATGTACGAAGAAACTATAGGAAATAATTAAAAGAGTAAAGGAATTAGAATTGAGAGGGTTTGGGAAAATGCTTTAATACTATGGTATTTTAGATCAGACCAAAAGGAAGCTAGGAAATCCAACAGACTGTGATAAAGAGGAAGAACTTTTCAAGGATTAGGGGCAGAGGCATAATATATCTTCCTTCCAACCTCTTATTTTAACTTTGTCTGAGTTTTTATTTTCCAAATGTGTTCATTATAAACAAGTGCTCTAAGCACTTCAGAGTACCTGCTTCAGTAGCTTTCATGGCCATTGGTGTAGATTGTTCTTATCTATGCATTCTGCCAGGGTAAGTCTTCACATGCTTAGGGTAAACACTCCTCTAACTCATTGAGAAATTTCAGGACTTTTGTTTGCTCTCAACCTGGTTTAGCCAGTCTTCCAAAATAGTTTGTGGGGTGTGGTTGCTTCACATGCTACAGATTCTTGGAGCTATTAGGGAGAGTTGGGGGAGAGGTGGACACCAAATATGAATGAGCAAACTTGAAAAAAGTTTAAGCAAAACTTCACACCCAAGGTGCTCATCCTCTCTGAACACCCCCATAAATCCCCTTGAGAGAAAAAAAAAGTTTCTGAAGAGCTGCTGTTGAAAGTGGGCTAGTAAATTGTTAAGGGACCTTCGATGGGATTGCCTAATGGCCATGAGGGTAAAATTGAGATTGCATAACATCAATTTATAGTGTGCCCAGTCAAAATGGTTGCATGTTTTACTTTACCTTCATTAAATAGCATGAGTGTAGGAGCAAAGGAGGTGAATGATAAGAGTGATCTAAAGTAGGGACTTGGCAGGGTGCAATCAGTGATATGACAAAAGGGCTAGGAATTCAAAAGACATTGTTGAGTTGAATTGGTTTACCAAGAGGTCAAGATAGGGATAAGAGTAGAGAGTGGCTAGTTTAAGAGAGGTGGCCTGGGAGGAAATTGAAGGTTTAGAGGATTAGAGGTCATGGTGTGAATGAGATTAGCATTTTGCAAAAGAAATCAGGAGATAAGAAAAGCCAATGGATTATGATTGGATATTCCTTCCTTCCCCCCACCACTTCTTTAATATGGGGCTGGTACATTTGTGGCTGATGGCACCATCAATCATCTTGTAGCTGAGGTCAGATGGAGGAGTAGTTCAAGTTAGGAGTAAAGGAACTGAGTGGTTAGGGAGTTTGAAAGAGAGCCATTATGCATATTTATGTCTCCTAGTATAAGAGAAGGAGTTGGAGAGGAGAAAAATTAACAGTCATGCACTGAACTCAATGAATGAGGAAGTGTAGTGACCTGGAGATCTGGAGATACAAGTTACCAGGATTTTGATAGTAAAATAAATTTCTAAATAGAATAAACCTCAAATGAGAGTTAACTGAAGTTATGGAAGTAGTTGGAGACCCTGGAAGTTGCAATGGTTTGCAAGGAGTATTACAACTCTCCCACCTCAGCCAGAGAGCTGAGAGGAATGAGTTAAGGTGCAATCAGTACTGTACAGGGTGGACCAGGAGGTTGTGCCATCTGAAGAAAGAAAAGTTTCAGTAATAGTCAGTAGATGGAAGAAGTGGGGAAGAAGGTTAAGAAGGAAGGGAGGTTTGTTGCCTATGTAGCAGGCATTCCAGAAGGCAAAGTGGGTGGTATTTAGTTAAAACCTTGGGGCAGGATGGTTGACAGGGTTGGGAATAAGGAATTGGGTGATGGGGCTCAGGATATAATTTGGAAGTTCATATACTATTAATAGTTCATAATGACTTAGATTTGAAGGATATGAGAATTTGTCATTGAGTGGTGGTAAGGCACTCTTCCTAATTGTTGAGTCATTTTTCAGTCATATCTAACTCTTTGTGACCACATTTGGGGATTTCTTGGCAGGGATACTGAACTGGCTTGCCAGTTCCTTTTACAGCTCGTTTTACAGATGAGGAAACTAAGGCAAACAGGGTTAAGGAACTTTCCCAGAGTCACACAGCTAGTGTTTGAGGATGGATTTTAACTCAGGAACATGAGTTTTTTCTGACTACAGGTCCAATGCTTTATCCACAGTGCCACCTCCCTGCCCTCTCTTCCAAATAGTATTTGCAAACTGGACTGCAGAAAAGTGCAACATGAAATGCAAAGGACATAGTCATATGGTCAGGTGAATGGATGTTCAGATAAGAATCCTTCCTTCAATGCTCTTCTTCACTCCAAAGGGTAGAGATTAGGCAGGAATTCGGCACAGTAAAAATGGAGTTGGAGGCTACACAGAAAGAGAAAGCAGTCCATTTCCCCACCAACTTTCCTTTTCCTCTTTGCTCAAAGGACAAGCACAGCAGGAGATGGAAGGTCTGAAGTCAAAAAGTACACTGCTTCTCTGCACCAGAGTTTCTCCACATTCAGTTAGGCATGGCAGCAGGAGTGGAAGTTGTCTAGCAGTGGCACAGATTGAAGTCATAGCTTTAGGGAAGAGGAGAGTCATTTTGGGCAGATGGAAGATATTCAGGATGTCCCCTAGCCACTTTTGCTTAGGAAATACACTGCACCCAATAGGAATTGAAAGGCAGAATATTCATGGTCACAGGAACTTTTAAACTCTTTTCTCACCTTAGTAGTGAAAAGTTAAATGTTAGTGATGAAAATGGAGATCTTCATTTCATTCCTGATATTATTTTAAAGGCTCGTATCTTTTCTCTACTATATATAATAGTTGCTCTTGCTTTTAGAAAGATATTATTTACTATATTAATTAAAGGTTCTTTCATTCTTATTCTTTCTAGATTGCTTATTATTTTTTACATGAAAGGGTATCAAATTTTGTCAAAGCTTTTTCAACATTTATTGATATAACCATGTGTTTTTTGTTTTCATATTATTAAAATGGTTTATTATTTTGTAGTCTTACTTAGGTGGAACCAACTCTACATTCCTGATACAAATCCAACCTGACTATGCCATGTAATCTTTCTAATAATTATTATAAACTCTGCTAATATTAATTGAAAATTTAGTCATTAATGTTCATTAACTTTATTGGTCTATAGTTTTCTTATTATATTTTATCTAACCTTGGTTTAGACATCAAGATTCTATTTGTATCAGAGAAAGAAAATGGAAGAGTGGCTTTTTTTTCTATGTAGTTCAATATATGTAATATTAGAAAATTTTTAAAAATATTTGATGTAATTCACAAGTAAATCTATCTTGCTTCCAAGTTCTTTCCCCCACCCCTTTTGGGGAATTTATGGCTATTTTAATTTCTTTTCATGATATTGGGTTGTTTAATATTCTTTTTTATTTAAGTATTATATTGAAGAATTTGTCTATTTCCTCTCAATTAACATTTTTGCTGGCATATACTAAGGCAAAATCGTTATGAATGTATTCACTATTTTTCTATAATCCAGACCACTTTGATTTTGGTTGTTACATTTTACTTCCATTTCTCCCTGACAGATGTTATACTTCTACTAAATGCCTGCCCAGGCATATAATGTAGATAATAAACTTGGGGATAAATTCTACTGGATGCAGTTTGCTCGAATTTCATCATTCTTAAAATTTTAACTGACTTGCTATATTTAAGATATTATTTTAGGTGCTAGATACAGAGGATAAAAAGATTTACAAGATCCAGTCCCTTCCCTCAGGGAGCTTCCAGTTGAATTGAAAAAAAGGGGGGAAGGGACCTATGAACAAACATGAAACATAATCTAGCATGCAAGGCATTTTGTGAGAAGTGCTTAATGAGGATGAGTGGTAAAGATGAGTGCTTTTGAAATGCAGAAGAAGAAATTCTCTGATGACTTCCAAGGTACATAGTTCTGATGGGGGAATGGCAATAGGTTATACAGGAACTCTGATCAATATCACTGACCAGAATCCCTGTGATTCAGTCTGGAAAAGAATTCAGTAGGCCCAAGCAGACTTGGAGTCAGTATTGTAAAAGTTTATTGTATGCTTTACAGCGGGCAAGGGTCCTTAGAGACCCTGCAAGTTTATTGTTATGCTATGCAGTGGGCAAGAGTTCTTAGAGAACCTGCAAACTTAAAGATGACATAGGCATAGTTTTAAGGAGTCTAGGCAATTAATCATATGTCAATTATGCTAACTAGGTGAGTAAGGGTGGGATTAGGGAGGAGTTAAGGAGTGGTCAGTGCTTAAAGGAACATGCACTTTTGATGTCACCTGCACAGGTGTATTGCCCATAATTCACTGGGAAATAGCCCAAGGGGGTGGGGCTACCTGGAGGTGTGGTTTTTGGCCTGAAACATCACTACTGTGTTTCCCCGATAATAAGACACTGTCTTATTATTTTTTTTTGGACAGAAAAACACCAGAGGGCTTATTTTCAGGGGAGGGCTTATTTTAATGAACATTGACAGCAATTTTAATAAACAGGTAAATGTGAACAAAAAAATGTACCTTTATTCAATAAGCAAATCACTGGGGAAGAACAGGATGACGCGCTCACTGCTGCAGCTCTGATTGGATGCAGCTCAGAGCGTGGCGTGCATTTCACGGGGAAGGGGGGAAGGTGCATACAGAGGGTACCGTAATGTAACGTGCAGCGCAGGGGATCACCTTCACTACAGTAGCAATCTCAATAGGGCTTATTTTCGGGGGAGGGCTTATTTTAGAGGAATCTTACACAGTAAGGGGAGGGCTTATTTTCAGGATAAGTCTTATTATCGGGGAAACACGGTAAGTCAGCTAGCAGTCAAGGGCTGACTGAGAAGTGCCTAGTCTGCCACCCATCAGTGTCATGTTTGACAAGATTGATGTTGGGAACCAAGGCTAATGGAGCCTCAGTATGTGGATAATTGGCTAAGGAGTTAACCTATAGACAGGGCATTAAAGGATTCATGGGGCAGCTTACCACTTACTAAGGGGAGATAACATTTGCCTAAGCTAAAATGTTTATAGATGGTATAGTGAAGGATTCATAAGTGTAGCTTGTTATTGTTCCAAGCAGAGATACACAGTTCATGAGTTGTTGCTGGGCAGAGTACAGTAGGGGAAAGGGGCAGAGTTAATGCTCTGAGGTTGGGGAGGGGGAAATGTGATTTTACAGACTGGTTTTACAAACTGATGTTACAAACTAATATTACAAACATGGATCTCAAGCACCCCATGAGTTCCATGGAGCAAAAAAGACTGGAGCTGGTGTTGAAAGGTCTAGGAAATGGGGGGAGGGGGGAAGATAGTCCCACTCTACTCCATCCCAGTCAAATGGCATCTGAAGCATTGTGTCACTTCTGTGTACTATGATTTAAGGAGAAGGTTTATGACTTGGTGAGTTTCTAAAAGAGGGCAACCAGGATGATGAAGGACTTTTAATTTATCTAACAGGAAGATTCTTTGAAAGTAATGGACAAGTTTAGCTTGGAAAAGAGAAGCCTCAGAAGGGACATTATAGCAGTCTTCAATTATTGAAAGGGCTATGAAGAACAATGTTTCAATTTGTTGTTTGGTTTCCAAGGGCAGAGTGAGAACCAGTAGGTAGAGGTTGCAAAGAAGCTAATTTAAGTTTGATGATCACCTCCTTCATTGGGGGTCTGCCAGCTGAGGCTAGAGAACTACTTGTCAGGTATGTTATAACACAGACTTCCTTCATGTATGGCTTAATCTCCATTTGTTCCTAACTCTCAATTCTACGATTTTCTTTTTTTTTCCTTTAAGATGAGGCTTGAGCTTATTGTTTTGCTGCAAAAGTGAAAAACAATTAGAACTATTCCAAAGTTGAGTGAATTTCTTCAGGAATTAGTAAGGCTCCTCTTCTGGGAGGCTTTCTGTAAAATGGCATGATTAGTTGGAAGCTATGTCACCCAGGAGACTTTTTTCATATGTACATTGGACTAGAAGACCTCTGAATTCCCTTCCAACTCTAAAGTCCCATGTTTCTTTCATGTGAGAGAAGAAATGAAAGGCGACAGAGAGCACGTTCTTTCTCAGAAATTCTGAAAACCGACTACCCAGGTATATATGCCCATTCTCGTCCTAGAAAAGAACTATCTAGACTCCCAAGACAAGACTAGCTCAAATAAGATGAAGAAGATGTTGAATGAGCAGTCATCAGTCAAAAAACATTTATTGAGTGCCTACTAGTTGCCAGGCTCTATACTAAGCATGGGAGATAGAAAAAGAGGCTCAAGATAGTCCTTACCTTCAAACTTCTGATAAGCTAATGATTGTGTTTTCTATAGTCTTCATGAATAACTTTGCTCTTTACTGTCTGCCTTGGGCAAGTGACTTAAGCTTTCTGAGTTTCCATTAATTTAGCTATAAAACAAAAGGTTGTGCAGTGAATAGAGCACCAGCCCTGGAATCAAGAGGACTTGAGTTCAAATTTGGCCTCAGATACTTATCATTTACTAGTCATGTGACCTTGGGTAAGTCACTTAACCCCAATTGCCCTGCCTTCCCCCCGCCAAAAGAAAAAAAAATGAAAAAACTTGGGCTCCTGATTTTTAAGACTATTTCCAGGTTTAAATTTATGATCTTATGACCTATTGCAGGAAGCAGATTATAAATAACCTGACCTGCAAAAGCTAATCTAAATATATTTGGGAAGTTAAGGAAAAAATGTCATCCTTTTTCTTCAAAAACATTGGGATTCATTGGGGATTATTTATGTGTGTGTGTGTGTGTGTGTGTGTGTGTTGCTATTGCTGTCATTGTTATTTTGCACCAAATACTCAAATGAATCCATGATCTCAAATTATAGCCGATTTATGGCTGTGTATCTTGCACAACTCTGGTCCACATTCATAGGCTATTTGTAAATACTGTATTCTGGGAGAGATGTAAGGTAAATTTGTACGGGAAAAATATGTGAAGGGAAGTAATGAAGGTCATCACATATCAGAGAGACCTTAGAGACATTTAGAAGCCAGTGAAATTTATAAAGTAGGTGAGTGACTTGGTCAAATCTGCACTGAAAGAAAATCACTTGAGCAGCTGGGTACAGAAATTGAGGGATTCTTGCTAACCAGAACAGGAAAATGTGATGCAGATAGGTTTCAGGAGGGAAGTAATTGAGTCTTGGACCAAGATCATAAGACTTCTCTTGTGCAGAGTATCAATAAAACAAAACAATAGAAGATCAAGCCTTCAACATGACTCCTCTAATCTAATTAAGGAAACCTACAAAATCCAGGAACTCACATACGCTCAAACACACACACACACACAGACTCACACACACACACATACACACATGCACATACAACACTAAAGTACAGTACTTGCTTGTATGCATAATCATGACAACTGAAACTTGGTGAAGAATCTGAACTTCACCCAAGACTAGAGCGAGCACTACCGTGTTTCCCTGATAATAAGACCTATCCCGAAAATAAGCCCTATTGAGATTGCTACTGTAGTGAAGGTGATCCCCTGCGCTACACGCTACATTACGGTTTCCTCTGTATGCACCGTCCCCCCCCCCCCCCCCCCCGGTGAAACACACCAATCAGAGCTGCAGCAGTGAGCACGTCATCCTGTTCTTCCCCAGTGATTTGCTTGCTGGCACCACTGAGAGCAGTGCCGCGGAGGAGAGCTGAGGTAGGACAACATAAGCCCTCCCCTGAAAATAAGCCCTCTGGTGTTTTTCTTTCCAAAAAAAAATTATAAGACAGTGTCTTATTATCAGGGAAACACGGTAGCAGACCCAGACAGTGAAGGTATATCTGTTCTGTCACTGACTAATTGTGTGACCTTGGGCAAGTCACTTGAATCTTAGTGACTTTATCAGCTTCATGGGTTTACTTACCATTCCTATGCTAATTATACTAGAGTTATATATTCAACTCTATTCTTTCTTCTGACCTCTAATTCTGTGTTCCTGGTTGGCTGCTTGGTTGGTTGGTTGGTTGTTGAACTTTATTCTCAAAGAGGAGCAAAATGACATCACTATGGTAAAGTCAAATGTGTATGTGTCCAACTGTGGCTGATCAGACCAATACAAGCTCGGAATGCTCTCCCACAGGTCGAGCACAAATAGTCCATGTGAACATTTGGTGTGGATACTCTAAGTTTGCACATCCTGCATTTCCTTTGAGCTATTTCAATTCTGCTTTGCAAATCTGGAGTTCCAGTAAGCATCTCAGTGCCTGCTACCTTATCCTGCCAGGTGATCTTCAGAATCCTCCTAAGACAATTAAAATGGAATCAATTCAGTTTCCTGCCGTGGTGCTGGTAGACTGTCCAGATTTTACAGGCATGCAACAATTAGGTCAGCACAACGGTTCTGTAGAACTTCAGTTTGGTAGTCAGTCTAATACCTCTTGTCTCTCATACTTTCCTTCAAAGGCTCCCAAATACTGAATTAGGCCTGACAATGTGTTCATCAACCTCATTATCAATGTGCACATCCCTGGAAAGTACATTACCAATGATTCCACGTATGCATGGTGTGGTGGTAGCTGATGGAGCACCTGTGTATTCTTGCTGTTAACTGTTAGTCCAAAGTTATCACAAGCAGCAGAGAACTGATCCATATTTTGGTGCATCTCAGTGTCAGAGATGACGGCTTGAGCTGTCACCAGTCATCTTGATTCTGTCATGCCACTGGACTGTGGTGACCCTGTTTTATCAAATGCCTATTAAACATGTCAAATTGGATGTTCTCTAAGCATCTCTAACTCAAAATGTCTAAAACAGAACTCCCTCTTCCCTCAATCCAACCCTCTTTCAAACTTCCTTATCTCTGTTTAGGGCCCCATTGTTCATTCTTATTTGCCAACTCAGGGTCACACTTAACTCCTCATTGTCATTCAGTCCATATATCCAATCAGTTGGCAAATATTGTCATTCCTACTTTGGGATAGCTCAAAGCTATCTCCTTCTCTCCATTCACATACCTCTCTACACGCTTCAGCCCCTTATCATCTCTTACTTGAACTATTGAAATAGCTCCAAAATTAGTTTCCCTCCCTCAAATATTTCTCCACTGCAATCTATTCTCCACATAGCTGCTAAAGCAATTTTCCTAAAATATACTTCTGACCATGTTATTCCCTTAATCAATAAATGTCTGTGGTTGTCTGTTACCTCTAGGATCAAATATCAACTCACTCAGCAATATAAAGTCTTTCACAACATAGCCCCAGGCTACCCTTTCTATCTTTATTTCACATTAATATCCTTCACTCACATTAGGGACTGACAGAATTAGTTTTCTTAATATTCAATCTCCTGCTTCCATGTCTTTGCAATGGTTGTTCCCACACACATAAAAATCTATTCTTTACTTCCATTTCATAGAATTCCTAGTTTTCTTAGCTTACTTTAGCTTATTTCAAGTGTTACTTTCTTCATTAAGCCTTTTCTGATTCCATCCACCCAGGTTCTAGTACTTCCCCTACCTCCATCTTCCTCTATTTCTATTTTGTATATAACTATCAATGTATATGCTCACACCCAGCTATAGTATAAGCTCCAAAAAGCAGAGATTGCCTTCAGTTTTCCTTCTTTTATCTCTAGTGCTAGGCATATAGTAATAATAATAGCCAGAATTTATATATAGCACTTTAAGATTTGCAAAGTACTTCATAAATATTATCTCATTTTATCTTCACAGCAACCCCAGGGTAGGGAAAGAGGCAGTAGGACCTATTAATATACCCATTTTACAGAAGAAGAAACTGAAGCTGAGAAAGGTTAAGTAATTTGCCTAAGGTCATACAACTTCTAAATATATATGAAGCTGAATTTTATTTTTCTTGATGGTAGGTATAATATAGTATCCAGTTCCCCATGGTAGGAATTTAATAAATGCATGCAAATTGATTCTGTTCCTCAACTTCTACATCTGTGAAATGAAAGAGTGGGGCTCTGAGATTTGTTCTAATTCTGGGGAATAATAAATCTAGGAATCTAGTATATAAATAAGATGGAGATAAATAGGTTGGTTGAAAAGTTAAGACATCCAAGGACCCAGATCCATCCAGAACTACAAAATAGAGAATAAAAATGACTGAATGGGCAAAGTATTAAGACTATGAGAGGAATGATATTGGATCAGATAGGGGAGCACCTTGCTCATCCAGAAGGCCATGATCACAGACTAAATGCAAGGGATAAGGCAACTAGAGTGCAGAAGTATATTACAAACTAGGGTAGAAAGAGGAAACAAGCTTGGAAGTCCAAACCCATAAAGAAGAAAAAATATAAGGTGAAGATTCGGGAAGGAACTGAGAATTCCATCAGATATAGAAGGACTGAAAAGATAAAGCTACCATAGACTTAAAAACTCTGACAATTTCTTAAGTGCCTACACCATGCTAGGCACTAGAGGAGATAAAGAAATAATTACAGAACATATTCTGGAGCTTTCTAAATTGTAAAAAGAAAATCTGTAGACCACCCTAAAGATCTAGTCACAACATCACAGAATCTCAAAGTTAAAATTTCTAGTCCAAATCTTAGCTGACCAAAATACTGTTTTCAATATTTTTGTCAAGATATATTCAAGTCCTTCTTGAAAAGCCTCCAATAAAACATGCTTTGTATGACTTCATACGAATAATCATTATCCTATTGCAAGGAAAGAAAGAATTTGAAACTCTAAAATTTTTAAAGTGAATGTTAAAAATATACACGAATTTGGGACATATTTAATGAATTAAATGAATATATATATATATATATATATTAAATGGAAAGCATCCAGTAATGAGGGAGGCAAGTATTTCTTAAGTAACCCACTCCAGTTTGTGATAATGCCAACCATTTGCATCCATTTCTCTAATCTCAAACCTAAGCCTACATCTTGTAATGGCCACCTATTACTCTTTGTTCTATAGAACTTTTCCAAACTGTCTTCCTCAGGATGGCCTGTCAAATATTTGTAGCTTGCTGTCCTGTCACTTATAAATGTTATCTTCTCCAGGCTATTTGTTTCACATTCCTTCAACCAATCCTCAAACAGCCTATTCTATCTTTTGTCTAATGGCAATTTTTTGAACCTAGGGATAGATATAGGCTTAATGATATATCTTCCTAAAATATGATGCCCAAAACTTAATAAAATTTTTCGGATGTAATCTTATTAGTCATAGCAGAAACACCTTTCTTTTGTTTTGACACTATATCTCCTTTCATGTAGTGTAAAATAACATTTGTTTTCCTAGTTGTCATGACACTCTCATGTTGCAAATCATCCAATTTATCTAGGCTATGCTAAGTGGATAAGGATTTTGTACAGAAGTAGGACAAGAGTTTCCAAGCAGATAAGATGCTGATCATCACTGTACCGTGTCAGGAAAAAAACAGATGAAGTTGGAGTGGAATAAGAGGGTAAAACTTAGGAATTCAAGATAAGTGAATACATTGAATCTTTCCTTTCTGATCTTTCTCAGCTGGCCTTTTGGTAGCCTTCAATCATACCAGCATACAATGAACTATTTGAATGACTAACCCCAAACAATACTGTTTTTCCTTTCAATCTATTATTTCATTACTGTGAGAATGCTTGACTTCTTCAGTGTGGACACTTGCTTTATCCACTCATTGAATTATAAGCCCATCTTATATTACAGTAACAGGTTTTTGTGAATGTGAGTGGTTGGAAAGCAAAAAATAAAACAATAACAACAAAAATCACTCCCTGGAGGTCAAGGCTCTGCTGTTGAACCTTACCAAACTAATTAGGATGGTCCTTTTTTGATAGACTTTCACCACATCCATAGTAAAAGCTATTCTAATTTGTTAGAAAGCAGGAGAAAATATGATTCATAAACAGGCTTCTATGATATGATTTTGGTGGACGATGTTAGTGGGGGCTTAAGAATGACACATTTGGCAAAGAGAATAAAGATTTCAAAATCCAAAACACTATAATATAGGAATATTCAATGTTCAGTAGAGATATGGATCTGTTAGGGGCAACCTAGTCACAATTTTCATTCTTCTTTGAGAATTTTCCAAAATCTGTCCAGCTTTGCCAGTGTGAACAAGATCAAGTCATCTGGTATACCTCACCAGAGCTGCTTTTAGGACACTGTGACTTGAAATGGAACAAACCCTCAGGAAACCGAGGTGTTAAACTCACACATTCTCTCCTGAATATACTTTATAAGACTTAGGGCCAGGCACAAGACCTCATTAGGAAAGTGTCAGAACCTTGATTGCTATTCAATTTAGAGAAATACCTCATGGCTAAGCATGATTCTTTGTGATCTTAAAAATAAGTGTAATCCTGCTTATGAAGACTAAATATAGTAATGACTATCTTCTTTGAGTTAATTTATAAATTTAATGCAATATTGATTAAAACACTCACAGAATAATAGAACTTGATGAGCCAATAGTAAAATTCAACTTATTTGTAAGAATAAGAAAGCCAGAATAACAAAGAATATACATATATCTTCATATGCATGCAATATATATGCACATACAAAATGCAGCAAAATATATATGTGCCTATACATATATGCATGCAAATTCACACATGTAAAACACAAAAATAGACACATATACATATGAATTAAATTAAATACTAGAAATTGTTTAACTTATTGTCTTTGTGTGTCAAGTACCTTCTGCAGTGCCTGGCACATGGTAGGTGCTTAATAGATGCATGGGGTTTATATGAATATTTACATATATGTATAAGTGTATATGTACTTGTGGTTCTATAGTTTTATGAATACTAATCTTATTTAATCCCAGATATTAGGTTCATTGAGGACAAGGATTATGCTTTATACTTCTCTGTTATTTTTCACTGGCTAGTAGGATCTAATTCAATTCAGTTCAGCAAGCATTTATTACATGGTTATTCTGTAGCATAGTAAAGGAGATATAAATTTAACCAACAGATGGTATTAGTAGCTATTTGCCTCTTTCTATTCACCATCCATAAAGGGCCCAGTCTTGTGAAGTTCCATGTTCACTTTGGTGGTTATATACTCCATCATATTAGGAAGAGTTTGAGGGAAACTCTCTTCCATAATCCTCAGACTGGGAACTTCAACCTTGAACTCCATCTTTTATTTATTTGTTTGTTTATTTATTTATCAATTCATTCATTTATCTCTTTGTTCATTTATTTACCTATTTTTGTGTCCACAGTCAGCTGTTTAATCTAAACAGCATGGTTAATGAGGATTTTCCCAATCTGAATAGTGTTGAGAACCACTTAATAGAAGATACTGCCTTTTCCTGATATGTTTCATCAAGATTTTGTTGCAAATCCTGTCTTAGAAATGTTATTTTGGGCAATTTACTTAACCTCTATCTCCCTCAGTTTCCTTATCTGTAAAATGAGGGTAGTAATAGCACCTACCTCCCAGAATTGATGTGAAGATTAAAAGATATGATATTACTGTGTTAAAGTGTTACATAAAATGCTAATTTTTATCATTATTTATATTGCTTTTTGGAGGGAGGAAGGAAGGGCAATTGGGGTTAAGTGACTTGCCCAAGGTCACATGGCTAGTATTAAGGTTAGAACTCAGGTCCTACTGACTCTAGGGCTGATGCTCTATTCACTGTGACACCTAGCCACCCCTATCATTATCTTTATTATTATAATGGAGTTTACCTCTCGAGTGAACAGATATATGGCATACAAGTTTTTTAAAATCGTTTATTGATATATTTTGTTTTACATTACAAATTACTAACACTTTATGAGAGAGATTTCTTGCAGCAAAGTAAAAGTTAAGAAAAATTAATACAGTTACCTCATCTAAAATACGTGTAACATTTCACTTCTGTAAGCACTCACCCTCTTTCTCTCTTTTTTAATTAACAGGAATCTATTTTCTTTCTCTCCTACCCTTCACCCCATTGGGGGGAAAAAAAAAACAAACATCTGCTAAAAAAATATGCATTGCCACAGGAAAAATTAAAAATCTCTTGGTGGCTATATCAAGAGTATGGATAGATAGATAGATACATAGATAGATAGATAGATAGATAGATAGATAGATAGATAGATAGATAGATAGATAGATAGAATATATCTATGTATCTATAGATCTATATTCATACAGAATGTAATATCTATATCTGCATGTCTATATCTATGTACCATTCTATACCATAAATCCACCATTTCTTTGCCATGGATAGAATGTTTCATTAGTCCGCAGAATCATAAAAGTTTATTGTATTGATCAAAGTTTTTACAGCTTTCAAAGTTGTTTTTCTTTATTTTTGCCTTTTGGAGGGCAATTGGGGTTAAGTAACTTGCCCAAGGTTACATGGCTAGTTTGTGTGTGTGTGTGTATGTGCGTGTGTGTGTGTGTGTGTGTGTGTGTTAAGTGTCTGAGGCTCGAGCTGAACTCAGGTTCTCCTGATTCCAGGGCCAGCGCTTTATGCACTGTGCCACCTAGCCACCCCTTCAAAGTTATTTTTAATAGTGTTGTTATAAATTGTTCTGCTCCTGCTCACTTCATGCTTCATCGGCTTATTTATAAAAGTCCTCTAAATTGCTCTTTTGTATGATATTGATGTTATTCTATATATTGTTCTTCTGGCTCTTTTTATTTGATATACTCTGCATTAATTAATAGAAATCTATAAATGATTTCAAAAGGACAAAGAAAGACAACATTTTACCTTTTCCCATTAAATTAACAAAAAGAATAGATAAAACATAATAGGATATCTACTAAATGACTACATGCTTGCAGATTTTCTTATATTCAGGCCATCCTTCAAAATATTATTTAGGTCACTCTGAAATTTTAGGAGAAACACAAATTACCACTTTTAACATGTCTCTGTCCCCTAGCTGCTTTTTCTGCAATTGGACAGAGTTTATTAAATACAACATGGTTCTTGACTAATAGTGATTAAGATTAAATTCCTATCCCATTAGACAATCCACTTATTTTAGTAGTTGTCTTTGGAAAGAACTGCTAGAATTGGAAAGTAAGCTGCTCCTCACCTGATCCCTTTATTTCTAACCAGACCTAACACGTGGTGCAATATTACATCCTGTCTGACTATCCAAAAGAAAACCAGGGTATCATGGACATTCTGCTATTTGCCTTGCCACTACTTCATACCCTTCCTCCATCTCCCCCTGGCCCTGGTCCTGATTTTCATCTCTTGCTCAGGGAAAAATTAATTAATATTACCATTTCTAGAAAGGTTATGTTGACCAGTCAAAGCTGGTCTAATTGGTTTGGGCCCAAATTCTTCAGGATGCAAAATACACCAAGGCTAACAAACTCAGAGACTGCCCATTATTCCTTTTCAGGGTCTTGTTTGAATGAAATCATATGAATTATCTCCTACTTTTCTGCTCCTCATTCCCTCTCCCCAACCTTACCTTCCTTAATCCTTATTAAATCATTTAGATTAGAATATACTTTCACTTTACTGCTCCTATAAACAATAAAGTTGCCTTCCATTGTTATTCAAATGTTTTATTTTTGAGCTGTGATAGTAATGGAATGTGGAGATTCCCCTGTATTGGGCTTGGTTTTCAAATTGATTGTATTAAAACCCAGAGCTTGTTAATCCCACCTGTGGGATGGACTTTTTGATGTGAAAAGAAAGTCCTGAACTGGGAGGAGCTGGTGACATAGATTTGGAGAGACACTAGAGAGAGGCAGAAGATCTTTTTGGAAGCAGCACCTCGTGGAGAGAGAGAGACTAAGAGAATTGCTGGTGGCCGCTTTGAATTGCCCTGGACTTTTGAGACCTGCCCCCTGAGCTGCCAAGGACTGAGGAGACATGGCTGTTTTGCTGGTACTTTGTCTGTCTGTTTTGATGTTATTTTGCCAGATTTGTCCACTGGTGAAAGACTGTCCTTTTGTTGAAGAAGTCCTGGAACCTGGCTGTTCGCTAAGAAGGCCTGCGACTGTCCTGCAGACAGAGAGTGAATACTGTCAACTGGTGAGGGACAGTACTGTTGTTGCAGGGGTCTGGAGACTGTCCTGCAGACAGAGTGAATACTGTCCACTGGTGAGGGACAGTGCTGTTGTTGCAGGGGT
>NW_027186372.1:21264905-21266950 GCF_028583685.1 Petaurus breviceps papuanus
AATACTGTCCACTGGTGAGGGACAGTGCTGTTGTTGCAGGGGTCTGGGAGCCTTTCTGTTGGTTCAGAAGCCCTGAAGAAGGATTTTCTTGTTGTATGTTTACAGAAATCCTGGGAGAGGGCTTTGCTAATGTGTTCAGGGGTTCTAGGACTGTTCTACAGACAGAGGATGAATTCATGAAGGGACTGGCAATGTATCTTATGGCCTTGCTAAGCCTTGTCTCCCCAGGAACTAAGATTGCTGAGACAAGGCATGAGACTGAGACATGGCAAGCCTCATGTCAAGATGAAGAAAAGAGCTCCATTTGGGTATTAAGTGCTGTGTTTAAACTTGATGTAACTCTGGGGTAGATTCAATTGTGATCCAGGGGTGGGGAACTTTTGACCTTGTGTTTGAAAACTAATCTCCATTTGAGAAGAGGGGCTTTGTGGTGGACTTAATTAAGGTATAGCCTAGGGGTGGAGAAGTATTTAGAACAGAGACTTTGTGATTGATTGAATGATTGGAAGGTCCTGGGGTGGGGTAGTACTTGGAGATTATTTAATCACGCTTAGTAAATGCTGTACTTTGAATGATGTCATGTTTTGATCTTCTCTGTTCTTGATTTGTCACTGAATAAAATAGAGAGCACCTATGCTGGTATTTTGAACCTGGGAAGTTGCCTTCTTTTGGTATTACATTACATGAGCCTGGAAGGGCTCTGAGCCTTCACCTGTATCTAAAACTTTTCATCTGAATTCCCCTGAACTACTGAATTCCACCTCAGGTCCTTTTTCTCCTAAGAGAAAAATCTTTATCCAACCATCATTCCCCAAATACATGCTGTATACCCTAGTAGAATGCAAGATCCCTGAGGACAGAAACTACTTCCCAGTAAAAAATTCATATTCTTAGTTGCTATCATAGTGTCTAGTGCTGATTAGGCACTAAATATATCCCTATTGTTAGATTTATCAAACAATTTTTAGATTAAAAACTCAAGTATTGATCCAAATCTATGTTCTTTTTCACTACACGAGGTATGGATGGGGGAAAGACTTCTGGTGAAGACAGGTACCATGAATGGCATGTTTTAGTTCAGTATCCTTTGACAGTTAGGGACCTCTGACTACTTCTTGACATTCAGATTATTGTTGATGGTGCACTGGAAATGGACTGAAAGATAGACCAGAATGCGTACCTCTATCAAACTCTAAATATTTCATCTCCAACCTGGAGATCTTCATTTCCTATTTCTGGTAATAGATCATATTCCTTCTGTGATTTTTGCTGTTCTTTGACTTTTCAGCTTAATACGTGGTCGTCAGTCTGAAGCACAACTCTGGTTATCAGATGGGGATAACCACAGGTTTACAGGAAGTTCAGAAAACAGTCATTGCCTTTACTAGATTGATTAACTACTAGAATACTAGATCATTAGGAAAATACTTACAAGAATGTAATACAAAATATATATCACTTTAATAATGAAGATAGTAAAGAATTCTATGTGATTAGTGCATGAGAGAGATCCAAAATAAAATATCTTGTGAGATCTGAGAAAAAAAGTTTTTGTGAACTGGGTGATCTGTGAATCTTTCCTGTGGGAGATGGCACTTGTGTTGATTCACCTTTTGAAATTACACAAAATTCATTGAAATATGAACACATAGATACCTTTACTCAATGACATTCTGATTTTTAGTATCATAGAAAACATAGGACAGGGAGATTTTTATTCATCAAGATGTTTACTACTATCTAGTGAATGTGAAAGGCAGAATCTGAATTGTGTTGCTCATAGATAATGAGATTCTCAGGATGTTTTTATTTGTGGATGATATTGTGCTGATTAGATAAAGCTCTAGAACATTACAAAGATCCATAATTACTCAAAAGTTCAATCCACCTAAGCAGATGCAGGAAAAACCAAATGGATAAAAAATGCCTACAGTCCAGGAAATAATTGTTAATAGTTGAATGGAATAGTCTTGGACTTGGTCTGTCAGTATGTGTGTATGAATATGTGTGTATATACTTATATTTATGCCTATACCTAAACCTAT
>NW_027186372.1:21271950-21292470 GCF_028583685.1 Petaurus breviceps papuanus
AGGAAGGAAGGAAGGAAGGAAGGAAGGAAGGAAGGAAGGAAGGAAGGAGGGAAGAATGAAGTTTATGAAGGAAGGAGGAAAGGAGGAAGGGAGGGGGAAAATTAAAGATCTAATGGTCACAGTCTAAGCTGGTGAAGAGAGGAAGGGTGCAAGAATAAAACCAGACTGTTCCAATTATAGATTCCTTGTGTACTAGTATTGATCATATTCCTTTTCTTTACTCATCTTCTTCCTCTGTATAAAGAAATGGAGGAAATGCATGAATATATGACAAAGAAAAAACAAAATTAGCTATCATAACCATGAATGTGACAGATGAACCTTTTCTAAAATAAAGGAGATTAGCAGAATGGCTTAGAGAGCAGAATCCAACCATATGTTGCTTACATGAAACACATCAAACGTAAAAATTCACACAGGGTTAAAATGAGGGGTAGAGAAAGACTTGCTATAATTTTGGCACATTATTTTAAAGCAAGGATGGAAAGTATGATAAAAGAAAAGGTAGTAGTAAAATAGACATAGTTGAAAAATGTGGGCTGCATCACACTTAAAGGCACTATGGATCAAGATATAATATCAATACTTATACATTCACTGAATGGCAGAGCATATAATTACTTAAAGGAAAAGTTAATAGAATTTCAATAAGAAATAGATAACAACCCATATTGGGTGGGATTCTTACTATGCCTTTTTCATACCTAAACAAATCTAACAAAAAGATTAAAAAAAAGTTAAGAATTTTAAAAATCACATAAGAACTTACAGAATTAAAAAAAAATTTAAATGACACATCTCTAGCAATTACTGAATGGGATCAGAAATCTTTATACATATATCTAAGTTCTAAGATGCACTTTTACACAAAATGACCCTGTGAAAGAGCATACAAATTCTTGAAAAAATAAAGAAAGGCATGATTAAAATTCAATAAGAATCAGAATCAATAAAGGCCTTTTTAAGAAAATACAAGCCTAAATGGAGGATAAATAATAATCCTCCAGTATATGTAAATCAAAGATAAAATAATCGAATCTAGATAATTTCACTAAATAAAATAACCCAAAACTTTTGGGTCAAAGAGAAAAAAAATTATTAGGGGAAACTTTGTAATCTTTAAACAGTTTCATTAAGGAAAGAGAAGAATGTCTTGTTTATCAAAGATTGTGCAAAAACCCAGAAAAACATCAAATCAACAACTTCAATTTAACACAAAAATTTAACACAGAAATTAAAGATATATAATTTAAAATACAGAATTGGTGCAAAATGTAGGAACTTTTTTATATAAACTAATTGATTGCTAATTTTATATAATGGGGAAGAAAACCAAATTACCATACTGAAAAATAAAAGATAATTCTCAATAATTATAATAGATTATTAGAAACTATTTTGCTTATGTTATGCTGTAAAAAATGGATAACAATCTCAAAGAATGAATATTTACTAAACTATTAAAATACACAGATTAACTGACCAACAAATAGATAATTGATGCAATTCAATGATCAAAAATGAAATTAATTCATCCACATATAAACTTACAGATCAAGAAATACCAGGACCATATGGATATGTAAATGAATTCCATCAAACAGTCAAGGAACAATTAACTCTAATAAAATAATGCATAAATTCTTTGCAAAAAAAGAGAGAAGGAAATTATCCTCTGAGATAAACATGTTATTGTTGTCCAAAGGAAGAGACAGAAAAAGGAATTTATAAAGGAATATTTTCAAAGAACCTGGATGTAAAGATCAACAATGATATGTTAACAAAGAACCTAACACAACATATTAAAAAACACCAGGACATTAAAAACAGTATGACCAAATAAACAGATTGCTAAAGCATTTATATATCACTTGTTATATGCTGGACATTGTGCTAAGTGTTCAGAATATGTATAAAAGTAAAAAAGAAAGACAGTGCCTTCCTTCAAACAGCTCACATTCCTCTTGTTAGTGTTCATCTGTCATTTTAGAAGAACAACAGCATCACAATAGTGATGTCTTGACTTGCTGGTAAATTGAATTTAAGTAAAGCAGTTCAGCACAAAATCTTCAGCCTCACTCTTTCTTCCAGAATCTTTGAATTCCAGTGGTAGAACAAAAATCAAGACTACTGGTGATGATCTGAGATGCAGTGGATGACCTTGGTGTCCTCAATGTCTGATCACGTTCCAAGCATTCCACAAGGCCTGCTTCAGGTATCTTTGTGGCTGTTGAAACAAATTGTTCTCATCTGCCCATTCTGCCAGGGGAAATTTTCACATGCTTGGGACAGACAGAATCCAACTCACTGATGGGTTTGAGGCCTGTTGTCTACCTTCAACCTGATTTAACCCATCTGCCAAGGAATCACTGAAAACTGAGCTGGAAAGTAGGAGAATAAGGAAGATAATTTGATTGGGGAAAGGTAAAGTGTTGATTTAACTGGGAGAATACTGGACTGGTATGAGTTCAAAGAAAATATGATGGTTGCTGTGAGTGCTTCGTGTAATAGAAGTTCGGAGAGGAACATAGCAGTATGCTACAAAGGTAGAAGAATTTCAAGTGTGAAAAGCCATTGGGGGCAAAAGTGGAAAGGGTGTCTATACTGAGTTTCTACCAAGAGTTCTGGGTGAGTTCATTATTAGAAAAACTATAAATAAAATTGTCCATATTCATAAGAAAAATAATAAAAATTGCACGATTCTATCAATAGATGAAATACTAATGTATGTTTAAAATATTGAATATTACTGAAATCAATGGACATAAATTTTAAAATATTTTCCCACTGTATATAAACATGTCTGTTTTCTTAACAAAAATAATTTAAAATAAATGTAACTTTATAGTTTTCTAAATATAATTATTCTTCCAGTTTTAAAATTGATTCAATGATTGCCTCTGGTTTATGCTTTCTGGATGCACTTCCATTTTTAGGGTTTCTCCTAATTTCATAGTTTTTTTCCTAAGAAATAATAATTATGCATTTAGTATTAACCCTTGATTTTTTTTTCTTTTTATTATTCTCCATGCCATCCATAGCCTTGTCTATCTCATGCCCAATTTTTCAATGAATACTTCAAGAAAGTCCTACTGAAAATCATGACCATAAATCTATATCATTCGTTTGCAAGTATAGTGTGCTATCAAACTTTACCACACTTAAGGAACAGAGATGCAATTGAGAAATATATAACTACATATATTAGCTCTTCCAACATAACTGTAAGAAGACACTCAAGCAGCTTAGAAAATGAAAAGTGAAGTAGAAATGAAAAACAAAGTCTGTTCTCTCTCACCTTCAAAAAAAAAAAAAACCAAGGTAACTGTTTTTGTCCAAATTTAAAACTTAAAGAAACATCTACTGAGTCATATCTCCAGGGTCTTTGTCATTTCTGTACATTTCATAATCTCACTTTAAATATAACAGGAAGAATGGAGTAAGGCATTCTCTACCTGTCAGAAATACAGTTACTGGGCTGGGATTTTTTTTTCTGTTTAGGAAGTAGATGTTTATGAATAATACATATGACAAAATTTCCTCATATATCAAAACATATCTTTATCTAGAATCAAAGGCTCAAGACTGTTGCTTAATTAAATTCATGAGTTTGCTGTTACTCATAGCAGCTCTATTTCCTCTATAATTTCACTGTTGCTATTATTCCTATGTTATATTATATATTATGAAAATGTACAGATTGACATTAATTATAGCATTAGAAAGAAGAAAAATATATAATTCTTGAAACAGCAGCAGGAAATGGAATAAACATTTATGTAGTGCCTATTATGTGCCAAGCGTTTTGAATTTTCTGTTGATGTGAATGCTACATTAAGCAAATTATTTGACCTCTTTCCCTATTTCCTCATATGTAGAATGAATTTAATAATATTGCCTTTACAGAGAAAAATATATTAGACAATACAGAGTGAGGCACTCTAATATTGGGAGTGAGGTAACTTACCTCAACCAAGAGAGAGTCCAGGATCTCATCAAAGGGGGTGCTCCCTAAAATCAATATTGTAGCAAGCTGCGGGTAAGGACATGATGAAGACTGCCTACTTTTCAGATGTTGGCTTCTTCCCAAGGTCTATTCATTCAGCAACCTAATGTGGGATTAGCATCTTCCAACTTCTATCTCAAAGCTGAAGCCAGAAGCACTTAAAGTCTGAAGAGGCTCTGATACAAAGAAGACAGACTCACAGAACACTCAAAGAAGAGTAAAGAGCTCCCTTCACTCCCATTGTTTTCCAGCTCTACCCTGACCTTCACACAGGCACAGATGTCATTGATCTCCACCAATGAAGAAAGACTTCTATGCAAACAGACATTGAGGAAACAGATATCGTACTACCCTACTAATTTGCAACCTGTTTAAGGAATGGAAAGATTTTACTTCTTTGTATCCTTGATAGAGTTCCTTGTACATAGTAATCAATTAATGATTATTGACTTAATTTGATAATAAAATTGCAAACACAAAAACAAACCGCACTAAAAATCTTTTGGGAAGTGATGAAATTCATTTAGAATTGACTTTTGATTTGATATTTCTTCCTTCCACTGTTATTTAAAAATATATTTTTAAAATGTTATCAAGGATATTCTTCTGAATAAAAAGTATGTTGAGGGGGTAGAGTCAAGAAGGTGGAAAGGAAGAAGTAACTTTTCTAAGATCCTCCATGAATACTGTCACTAAATTTTAAAAAGCGAATCTGAACATATTTAAGAGTGACAGAATCAATTGGGAGATGGAGCGTAGCAGAATCCAGCCCAGAAAAGTGTGCAGGTAGGTCTGAGCAGGGGAAGGATGGTTGCACTAGTGCAGACTAGAGAGCAGACTACAGCAGAGCAAGAAGGAGCTCCTAGCCAGCAGACTCACCCACCCCAAGGGCGATTAACAACCATCTCAGAACAGAACAGGAGGAACAGTCGGAGCTAGGTAAGAAAAAACACAAGGCCCTCAGAAGGGAAAGCAGCTTTCCTGGGGCTATCAGTCCATAGCCTAGGAGTTTAAAAATCATCTACCCGAATTTCCAGAAGCCAAGATGCAAAGTAGATGAGCCCTGGCTGCTCCAGTTCCCCCTCCCTGACCCAGAAAACACAGACATAAATGTCTCACCCTGAGTAAAATCCTGAAATAGTGGAAATAGCCTCAGGCTTAGGAGTCACTGTGAAAGGGTGCAACTGAGGCAGTAAGGAGTCTGAAGTGAAGGGTGGGAGGGGTCCCAACAAGCCCCACAACAATGGACCAGCAGGAGATCCAGAAGCCCAGGGTGGTGGAGCCAGAAAGCACTAACAACACAAGCCCAGGTGGGCCTTAGCACCACCCGAGGAATATGTGGATACCAGCTCTGCTGGCTGCCAGCTCTGTAGCCCAGGGGCATAGAGGCAGAAATCTTAAGAGGCCAGATCACTCCTCCCCCAAAGATTACTCTGTGAGGCTCAGGGTAACTCAGGAGAAACACTGAGAGTCCTGGCCTTGGCCTCAGTCTAGACACCCAGAGGCTACAGCACACAAACTCAACAATCAGGCACCTAGCTCCCAGCCTGAGAAGCTTAGGTCAGAGCCCTCTGTACCCCAGAACTTTAGAGAGGGTAGGTGTGATAGATATCTGGAGAAAACTGAATGGGGATAAAAAGAAATATATCTTTCTCTCAATGGTACATGACACATACGCAAAAATCAACCATGGACTAGGACATCATAATCTCATAATTCAGTGAAGAAAGGCAGAAATATTGAATGCATCATTCTCAGATCATGATGCAATAAAAACAATATGCAATAAAGGGCCATGGAAAGACTGACTAAAAACGAATTGGAAACTAAAGAATTTAATCCTCAAGAATGAGTGGGTCAAGCAAGAAATTCTAGAAACAATCATTAACTTCATTCAAGAGAATGACAATAATGAGACAACATACCAAAATTTGTGGGATGCAGCAAAGGTGGTTCTTAGGGGAAGTTTTATATACCTGAGTGCATACATGAAAATATTAGAAAAATAAAAGGAGGTCAATGAATTGGGCGTGAAATTGAAAAAGCTAGAAATAGAACAAATTGAAAATCCCCAATTAAAGACTAAAATAGAAATCATGAAAACCCAAGAAGAGATTAATAAAATTGAAATTAAGAAAACTATTGAATTAATAAATAAAACTGGGGCAGCCAGGTGGCTCAGCGAGTAAGAGCACCAGCTCCAGTGTCAGGATGACCTGGGGATCAAATCTGGGCTCAGATACTCAACCCCACACCCAGAAATAACTGGCCCTGTAACCTTGAGCAAGTTACTTAACCCCGATTGCTCTAAAAATAAATACATAAGTAAATAAATAAAACTAAGATCTGGTATTATGAAAAAAAAACAATAAAATTTATAGACAGCCAATATGATAAAAATAGAAGTAAGAAAATCAAATTATGAGTGTCAAAAATGAAAAGGGTGAATCTACCTCCAATGAAGAGGACATTAAAACAATAATTAGGAATTATTTTGCCAAATTGTATGCACATGAATTTGACAATCAGTGAAAATGATGAATATGTACAAAAATATAAGTTTCCCAGGTTAACTGAAGAGGAAGTAAATTACTTAAATAACCCCATCTCAGACAAAGAAATTGAACAAGCCATCAGTGAACTCTTTAGGAAAAATCTCCAGGGCCAGATGGATTTACTAGTGAATTCTATCAGTCATTTAAAGAACAATTTATTCCAATATTCCATAAACTATTTGGGGAAATTAGTGAACGAATCCTGCCAAATTCTTTTTATGACACAAACATGGTACTGATACCTAAATCAGGAAGAGATAAAAATGGGAAAAAAAATTATAGACCAATTTCCCTCATGAATATATATGAAAAAATTTAAATAAAATATTAGCAAAAAGACTACAGCAACTTATGACAGTAATAATCAATTTGATGAGGTAGGATTTATTCTGGGAATGCAAGAACGGTTCAATATCCGGAAAACTATCAGTATAATTGATCATATCAACAATAAAACTAGCAAAAACCACATGATTATCTCAATAGATGCAGAAAATGCCTTTGACAAAATGCAAGATCCATTCCTATTAAAAACACTAGAAAGTATAGGAATAAATGGAGTCTTCCTTAAAATAATAAGTAGTATCTATTTAAAGCCATCATCAAATATTATATGTAATGGGGATAAGCTAGAAGCATTTCCACTAAGATCAGGGGTGAAACAAGGATGTCCATTATCACCACTCTTATTTAGTCTGGTACTAGAAATGTTAGCAATAGCAATTAGAAAAAAAGAAATCAAAGGAATCAAGTTAGGCAAAGAGACTAAACTATCAATCTTTGCAAATGATAAGATGATATACTTAGAGAATCAAGTAAAAAAAACTACTTGAGAGAACAAATAAATTTGGCAAAGTTGCAGTATATAAAATAAACCCACATAAATCCATGGCATTCCTATATATTTCTAATAAAATCCAAAAAAAAAGAGGTAGAAAGAGAAATCCTATTTAAAATTACTGTAGACATTATAAAATATTTGGGAATCTACCTGCCAAAACAAACCCAGGACCTATATGAATAAAACTGCAAAACACTTTTCACACAAATAAAGTTAGATCTAAGTAATTGGAAAAACATCAGTTGCTCATGGCTGGATCAAGCTAATATAATAAAAATGATAATTTTCCTAAATTAAATTACCAATCAATCTACCAAAAAATTACTTTATAGAGCTAGAAAAAATAGTAACAAAATACATTTGGAAGAACAAAATGTCCAGAATATCAAGGTTATTAATGAAAAGAAATACCAGGGAAGGTGGCCTACTCATACCAGATTTTAATCTGTATTATAAAATAACAGTCATCAAAACTACTTGGTACTGGCTGAGGAATAGATTAGTGGATCAATGGAATCGAGTGGGTACATGTAACTCCGCAGTCAATGACTATAGTAATCTACTGTTTGATAAACCCCAAAACACCTGTTTGGGGGATAAGAACTCACTATTTGACAAAAATCTGCTGGAAAAACTGGAATATAGTAAGACAGAAACTAGACATAGACCATTGTAATGGGAATGCAAATTTGGAAGATCTTCCCTGCCCCTAGGCTAAAATGCACCTGAAGCCTAGGGAGGGAGGCTTGTTTTTCAGTAGATACTTCTTGATTGGCCAGTGAGTCAATAAGGTTGTTACATTCTCTGAGCCAGGAGAAGGCTATATAAGCCCTGATGTGTAGCTTTGTTTTGGGACTCACTTTGAGAAGTGTTCTGTGATTTGATCTGAATTCTGGGAGTCCCCTGGTTTTGAAAAACCCAGATGCTGATTTGTTATGGATGTAATGGTTGGACAGTTTGGAAATCTGTCTACTTGATCTGTTTCTGTCTTGATAATTCTGCCTGTATACTTTGAGGTTCGGGGTGCTGACCTTTTTCCCCTGAACAAGGTAAACGATATATGTCTGACTCATTAAAGTAAGCTTGTTAACACATTTTGAGTTGCTTTCCTTTATCAAAGCATATCCAAGAACCTGTGTGAGCAGCAAACCCTGAGGACGTGCTTGGGGTGTTTGCTGCTACAACCATTTATCTAACACCATGTATCAAAATCAAGTCTAAATGGGTGTATGATCTACGTATAAAAGCTGATACTGTAAGCAACCTGGGAAAGCAATGAATAGTTTCCCTGTCAGATTTATGGAGAGGGGAAGACTTTATGACAAAACAAGAAATAGAGATCATTATAAAATGCAAAATGGATAATTTTGATTACATTAAATTGAAAAACTTCTCTACAAACAAAGCCAATGTAACCAAGATTATGAGGGAAGTGGAAAATTGGGAAAGAATTTTTACAGCCAATCTCTCTGATAAAGGTTTTATTTCTAAAATATACAGAGAATTGAGTCAAATCTATAAGAATACAAGTCATTCCCCAATTGATAAATAGCCAAAGTATATGAACAGGCAGTTTTCAGAGGAGGAAATTAAAGATATCTATAAGCATATGAAAAAAATGCTCTCATTCACTGTTGATGAGAGAAATGCAAATCAAAACAACTCTGAGGTGCCAAATCTCACGAGTCAGATTGGCTAAGATGGCAAAACAGGAAAATGACAAATGTTAGAGAGGATGTGGAAAAATTGGAACATTGTTGGTAGAGTTGTGAACTGATTCAACTATTCTGGAGAGCAATCTGGAACTATGACAAAAAGGCTATAAATAAATTCATATTCTTTGCTTCAGCAATAGCACTTCTAGGGTTGTATCCCAAAGAGATCATAGAAGTGGGAGGAAGATCTATATGTACAAAAAATATTTATACCAGCTCTTTTTGTGGTGGCAAAGAATTGGAAATTAAGGGGATGCCCATCAATTGTGAACTAAACAAGTTGTGGTATATGAATGTAATGTAATGCTAGTGTGCTATAAGAAATGAGGAGCAGATAGACTTCATATTTACCTGAAGAGACTTATACAACCTGACGCTGAGTGAGAAGAGCAGAACCAGGAGGAATCTGTACATGATTAGAGATAAAATGTATGTGTGACAACAACTTTGATAGACTGGACTTTTCTCAGCAATGCAGGGTTATAAGACAACTCCAAAAGACTAATGACGTAGAGAGATGTCTACATTCAGAGAAAGAACTAGAAAGAATAGTGTTTGAATGCAGATTGAAGCAAATTGCCTGCTCCCTTTCTTTTTCTTGTTTGGTTTTGTTTCCTCTTTTGCATTGTTCATTCCATCTGCTATAATCCTTCTTTATAACCTGATTAATGTCTAATGTGGAATTATTTGCAGATCCTGTACTTGATTGCATGTCTCCATGAGGGTGGGGAAGAGACGGAGGGGGAGAAAATTTGAAACTCAAGGGATTGTGGAATTGAATCTTGTAAATTAGAAGTAAACAAACAAATTAATAAAGACAAAAAAAATTTAAAAAGAACTACATTGAGAAAATGCCTCCCAAAAATTTAAAATCATGTACAAACTTTGTAACCCATTTTTTAAAATTTTTATTTTACAACATTCAGTTCCACAGTCCTTTGAATTTCATTTTTTCTCCCTCTCCCTCCCCCACCCCCCCCATCATGGTGGCATACACTTGAATATAGGATCTATACATATCTTCACTTCAATCATTAGTCATATTGTACAGAAGGATTATAACAGATGGAATAATCTGTGAGAAAGAGGAAACACAGCAAAACAAGAAAAAGAAAGAGAGCAAGTTGTTTCTTTCACTCTGCAATCAGACTCCACAAATCTTTTCTGGATGTGAGCATCTCTTCCAGTCATGAGTCTTTTGGAGTTATCTTAAAACCTTACATTGCTTACAGGGACCCAATCTATTGATGTTGGTCATCATGCATACGTTGTGACTGTGATTGTGTATAGATTTCTCCTGGTTCTGTTCTTCTCACTCAGCAACAGTTTATTTAAGTCTCTCCACATTATTGTGAAGTCCATCTGCTCCTCATTTCTTATAGCATAGTAGTATTCCATTACATTCATATACCACAACTTGTTCATCCATTGCCCAATTGATGGGCATCCCCTTGATTTCCAATTCTTTGCCACCAAAAAAAAGAGTTGCTTTAAATATTTTTTTACATACAAGTTCTCCTCCCACTTCTCTGATCTCTTTGGGATATAACCCTAAAAGTGGTATTGCTGGGTCAAAGGGTATGCACTTATTTATAGTCCTTTGGCCATAGTTCCAGATTGCTCTCCAGAATGACTGGATCAATTCACAACTCCACCAACAATGTATTAGTGTTCCAATTTTTCCACATCTTCTCCAGCATTTATCATTTTCCTATTTTGTCATCTTAGCCAATCTGACTGGTGAGGTGTGGTACTTAAGAGTTGTTCTGATTTGCATTTTTCTAATCAATAGCAATTTAGAACATTTTTTCATATGCTTATAGATATATTTAATTTCATCTTCTGAGAACTGCCTGTTCATATCCTTTGACCATTAGTCAATTGGGGCATGGCTTGTGTTCTTATAGATTTGACTCAATTTTTTGTATATTTTAGAAATGAGGCCTTTATCAGAGACATTGGTTGTAAAGATCCTTTCCCTATTTCCCACCTCCCTCTTAATCTTGGGGACATTGGCTTTGTTTGTACAGAAACTTTTCAATTTAACATAATCAAAATTGGGCATTTTGCTTTTATAATGCTTTCTAATTCTTGTTTCATCATAAAGTCTTCCCCTCTCCATAGATCTGACAGTTGAACTTTACCTTGCCCTCCCAGATTGTTTACACTATCAGCTTTTGTATCTAAATCATGCACCCATTTAGACTTGATTTTGGTGTATGGTGTTAGATATTGGTCTACGCCCAATTTCTGCCATACTATGTTCCAGTTTTCCCAGCAGTTTTTGTCAAATAGTGTGTTCTTATCCAAAAAACTGAAGTCTTTGGGATTATCAAACAGGAGACTGCTAAATTCATTGGCTGCAAGGTCTTCTGTTCCCCGTCTATTCCATTTGTCCATTACTCTATTCCACAGTCAGTACCAAATAGTTTTGATGACTGCTGCTGTGTAATACATTTTAAAATCTGGTATTGCTAGGCCACCTTCCCTAGCATTATTTTTCATTAATTTCCTTGATATTCTGGACATTTTGTTTTCCAAATGAATGTTGCTACTATTTTTTCTAGCTTTACAAAGTAATTTTTTGATTGATTGGTATAACACTAAGTATATAACTTAATTTAAGAAAATTATCATTTTTATTATATTAGCTTGACCCAGCCATGAGCAATTCATGTTTTTCCAATTAGTTAGTTCTGACTTTATTTTTGTGAGAATTGTTTTGTAATTGTGTTCATATAAGTCCTGGGTTTGTTTTTGACAGGTAGATTCCCAAATATTTTATGATGTGTATAGTAACTTTAAATGTTAAACTTAACTCTTTCTACCTCTTCTGTTGGATTTTGTTAAAGATACATAGGAATGCTGAAGACTTATGTGGGTTTATTTTATATCCTGCAATTTTGGCAAATTTGTTTATTATCTCAAGTAGTTTTTTACTTGATTCTCTAGGATTTTCTAAGTACATCGTCATATCATCTGCCAAGAGTGATAGTTTAGTCTCTTCTTTGCTTAATTGGATTCTTTCAATTTCTTTTTCTTCTCTTATTGCTACTGCTAACATTTCTACTACCAAATTGAATAAGAGGGGTAATAGTGGACATCCTTGTTTCACCCCTGATCTTATTGAAAAAGCTTCTACTTTATCCCCATTACATATAATACTTGCTGATTGTTTTAGGTAAATGCTACTTATTATTTTAAGGAAGACTTCATTGATTTCTATACTTTCTAGTGTTTTTAATAAGAATGGGTGTTTTATTTTGTCAAAAGCCTTTTCTCTGTCCATTGAGATGATCATGTGATTTCTGCTAGTAGGTTGTTGATGTACTCAATTATACTGATAGTTTTTGTGATATTGAAAAACCCTTGTATTCCTGGAATAAATCCTACCTTATCCAAGTGTTTTATTCTAGTGATGAGTTGCTGTAGTCTTTTTGCTTATATTTTATTTAGAATTTTTGCATCTATATTCATAAGGGAAATTGGTCTATAATTTTATTTCTCTATTTTATCTCTTCCTGATTTAGGTATCAGTACCATATTTGTGTCATAAAAAGAATTTGGTAAGACGCCTTCTACTCCAATTTTCCCAAATAGTTTGTAAAGTATTGAAGTCAATTGTTCTGTAAATGTTTGGTAGAATTCACTAGTAAAGCCATCTGGTCCCGGATACTTTTTCGTAGGGAGTTCATTGATGGCTTGTGCAATTTCTTTTTCTGAGATGGGGTTATTTAAGTGGTTTACTTCCTATTCACTTAGTCTGGGCAGCTTATGTTTTCTTAAATATTCATCCATTTCACTAAGATTGTCAAATTTATGTGCATAAAATTGGGCATAATTATTTCTGATAATTGCTTTAACGTCCTCTTCATTGGAGGTAGATTCTCCCTTTGTGTTTTTAATATTTGCAATTTATTATTTTCTTTCTTTTTATTATCTTGACTAAAGGTCTATCAATTTTATTGTTTTTTTAATAATACCAGATCTTAGTTTATTTATTAAGTCAATAATTTTCTTAAATTAAATTTTATTAATCTCTCCTTGGATTTTCATGATTTCTATTTAATCTTTAATTGGGGATTTTCCATTTTTTTCTTTTTCTAGTTTTTTCAATTGCGTGCCCAATTTATTGACCTCCATTTTCTCTATTTCATTTATGTATGCATTCAGTGATATAAAACTTCCCCTAAGAACTGCTTTTGCTGTATCCCACAAGTTTTGGTATGTTGTCTCATTATTGTCATTCTCTTGAATGAAGTTACTGATTGTTACTATAAGTTCTTGTTTCACCCACTCATTGTTTAGGATTTAGTTATTTAGTTTCCAATTAGTTTTTAGTCTGTCTTTCCATGGCCCTTTATTGCACCTTATTTTTATTGCATCATGATGTAAGAATGATGCATTTCAAATTTCTAACTTTCTGCATTGAATTGTGAGTTTATGATGTCCTAGTACATGGTCAATTTTTGTATATGTGCCATATACCTGTAAGAATAAGGTATATTCCTTTTTATCCCCATTCAATTTTCTCCAGAGAACTACCATTTCTATCTTCTCTATGATTCTATTTACCTCCTTAACTTCTTTCTTATTTATTTTGAGATTAGATTTATCAAGTTCAGAGAGGGGGAGATTGAAGTCCCCCACTAGTATGGTTTTGCTATCTATTTCTTCCCCTAACATCCTTAATTTCTCCTATAGAAATTTGTATGCTATACCATCTGGTACATAGATGTTTAGTAATGATATTTCATTCTCGATGGTGCCTTTTACCAGTATATAGTTTCCTTCCTTATTCTTTTTAATTAGATCTATCTTTGTTTTTGCTTTATCTGAGATAAGAATTGCTACCCCTGCTTTTTTTTTTTTTACTTTAGCTGAGGCATGATGTATTTTACTCCAACCTTTTACCTATACCCTATGTGTTTCCCCCATTTCAGAATTGTTTCTTCTGAACAGCATATTGTAGGATTATATTTTTTGATACATTCTGTTATCCACCTCCATTTTATGGGAGAGTTCATTCCATTCATGTTCACAGTTATGATTACTATCTCTTTCTTTCCCACCACCCTATTCCCTCCCCTTTTTATGCTTTTAATTTTCTCATCTTCTCCCTTTCCCTCCTTACAAGTATTCCTTTGACCACTACCTCCCTCAATATTCCCTTCTTATCAGCCCCCCTCCCTTTTCCTCCCATTCTCCCTTACTTCTTCCCTCCCTTCTAACCACCTTCTCCTATCGTAGCCCTTCCCCTCTCCTACTGCCTGTAGGATATGGTAGATTTTTCTACTTAATGTAATATGTTATTTCTTCCTCAAACCAAGATTGACAAGAAGAGATATCATGCAATGCTCCTCTCCCTCCCCTCTTTCCCTCTATTATGATTTGTTTTGTGTCTCTTCTTGATAGATTCCTATGCTTAACTGGTTGTTTTATTCCCTAGTTGCACCAGTACCAATGACAGAAACACTCATATGATGCTCATCTCCCTCCCTTCTTTCCCTCTACTATATTGTTTTTGTGCCTGCTTGTGTGGCATAATTTTCCCTTTTATGCTTCATTCTTTTCTCTTCTTTCATTGAAGTCCATTTGAAGCCCTTAATAAGGATTTTTTTAATCATCATTTTCTGTAATTTATACCCACACCCTCTGTTTGTCTACAAACAGTTTACTCTTACTAAATAACAGGGTGTTTTCATATGTGTTTTCCTTATTTAACTTCTATGTCTCTCTTCCATCTTGTAATTAGAGGTTGAGTTTGCCATTGAGCTCTGCCTTCTCCTCAGGAAGATCTGGAAATCTGTTATATCATTGAATGACCATCTCCTTGCCTGTAAGAATATGTTCAGTTTTGCTGCATAGGTGATCCTTGGTTGTACTCGGAGCTCCTTTGCCTTGCAAAAAAACATATTCTAGTTGCTCCAATCTTTTGCCAGATCCTGTGCTATCCTCACATGTGGTTCTGTGATTTTTGAATTGTTTTCTTCTGGCTGCTTGTAGTATTTTATCCTTTACCTGAGAGTTCTATAATTTGGTTACAACATTTCACAGGCTTTTCAATTTGGTATCTCTTTCAGGAGGTGACTGGCGGATTCTCTTGATTTCTATTTTACACTCTGGTAAAATATCTCAGGGCAGTTTTCCTTGATGAGCTCTTGGAAGATGTTGTACTGTAATAGTAATGGCATTTAAAGATTTCCCTGTATTGGCTTGGTTTTTGGTTTGATTGTGTTAAAACCCAGAGCTTGTTAATCCCACCTGTGGGATGGACTTGTTGAAGTAAAAAGAAAGTCCTAAACTGGGAGAAGCTGGTGACAGTAGTTTGGAGAGACACAAGAGAGAGGCAGAAGAAAATTTTTGGAAGCAGCACCCTCATGGAGGCAGAGAGAGACTGAGAGGATTTCTGAGGGCCACGTTGAATTGCCCTGGACTTTTGAGACCTGCCCACGGAGCTGCCAAGGACTGAGGAGACATGGCTGTTTTGCTGGTACTTTGTCTGTCTCCTTTGATGTTGTTTTGCCAGATTTGTCCACTGATGAAAGACAGTCCTGTTGTTGCAGAAGTTCTAGAATCTGGCTGTTGGCTAAGAGCTCCTGAGACTGTCCTGCAGACAGAGTGAATACTGTCCACTGGTGAAGGACAGTGCTGTTGTTGCAGGGGTCTGGGAACCTTTCTGTTGGTTCAGAAGCCCTGAAGAAGGATCTTCTTGTTGTATCTTTACAGAAATCCTGGGAGAGGGTTTTGCTAATATTTTCAGGGGTCCTAGGGCTGTTCTGCAGACAGAGGATGAATTAATGAAGAAACTGGCAATGTATCTTGTGGCCTTGCTAAGCTTTGTCTTCCCAGGAACAAAGATTGCTGAGAACTTGCCTAGTGTCAAGATGAAGAAAAGACCTTCATTTGGGTATTAAGTGCTGTGCTTAAACTTGTTGTAACTCTGGGGTAGATTCGATTGTGATCCAGGGGTGGGGAACTATTGACCTTTTTGTGTTCTATGATTGAACAAATGAATGTCTTTTACTTATGATTGGAAACTAATCTCCATTTAAGAAGAGGGGCTTTGTGATGGACTAAATGAAGGTACAGCCTAGGGGTGGAGTATTATTTAGAACAGGGACTTTGTAATTGATTGAATGAATGTAAGGTCCTGGGGTGGGGTAGTACTTGGAGATTATTTAATCACACTTAGTAAATGCTGTATTTTGAATGATGTCATGTTTTGATTCCCTCTGTTCTTAATTTGTCACTGAATAAAATGGAGAGCACCTATGCTGGTATTCTGAACCTTGGGAAGTTGCCTTTCCTTGGCATTACATTACATCTCCAAGCTCACTTTTTCATCATGATTTTTCAGTAGGCCTATGATTCTCAGATTCTATGATTTCTTCTGGATCTGTTTTCCACATCAGTTATTTATCCATTGACATATTTTACCTCTTTTTCTAATTTTTCATTCTTGATGTTTTGATTGACTGACTCTTGGTTCCTCATAAAGTTATTCACTTCAATTTGGTTGATTCTAGTTTTTAGTGAATTATTTTCCTCAGTTAGTTTTTGAAGCTCCTTTTTCATATTACACATTTTTCTTTTTAAGGAGCTCTTTTCTTCATTGTAATGTTTTTCTAATTTTACAATTTTGATTTTGAAAGAATTATTCATTTTATCTCTCTAATTTGGTTTTTAAAGCCTTCTTTGAGCTGATCAAAAATGCCTTCTGTGCTTGAGACCAGTTTCCTCTGATTTTGGTTCCTCCCTCTTACAATAGTTGGACTCCAGAGTCTTTGTCTTTGTAGTCTGCTTGTTATGCATTTTGAGGCAGGGCCCTAGCCACACCCTTCCTTTAGGGTTCCCAAGCCTTCACTGTTTAAAGTTTTGCTTTGGGGCTGTAATTACTATGTTTTCAGTGTCAGAGGGGGGAATTAGAGCAGCTGGGGTTCACTCTGCCACCCTGGTCTATAAAGGTACAGATAGGGGCTTTTTAAATTTCCAGGCTGTGGGTTGGTAGTCTCAGGAATAGCTGCTGCCACTCCAGGGGCCTTGCATTTCTTTCTTAACCAGCTCCATCCAGTTCCAGCCCTGCAGTGATAGGCCTGGCAATGGCCCTTGCAGTTGGTGGGTCAACTTGCCACCACATTGTTCAGGTCTCATCAGGGCCTCTGCATGCCCCAGCATCAAGGCCTCTGTGCCAACTCCCATCATCTTCTGGGCCTCTGCTGTAACCCATTTTCTACAGAGGCAAATTGAATCATAGGATTGTAGAGTAAGAATGAGCCACGAAGACCATTTAGTTCAACACATGCCTAAATAAGAATCCCTGAATAAGGATGCAACATATCTACATATTTCAAAGTACCTTAAAAGGGGGTATCTAGTCTTTTCTGGAAGACTTCCAGTGATGAAGATTACAATATATTTCTAGGCAGCCTGTACCATTCTATTTTGAAACAGCTCTAGTTACTAGGAAATTATGCTTATATCAATCTGAAATTTTCCACTTTATGGTTTACACTGATTGCTCCTATGGGTCAAGCACTATGCCCAACAATGAATATTCAAGTCAATGCAAACAACAAAAAAACACTAAACAAATAATAAAAACAGTCCCTGCTGTAAAGTATCTCACAGTCTAATAGGAGAGATAACATGCAAACATCTATGTAGAAAAAAGAAACTGAACATAGTCTGAAAGGGGAGGAACTAAATTTAAGGGTGACTAGGAAAGTTTTCTTTGAGGTATGTGAGAAGCCTGAGAAACTGAGAGTGGAGATTAAAATAGAGAGACCTTCCAGAGAAAGGAAATAGCGGGTAAAAAGGCTTGAAGTCAGGAAGTGAATGTCATGAGTAAAGAATTGCAAGGAATGCAGAGTCACTGGATCACAAAGCATGTAGAAGGACATCAAAAAGCACAAGGGCAAGTTCATATCCATAGGGCACTGAACCGGAGGCCTACCACATTGTCAATGAACTACAATTACTTTTACAATCCTATCATACAATAATTTCTGGATTCATCTGATTGTATTATGATTTAATCCATTTTATTTACAATAATAGTGTGAAATATTTTATCAAAAACTTTATTTAAATTAAACATTTCCACAACACTCTTTCCATCTACTATGTTATGAATCCTGAGGGGGAAAAATAGGAAATGAGCTTAATCTGTCACGACCTATTCTTGATAAAGCCATGAGTCTTTAAAATCACAACTTTCTTGTCTAGATGTTTACCAGATATCTGTTTAATAATTCATTCAAGAATGTTACTAAGATTTAAAGTCAAGGCAAATTTCTCTCCTTTGTTGATCTTCCTTTATCTCCCAGTATTGCTTTGAATAAATTATTAAAATTGATAAACCCTGAACTATACTGATTGAAAAGAAGAGAACAGAAAATTAAATCAATAAAATAGTTAATGAGCAAGGTGAAATCTCAGCAAAGCCAGAAAAAAAAGAGAATAATTAGAACACATTATGTATAGTTTTATATTAACAAAGCTGAGAATACAAAAGTTGCAGAGGAATAGTATCAAAATATAAAATATCCAAATTATCAGAAGACTAGATACAAATCTTAAATCACCTTATTTCAGAAAATGAAATAGGTCTAACTACAAAGGAACTAAAAAAGAAAAAAAAAATCTTGGTCCTGACAAATTCACAAGAAAATTCTACAAACATTTAAAAACAGATGGCACCCATATATCCCAAATTATAACTGAAATTGAGAAATAATCCCACAAAAATTTTTGTTGAGATAGGTATAGTACTAATAAACAAGCCAAGGAAAAATAAAACATGGAAAGAAAATTATAGGAAAATTATAGAAATTTATTGAAGAAATTATTCATTAGAAAAAAGTGGAATTTATAAAAGGGCTGAAAGTTTTGTTCAATATCAGGAAAATATTCAACATAATTATATTAAAAAACAAAATACCCAATACTCTTTTTTTATAGAAAAAATCTTTGACAAGGTACAGTATTCCTTTTTCCTATTTTTTTAAAGTATAATCATAGATTGATCTTTTCTTAATATCATAAAATGCACTTATATAAAACCAAAAGTAAGACTTACATGCAGTGGGATTGCAGTAGAACCTTTTCAAATAAACATATGAGCAATGTAAGGATGCCCACCTTCCCCACCATTATTTGATTTAATTCTGGAAATGCTAGCAATAGCAATAAATCAAGAGAAAGGAATTAATGAAATAAAGACAGGTAAAAAAAGGAGATAAAACCATCCTTGTGTGCTTATCTATGACGGTTTCTTGCAAAATTCCAGGGAACCAACAAACATACTAACAGAAAATTTATAGTTTCAGCAAAGTTGTCTGGAAAAAAATAAATCAACAAAAATCAACAGCATTTCTATATGATAATATGACACAAAAAGCAATAATAGAAAGGGAAATTCCACTCCAAATTAACACAAAATACCTAAACTATTGTAGTACAAACGCAGTATTCACAGCACCAATGGCAATTTTGAATATGCCAGCACAGTTCTGAATTATAAAACATAATAGATTTTCCACATAGAAAACAGAAGCAAAACATTTATTCAGACACCAGAAAGTCAAATCCCAACATCAGGAAACTGAATTCATCGTAACAACAAAGTTAATACGCTATAAAAAACACATCAGGGAGCCACATCATCCTTTAGCCTTCCCACAAACACTTACAAGCCTAGCTGTCTGCTTGTCTTTGTCCTCTCTCTCCCACCATGCTAGTTTCTCTGACTCTCAGCTTCCTATGGGCTCTTCTCCACACTTTAGCAAGTTCCTCCCACCGCTGGATCAATGTGATTATATTCAGCCTAATATTAGGAGGCAGGGAGATCTTCAAAGCAAATAAGATCTTCAAATTACCTTAGGCCTATTAAGGGCCAAGGAACACCTTTAATTTTCCATTAACATTACAGATATCTGGGGATCAACCTGCCAAAGCACATAAAAATTATTGTGGAGATCATTGTAAAGGCCTCCTTAAAGGAATTAAATAAAACAGTTCCTGACTAGTACTTGCAAATACAATACAATACAAAAAAAAAAAAAGACAATAGCACCAAAATAATTTCACACTTTTAATGTTACACCAATCAAATTACAAAGAGGATATTTTATACAAACTTGATAAAAACATTTTAAGAATCATTTGGGAAATAAACAAAGATCTAGAATATTAAGGCAAATAATGAAAATAAGAAAGGATGAAGAAAAAGTAGCAGAACCTCAAGACTTCAGACAATACTATAAAGCAGCAGTCACCAAAACAGTTTGATATTGGTAGGGGAGAGAAGGAGAGAGAGAGAGAAAGAGAGAGACAGAGAGAGAGACAGAGAGAGAGAGACAGAGACAGAGACAGAGACAGAGACAGAGACAGAGAGACAGA
>NW_027186372.1:21292870-21330249 GCF_028583685.1 Petaurus breviceps papuanus
TTCAATTACTCTTACAATCTTATCATACAATGATTTCTGGATTCATCTGATTGTATTATCATTCAATTCATTTTATTTACAATAGTGGGATGTTATATTTAATCAAAATTTTTATTTAAATTTAAATTAACCATATCCACAACATTCTTTCCATCTACTATTTTATGAATCCTGTAAAAAAAATAGAAATGAGCTTAATAAGCCATGACTTATTTTGGGAAGAGAGATGGAATAGAATAGAGATGGTAAAAATTAGAAACAATAGAACTAAATAAACCAATAAAGCTATATACAAAGTAGAAAATATAAAACAAAGACATAAAACATATTAGGTAGCAACTCACTAGTTTATTTTTTTTAAAAGCTGGATAAATGGAAAGCAGTCTGGCAGAATGTGGGCTTAGCCAATATCTTATACCACACTCCAAAATATATTCTAAAAGAACAACTAACCTTAATTTTTAAGATCATATTCTTAAAAATTGGAACACAAGCATATCATTTACCTTCCACAACACTGAGTAAAAGATGTATCCTTAACCAAACAAGAGATAGAAGCAATTATGAAATGTAAGATAAATAACTTTAATTTCTTGAAACTGAAAAGCTTCTGCATCTAGGATAAAAATGAGAAGGGACAAATGGCGGGAAATTTTTGTATACAATTTTTCTGATAAAATTTGATATCCAAGATAACATAACCTAGAAAGAGAGATATAGATAACATTTATTTACAAATGTATTTACAGATGTATTTACAAATATATGTATATTTTTATATATGCATGTATATATGTGTGTTATAATTATTCCCCCACAGATAGTCAAAAGAATATTAACAAATAGTTCTCCACAAAAAAGAATGACAAAGTTTCTACCACCACATGAAAGATCCAAAACACTTGATAATAGGATAAGGGCAAATCAAAAGTACCCTGAAATTTTACCTCATACATTGAAAATTTGTAAAAATATATAAAATAACTCCAAAATGACCCCAGTGAACTTGATGGTATGGTTTATCCTTTGTTCTTGAACAAGACCATGACATCAGGTAGATGATGACATGACCTTGCAGTTGACTTTGATTTGAGTATAATGTCACCAACCTCACTTTCTCCTCCAGAGTTAACTGGGTCCAGTGGAGAGATATGTGTCAGGAAGACTGGAGGTTGCCCAGGGGTGACAGACCTTGGCCCTTTTAAGCTAGTGTCTTTTCAGGTTCTCACTTTGAATGAGCTAATGCCCATTCAGTGAATAGGCCTCTTTAAGAAGTGAGTCAAGGGATGATCCCTTTAATTAAAAAAAAAATCAAACTGGGAGGGTAAGACCCTCAGGGTTGCAGACCAAAAGAAAAATAGTTACTATTTACATTCATTCTGAGTTAGAAGGTCCCCCAAAATAACCATTAAGTGGTGCTTGGTCAGGGATCTATTGTCCAATACCTGAGATTCAGAGTGAATTGGGTTTAAGGCTTGATCTTTGAGAAAGAAATCTAGCTCTGAGTCACCAAAACCCACATTCCTTTGGACAGAACACCTTCAGGTAAGGGAAGAGGAGTGGAAGGGAGGAGAAGGGAGGAGAGAGGAAGTGAGAGACAGGCATGCTAATACATGGCTGGTGGAGCTGTAAAATGATACAAACAATTTGGAAAGTAATTTGAAATTTTTCAAATAAAGTAACTAAAATGTACATAGCCTTTTGAAACATAGATGTCATTATTGCGTTTATACCCCAAAAAACCTATTGATAAGAAAAATATCTTCATATACCCCAAAATGCAATGGCACTTTTTCATGATAGTTAAGAATCAGAAACAAAATAGATACAATGATTGGAGAATGACTAAACAAATTGTTGTATGAATATAATAGAATATTGCTGTCCCATAAAAAAATGATATATGTGATAAATCTAGAGAAGCATGGAAAAATTTATATGAACTGATGCCTACTTTAAAAAAGTAGAGTGAAGACACAATACATGCAATAACTATAAAATTGTAAAAGAAAGGAATAATGAGGGGCAGCCAGGAGGTGCAGTAAGTGCGCCAGGCCTAGAGTCAGGAGACCCTGGATCAGTTCCAGCCTCAGATACTTGGCACCCACATAAAATAACTGGCTGTGTTACCTTGAGCAAGTTACTTAACCCCAATTGCTTAAAAAAAAGAAAGGAATAATGACATACCAAAAAATCAAAAGAAAAGGTAAAAAAAAAATAAATATCAAGAATCAAGAAATCTGAGACTATAATCACAATTTACTCCTTCATGGAAGTGGGAGTTACAGACAGGTTATATATCTTACATGCTTTTGAACTTTCTAAATGTATCAATTAGTTGCACTGACTTTTTTTTTCCTTCTCTCTAAAACATAATCTCTCTCATAAGGGAAGGGTCTCTGGGTAGGAGAAAGATACATGACACAATATGGTGATGTAAGAAAGAAAATATATTAGCAAAAAATCATTTTAAAAATAATGAGAGAAAACCAGAATTACAAAATGATTGCAGATGTCAAGTCCTGCCTTTAAATATTAACAACTTCTATTATATGCTTTTTTTTATCACAGGAAGCCTTCCACAGACTTATGTGAATCCCTTATGTGGGATTTAAGGAAATATGGTGACAACAATGAGGAAGTTAAAGTAGCTAATCTCTAAGGAAGTTTTGGTTTCTAAGACTCTATAGTTTAAGAAGGTTTTCTCAGTCTTTACTGACTAAAATGGTAGAAAGCTTTGCACCAAAAATAATAAAAAATATAGTTATCACGTTCCTCCTTTAATTCCTTCTATATGATAAGTCATTTTTGTGTTGCATACATGAATATACATCTGCATTTGAGGGGAGGTTGGAAGGCCTGATAGTCTCTTTTTTAGTAACTTTAATTCCATTCCCTTCCAAAGTAACCCTTATATACCTCCACTCAGTTTACTTCTTATGTTCCTCCTCACTCATCTCTTCCTGTTATAGTGTGCCATTTTCACCCTAAGTCCAAAGGATTTGATATGATAGAAGCTAAGGAAGAAGCAGAATCTGAGTCTAAGATGGACAAGAAATAAAAATTAGTCAAGTAAAGAGAAAGGATTGGGGAAAAAATATTCCATTGTATATTTATTTCTCCTCCTCAATTCACACTTGAAGGTTCCCATATTCTAGGAATAATTTTCACTTGTCATAATTTCCATAAAAAATTCCCTACATCATAATAAATTCTGTCTTCTCTTCCTAAGTAACTTTCAAACTTTGTGAAAGAAAACTGTGGTTTTTCATGACTTTCTATGTCATACAATGCTTAAAACAGGGCTATCGACATATCAGGTCCTTAGTAAATATTTGATGAATGACTAAATCAGTGAAAGCACTTGCCAATTACCACAAGTTATTTTCTACTGACGAGAGATTTTTTATTTTATTTTTCAGAAGATAAAAGAGAGTATAAATATTAATTTGCCAACTTCAAACTAGACATACAAAATTAGTATTGTACATGCACATTGTTAGCTCTCAAATAATTCCACATTAATTCTTATATGTACTCACTTAACCTAGAATCTACACCTATATTTTCTTATGCATTCATTTCTTTGCTGGTTCTACCCTCTTGGTGTATTAGTTTTTAATTTCTCTGTCCATTTGAATCTCATTGAGGTAATGACACTAGTCTAATTTGTTCTACCTGTTAACAATGGATCTGACTGACATCAGTGCCATATTAAATCATCTTTGGGGTTGTGATAAAATGAGGCAATATAGGTTATTCAACATCTAACAAAAATAAGTTTAGTTAGTCATCAAATAGGAAGAATTCCCAACAAGTGTATTCTAGAACTTATCTTGGGTGATTATACTCCCCTTTATCTCCAATGGAAACATATATAATCAGTAGGGGAAGATACAGTGACTTCTTTGGCCTTCTGGTATCTTCCAAACCTAAAGAGCCCTAATTTTATGTAGGACAGCCTATTTATTGCATTAAGAGACCAGGAAGTCATATCAATATGGCCAAAGGCTACCAGGAAACTGCCTCAAGGGAGGTACATTTTGAACCTCAAACTTGCAGACCAGTCAGAGATATTAGCTGCCTTTCAGGGGGAAATCAGGCTAACCTGCATGGGGAAATATGTTGGGACATTGCTCTCCACACAGATTTGTATATGCTTCAGCATCTCCATCTCTCTAAACCTGAAAATGCACAAAAAAGGCATGTGTATGTTTTCTTATTGTTACTGTTTATTTTGTTTTAAAAGCAATAACCACCTCATTGATATTTAAATTTATTTCCCTTGTAGAAGTTTTGATTTACTGAGCTTTCTTTTTTCCCAAAATCTGTATCCACTTCGAAACAGATTAAGCACCTTTAGACAGCTAGCCTGTTTGTCAAGGTTAACATTTATTTCTTACTTAGTTAATATCTCTAATAAACTAAAATACTTGCTAGGTGTTTTAAGGTAAAAATGAGAATCTGATTCTACAATTTCAAATTCAGAATGCTACAGGCAAAGACTGAATCTTAAAATTAAACATTAGTAGAAACAGTAAAAATAACTTGAAATATATATTATGTAATCAGAGTATATAGATTTTTCTTTTTCCCATGGTTTGAATGTATTCTGCTCAGGCCCTGTTTACTGATTTTAACCTGACTGTTGCACTATGCAAAACTTCTTTTAATGTTTATGAAATAGAAAAGGTCATGTACTATTTCCCCCAGACGAATAGACTTTTCTATCACATTTTACCTTTAAGTGAACTAATGTAGGTGAAATATAACCATCAAAAAGATGTTGCCTGTATATGTTTTTGTTCATTAAGTATCAATGAAGTGCCTATAGTCCATGCACTGTACTAAGCACGTGGGATACAGAGGAAAAATACAGAATCCTAGATCTCAAGGAAGTTTTTGCATTGGGAGTAAATAGCTCATATTAAAGCAATAAGCATATAAATGATAAGTAATTATAAAGCCATATAAAATATATACAAAATTAGATTCCCAGACCCTAGGAAGATGAGATTATGTTTTCTGCATGAGGGAATATGAAAACTGACCTTTAATAAAATGAATGCTTGCTCACTTTATTGTTTTGCATTCTCTCTCCACTATATGTGAACTTTATGTGACTGTATGTGAAAAGCTAATGAAGCAATAGTATAATGGAGATAGGACTGGACTTGAACAGGGAGACATAGGTTCATTTCTCTTTCCCTCTCCACACACTGCCCTCAGATCACAGTTAACATTCCATAGTGGACCAGCAAGACCTGAGTTTGCTTGAATGGATCAGGACCCTGGAAGGAATATAAAAATACAAAAGTAAGGTCTGGAAGGGACACTATAGGTTACTTAATCCATTATCTTTTCTAAATAATAACCTTTTAGACATTTTTCTCTCTTTAATATATAAAAAAGTAATTTTTAATAACAACTCTGTAAGCCATTAATGACTGATATTTATAATTCTCTTTATGTTTTGCTAATATACATCACATAGGATAGTGCAAGAAAAAGAAAGGTGGAGAGGCAGAGTCAAGATGGCAGAGTAGAAACAGGACCTCAGAGAGGCTCTGGCTTCCACCTTCCCCAATCAATGTAAAAAGGGGATTCTGAACAAACTTTGGAGCTTCAGAACAGAAAAAATGACACAGAGAAGCTAACTTCCGCTGAGAACAGCCTAGCGGGCTGGCAGGAATTGGCCAGTGAAGCACTCTGGGAGCCAAGCCCAGACCCGGGTGAGCTGGAGGTTTATCCCCAGGACAGGTCTGACCAACGACCAGCAGAAGGGACTCCAGATCAGCAGCAGCTGTGGCCGTTTCCAGAATTATTAAAACATAGATGGGAAGGATAAAGTGAAAGGTCAGTGCAGTCTGGACTTTGGGATCCAGTAAGTGAGAGAGTGTCAGGTTTTACCCCTGGGGTGAGAAGCCACTGAGATGCCTGGCACAGCCAGCCAGCGCCACATGGCAGCTTCAGGTCCTGGCCTGCAGAGTGTAGGGGGACCAAGCAACCAGTCTGAGGGGTAATTGCTCTTTCTTTATCCTGGTTGGATCTGGATTACAATCTAGGGTGGAGGTCCTGGGGTGTGTGTCCAGCTTGCCAGAGCGTGTGGAGGCCTCAGAGAGGGCATCCATCTAATACCACCGGCAATTGAGAAAACCCCAACATTCAAGGGGAAAGCTCCCCTACCTGGTGGCAGATTCCTACTGTGGCCAAAAGCCCAGGGGTCAAGTCACTGAGGGGAGATATGACCAGGCAAAGAAAAGAAAGCAAACAGAAGATTCCAACATTAGACTCCTATTTTGGGGACAAAAAGGAGCAAAGCATGGAACAGGAGGAAGACAGCGAAGGCAGAACTCCTGCAACAAAAGCTTCTAAGGAAAATATGAGCTGGTTACAGGCCATAGAGGACGTTAAGAAGCAGATAAGAGATGTGGAGAAAAAATTGGGAAGAGAAATGAAAAAGATCAAGAAAATTATGAAATAAGAGTCAACAGCCTGACTGAGGAAAATCACACCTTAAAAAATAGACTAACTCAATTGGCAAAAGAAGCTAAAAAAAGGCAATGAGGAGAAGAATACCTTAAAAAGCCAAATTTGACAGATGGAAAAAGAATCTCAAAAGCTCAATGAGGAAAATCATTGCTTCAGAATTAGATTGGAGCAAATAGAAGCTAATGACTTGATGAAAAATCAAGATGCTGTTAAACAAATCCAAACAAATAAAAGAACAAAAGGAAATGTGAAATATTTCATGGGAAAAACCACTGACCTGGAAAATAGGTCCAGGAGAGATCATTTAAAAATTATTGGACTACCTGAAAGCTATGATCAAAGTAAGAACCTAGAAATCATCCTCCAGGAAGTTCTCAAAGAAAACTTCCCTGATGTTTTAGAACCAGAGGGCAAAATAGAGGTTGAAAGAATCCACCAATCACCTCCTGAAAAAGATCCGAAAAAGAAAACTCCTAACAATATTATAGCCAGGTTCTGGAATTCCCAGATTAAGGAGAGAATATTACAAGCAGCCAGGAAGAAACAAGTTGAATATTGTGGAAATGCAATCATGATAACTCTGGATCTGTCAGCTTCTACACTGAGGGATCAAAGGGCTTGAAATATGATATTCCAGAGATCAAAGGAACTGGGATTAAAACCAAGAATCACCTACCCAGCAAAACTGAATATCATGTTTCAGGGGAAAATATGGTCATTCAGTGGAATAGAGGATTTTCAAGCATTCTTGATGAAAAAACCAGAGTTGAATAGAAAATTTGACATTCAGATACAAGAAGCAAGAGAAGCATGAGAAGGTAAACAGGGAAAAGAAATCATAAGGAACTTATCAAAGTTGAACTATTAACATTCCTCCATGGAAAAACAATAATTATAACTGATGAAACTTTTCTCAGCATGAAAATGAATACATATGTGAATGTGTGTATATATGTTTACAGGTATATATAGATAGATGGCACAGGACCAATTGAATAGGAAGGGATGATAATTAAAAAGTGAAATTAAGAGGTGAGAGAGGAATATAATGAGAGGAGATAGGGAGCGATAGAATGGGGTAAACTATCTCACATAGAAGAGGCAAGCGAAAACGGTTACAATGGAGGGAAAGAATAGGAAGGCAAAATGAAATGTGACAACCTTATTCTCATTGAATTTGGCTTGGGGAGGGAATGAAATACACACTAAATAGGGTATCTCACCCTACAGGACAGTAGGGGTAAGGGGATGAGAGGGGGTATGATGGAAGGGAGGGAAGGCTGGAGGGGAGGAAAGTTGGAAGCACCCACTTCTGAAAAGAGACTGGATCCAAGCAGAGAATAGAACAAGTGGGAGATGTGATAGGAGGGAGGGAAATATTGTCTGTCTTTTACAAATATATTATCTACTCTGTTATTGTTTTGCATTAGCTACACATGTACAACCTTTACTGAACTGTTTACCTTCCCAGTAAGGGTGGGTGACAAGGGAGGAAGGGAATTAATCTGGAATGCAAAGCTTTAAAATCAAATGCATATATATGTATATACTATTATTAATACTATTTTACATGTAATTGGGAAATAAGATATACAGGCACCCTACTGGAAATGTCAAAAGGGGAATGGGAGAAAATATGGGAGAGAGCAGATTGGAGGAGGGGATATCCTGTGGGACTGCTATTTAGGGCAGTGGGTAGGGGAAAAACAGGGAGAAAATTTGCAAATGAAAATCTGGCGGAAATGAATGATGTAAATCAGAAGTTAGTAAAGAATTTGAAAAATGGAAATAAATAGATACAAAAAAAAGATAAAGAAAGGTATAGCTTTGGAATAAGAAAACCTGAATTTGGTGTAGCTAGGCAACACAGTAAATAGAGCAGTGGCCCAGGAGTCAGGAGCACCTGAGTTCAAATCCGGCCTCAGACACTAAAAACTTACAATCTGTGTGACCTTGGGCAAATCACTTGTAATGTAATGCCATGGAAAGGCAACTTCCCAAGGTTCAAAATACCAGCATAGGTGCTCTCCATTTTATTCAGTGACAAACCAAGAACAGAGAAGATCAAAACATGACATCATTCAAAATACAGCATTTACTAAGTGTGATTAAATAATCTCCAAGTACTACTCCACCCCAGGACCTTCCAATCATTCAATCAATTACAAAGTCCCTGTTCTAAATACTACTCCACTCCTAGGCTATGCCTTCATTTAGTCCACCACAAAGCCCCTCTTCTCAAATGGAGATTAGTTTCCAAACATAAGTAAAGTACATTCATTTTTCAACCATAGAACACAAAAAGGTCAAAAGTTCCCCACCCCTGGATCACAATTGAATCTACCCCAGAGTTGCATCAAGTTTAAGCACAGCACTTAATACCCAAATGGAGGTCTTTTCTTCATCTTGACAAGAGGCAAGTTCTCAGCAATCTTAGTTCCTGGGGAGACAAGGCTTAGCAAGGTCACAAGATACATTGCCGGTCTCTTCATTAATTCATCCTCTGTCTGTAGAACAGTCCTAGAACCCCTGAAAACATTAGCAAAATCCTCTCCCAGGATTTCTGTAAACATACAACAAGAAGATCCTTCTTCAGGGCTTCTGAACCAACAGAAAGGTTCCCAGACCCCTGCAACAACAGCACTGTCCTTCACCAGTGGACAGTATTCACTCTGTCTGCAGGACAGTCTCCAGACCCCTGCAACAACAGCACTGTCCTTCACCAGTGGACAGTATTCACACTCTGTCTGCAGGACAGTCTCAGGGCTTCTTAGCCAACAGCCAGGTTCCAGGACTTCTTCAACAACAGGACTGTCTTTCACCAGTGGACAAATCTGGCAAAACAACATCAAAACAGACAGAAAAAGTACCAGCAAAACAGCTATGTCTCCTCAGTCCTTGGCAGCTCAGGGGGCAGGTCTCAAAAGTCCAGGGCAATTCAAAGTAGCCCTCAGCAATCCTTCTCAGTCTCTCTCGGCCTCCACGACGTGCTGCTTCCAAAAAGTTCTTCTGCCTCTCTCTTGTCTCTCCAAATCTACATCACCAGCTCTTCCCAGTTCAGGACTTTCTTTTCACATCAACAAGTCCATCCCACAGGTGGGATTAACAAGCTCTGGGTTTTAACACAATCAATTTGAAAACCAAGCCAATACAGAGGAATCTTTAATTGCCATTACTATCACATCACTTAATCCCAATTGTCCTTTCTTCCCCCTGCAAAAATACAAAAGAAAAAAAAAGAAAACCTGGATTATAGATATAGCATTAGACTTGAAGTAAGAAAAACGAGTTGAAACTTTGCTTTAGGCACTTAGCAGTTTAGTGACCTTAGGAAAACTTACCATCCCTTAGTCATGTCTAATGGAAATAATTATCCCTGTATTACCTACATCACAGTGTAATGAAACTCAAATAAAATGAGCTTGATATCATGTTTCATAAAACTGAAAGAACTAGTTAAATATCAGCACTGTCTACAATAACAAATATGCCAACTACCACCTGTGTAAAATTGGGCAAGTCATTTAATTTTTCTGGGCCTTAGTTTCCTTTTCTTTGAAATAAGAAGGTTGTTTTAAAAGACTTCGAGGTCCTTTGCAGCTTTAAATCTTAAGATTATAATCTGAAATAATTACTTGTAACATCAGGCAGGTAAGTGGCACAATGGACAGAGGACAGGGACCAGAGTCAGGAAGATCTGAGTTCATAAGTCTCAGACTTTTACTAGCAATATGACATTGGGCAACTCATTAATTGCTGTTTGCCTTAATTTCTTCAGTTGTAAAATGGAGATCATAATGTCACCTACTGTAATGGGAATGTAAATTTAAAGATCTTCCCTGCCCCAAGGCTAAAGTCCACCTGGAGCCTGGGGTGGGAGGCTTGTTTTTCAGTTGATACTTTTGGATTGGCCAGTGGGTCCAAAAGGTTGTTACATTCTCTGAGCCAGGAGAAGGCTATATAAGCCCTGATGTGTAGCTTTGTTTTTGGGGCTCACTTTGAGAAGTGTTCTGTGATTTGATCTGAATTCTGGGAAGCCGTTGTCCAGAGCGCCCTGGCTTTGAAACCTAGATGTTGTTTGGTATGGATGTAATGGTTGGAGAGTTTGGAAATCTGTCTACTTGATCTGTTTCTGTCTTGATAATTCTGTCTGTATATCTGAAGTTTGGGGTGCTGACCTTTTTCCCCTGAACTAGGTAAATGATACATGTTTGACTGATTAAAGTAAGCTTGTTAACCCATTTTGAGTTGCTTTCCTTTATCAAAGCAGATCCAAGAACCTGTGTTGGCAGCAAACCCTGAGGACACTTGGGGTGCTTGCTGCTACACCTACTTGCCAGGCTTACTGTGGGGATCAGTGATATATTTGTAAAGTACTTGGCATATAGAAGGCACAAAAAATGCTAGATATTGTTGCTACTGTTGTTGTTGCTGTTATTTGCTGTATGTAATAGAAGCACTGTTTGAACTTTGCTTTCTCTTGATGGCAGATCCAGTGCTCACTACTGTCTCATAAGATGAAATTAATTGGAAGAGTTAAGTTCCTTGCCCAAGTTCAGAAAGTTAGAAATATCAGCAATAGTATTCACATTCAGATGCCAGAGTCTTATGTTCTTTGTATTACAACAGGATGGATCACTGCCGATTTGCACAGGGAACCCTAAAACATCAATTTGTGCCTATCCAGCTTACAATTCTAGAAAAAAAAGGAAATATTTAATTTAAAGAAAAGAAACTTTTGGTTATAAATATGAAGGGCAGGAGGGTTTGAGGGCAGCATGTGGAGAGGGAGAGAGAAATGAATCAATTTTCTTTTGGCTTTGCCTCAAAGTTGCTGTCCTTGCAACAATCTCAGATGAATGATGTTTGGGGTATTATTCCATAGTTCCCAAGTATTATTTTCTTCTAAATACTGTGCTCCAAAGGTTTTCATTTTTTTTCTTTTTTTTTGGTGGGGAGCAGCCTTTTTTCCCCATATTTGCTCATAGTCTCACTAACACATCCTGTTAGAAAGATGCATATAGCTAACTGACTAGGTTTTAGAACAATGACCATCATTTCTTCTTCTGGGTCAAAAATGTTTAGACTGCCAAAACCCAGAAGTTATAAAAGCTATGCAACATTAAGACATAATCTATCAGGAAAACTTCGTAGAAGCAAATCATCTTTACTCTCATCAATAGATAGCTTTTCATCAATTGAATTGTTCAATAGTTTCCAGTGTCACTTTTATATGAGGCTAGTAGACAATGTATACCATTTAGCAGAGCTATTAATTAAAATATTGCATAAAAAAGATTTTAGAATTAAAATTGACCTGAAAATAATCTAGTTTTCTCCTCTTTCTTCAATTTATAATTTTTAGATTTTGTTCCATCTGAAATTTCCTGATTGATAAACATTATTTTCTCTCTTCCTCATTTACTTCTTAATTGAACAATAAAGAAAATAAAATTATAACAAATATGCATTATCAAACAAAACAAATTCTAATCTTTGTAATGTCCCAAAATATTTTCCTCCTTCAATTCCATTAACTCTCTGGTAAAAGTTGTTAGGTAGCATACTTCTTCAGTTCTCTCTTTTTGAAAAAAATGGAATGGAATGGAAAGTCATGCAATTAGAAACTACCTTAAGAGTTAATGTAGTTAATCTTTAAATAGACACCCCTCAAATATGGTTTTCCTAAATGGCCATCCAATATTTCTTTAATGAGATTCAGTGATCAAAAAGTCTATGACTCCAGAATAAGCCCATTCTATTTTTAAACAGCACTCCATCAAATATTTGCATTGATGTCCTCCATAAATCTTTTCTTCTGCAGTCTAAGTATCCATATTTTCTTCAAACAATTCTCATATGGCATATTTTCAGATTCTTTCAGTATCCTGCTTGCTCTTCTCTTCAATAGCTATGAGTGCATTAAAAAAAAAACTCATTATCTAAGCTATGTGTGAATGACAATTAAATCTGTTACTGTTGTTCAGTCATTGTTTAGTTGTGTTCAAGTCTTCATGACTCCATTTGGGATTTTCTTAGCAAAGATACCGAATTGGTTTGACATTCTCTTCTCCATCTAATTTACATATGAGGGAACTGAGGTGAACAGGGTTAAGTAACTTGTCCAGGGTCACATAACTACTAAGTGTCAGAACCTAGATTGACCTCAGAAAGATGAGTCTTCCTAACTCCACGACCTGCTCTTCATTTACTGTACCACTTAGCTTCCCCTACATTAAATTCCTTCTATGATATAACTATCAAATGATTATCCAGTTTTTGTTTAAAATGACCCTAGTGGGAAGAAATCCTGTGCCTACTAAAGTGGCCTATTTCAATTTGGGATAAGAATAATCATATTAAAAAAAAAAACCTTTTTTTCTTACTTAAAGTCTAAATTACCTCCTTTATCCTAAACTTACCACCTCTCTCTGTCTTCTTTCTCTCTCTCCCCCCTTCCCTTTCTCTCTCCCTTCCTTTCTATTTCTCATTTTCTTTCTATTATGAACTCAATAATCATCAACACAAACATTTCAATATACTAAGAATAATAAGGAGTTGTATAAGACATTGTCATGTCCACTGTTTCTTTAGAAGCATGTATATTCATATAGAGAGAGATAATTTAATGATAAAAACATCACTTTTTATAACCTGTACTTTTATTAAATAAATGTTTTATTGATGTCCATTCTTTGCACATCTAACCCAACCAACACATCTCTCCATCTACCCACTAGAAGCTCTTCCAGGGTTAAGAGACTTGTACATGCGGCCTTCTAGTTCCTTGGGTATGGACTTTTGACTGAGTCAAAGTTTTAAATAACAAATTCTTTACTTAAGGGGATTTGTTCTGAGAAGTTTGGATTCAGTCAAAGTGCCACACTTGAGGGCCTAGTAGGTCAAATGTGGTCTGAAGACTGCAGGTTGCCTACCCCTGCAACAAATGTAACACACACATATATGAATTATTCATGTACACACACGTTTGTATCTGATCAACACATATCCTAGAGAGGAGAATTTTTCCGTCTTCTCAAAATATACCTAATCTCCAGTTTAATATTTATCATCTCTTAAGGCAGATATTCGTTTCCCATGTTACTATTTCTCTTACAGTGTCCATTCCTTCAATTGGCAGAAGAGAAGAAAATAAAACTTCTCCTAACATTTTTTTTAACTTCCCAAATATGACTTCATTAAAACTAGAGATATTTCACAGCTCTCTTCTGATGGTACAATCATAATGACCATTAGATATATCTCCTACATTGTATTTTTCTCAAAAAGGCAATGTTTCCTTCAACTGTTCAGAACGGGTCAAAATATTGCTACTTCTACACTGTTCAGAAGCAAGTTATTGACAGAGACATTTTTTTTTTCTCGGTGTGGCCAAGTGATGGTGCAATTTTTTTTCACTGTTGCATAAAAGACTTTTAGCTTTTTCCCATTCATTATCTTCTCTTTTATTTTATTGCATTAATAAAATACAATGCATTGCATCTCGATCTTATGTCTTCATTTTCAGACAAACTTTAAGATCAAATCTTCTTACATTTTATTGCTGGATTTGTTTTTCATTTACACTCATTTCTGAAACTATAATTTTTCCTTAACCTTACCTCCTCAAATGATTCACTATTGTTTTACCATGTATTTATTTTATAAGCATTTAAAATGTCCTTTTCACTGACCCCAAATAAACATTTTTTAAAATAAAAAATAGAATCCTCATGATAAATATTCATAGGCAAACATAAAAATATTCTATATTGACCAGTTTCAAAATTTCATTTTTCATTCTACATTATATGTCTATCCCCTTTCCAGCAGGAAATAGGTATCAGATTTCCTTTTCTTTTCTTTGAATTAATTTATTGTTGCATTGTTATTATTTTCTCATAAATTATTGTCATTAATTTATCATTGTATTGATTAGTATTCTAAAATTTTTCAAAGTTGTTGTCATCTCCGTATGGTTGTTATCTTAGCATATGTTCTGATTCTACTCACTTAATTGTATCAGTTCAAATTTAAGGAAATTTCCCTGGGTCAAATAACTAGTATAAGAGGCCAGTGCACTATCCATTGTACCACCTACCTTCCTCAATAATACTCTACTATACTTACAAATCACATTGGTTAGCCATTCCAATATGCAGACACACCATTGGTTTCTACTTTCAGAGTACTATGAAAATGAGCTGCTAGAAAAAAAAATTGTATATATAGATCCCTTCCCTCTTCCTTTGATTTCTTTACTATATAAGCCTTGTAGTACCTAGGTTAAAGGATAAGTACAGTTTATTAACTTTGGGGCATAGTTCCAAAATGTTTTCCAGAATGACCATCTCACTATTCCCCTAAGAGTTCAATAGTATTCCTGCTTTCCCATGACTCTTGAAGCATTTATCATTTTGCTCTTTAGTTCTCTCCACTACGTAAAGCCAATCATGAACAGTTATCCTGAGGACTGCTGCTGTGAATAACTCTAAGGTTCTAACACCATAGTATAATGAACTCTATTTATTCAACAATAAAATAAAGCATAGCATTCAACAAATTAAAGCATAACATTAACAATAACATAACATAACAATTTATTACTAAAATGGTCACATAGACTTAAACAAAACATGTCATTCAGTATATCTCATAGCCATCTTTAAGAGGTAACAGAAAATACAAGCACAATTCACCCCTATGTCACAGTAAGTTACAATATCATCAGTCAATATAGAGTGTCCAAGTAAAGTACTCTTTTATCTTAAGCCGAGGCTGACTTCCAAACCCCATGGCTCTTTCACTATGGCTTTTCCTCTTCCACTGGCTGACCACTCCCAACTCTTGCCTGTATTCATGTGCAGGAAGCTCTCTGATCATGTTCCATATCTCAGCTCACAGGGACTGCTCCACTCCAAGCTCTTCACAGTTTCTGTTTCTAGGAAAATAAAACTTAACAGGACTACAACAATGTTTCCACATATTATCAACATTATCATCTCAATTTGCTATTTGTCTGAGAAACCAATACAGAAAAACAGACAGGACTTCTGTCTAAGAAATCAACACACACCAATGCACAGACAGAGCATCAATATTAAAAATATTTTCTTTCTCAGTTCTGCCTGCTCCCAGAGCTCTTATCTGCTTCTTCCTGTTCCATCATTTTTGCAAGCTCCTCCCACCATGGGCTGCCCATTAAGGGTGGGAGGAGAGGAAAGCTTCAAATTCCCTTGGGCCTATTAACGGCAGAGAAGATCTTGAAACTCCCTTAGGCCTATTAAAGGCAATAAAGTGTGTACTGTTTCCAATCAAAGACTTTATACAATCAAAGGTGAGACTCAAAGGCACTTGATTAGCTAAAAATTCAGAAAAACAGCAAAAACAATCCTATTTTCCCTGCCATTGTTCACAGTTACCAAAATAAATCCATAAGGAAAACAACCAAGTCAGAAAAAAAATTTTAAAAATAAATTCCAACTATCCAAAAATGTGACTCTGTTTTACAATATAAACAATATTCTGTCTACCAAAAGGTGGGAAGGACACATGTTACTTTATCTATTGACTGGCATTATTATCATTTTTTTCAGTTAATCAGATGTTTAGCTTCTTTTAGTGATCTTGCCATTTATATTGTTGAAGTCATTTTGTGTATAGTTGTTCAGGTTCCACTTAATTTATTCTGCATTTATTTTTTTTTCAAAATCTTGTGGCTTTTTCCCATATATCTCATATTTACCTTTTCTTACTAAACAATAATGTCTATTTTATTCAAACATCAGAAATTTTCAGCCATTCCCAAAACATTAGGGATTCATTTGGTTCCCAATTCTTTTCTAACACAAATGTGCTTTTATGGAAATGTTGGTATAGATAGAACCTTGGTGGGGTGGAGATGGGGAACATAGCAGAAGGAGAAAAATGAAGAAGAGGAAGAAAATTACTATGTAGGGGAAATTATTTGGCATCATATTTCACACAAAAAATGATTTTCCATAGATATATGAGTAATCAGAAGAAACATAAAAGACTAAATCTATTTCCAAGTATATAAATGGTTGGAAGATATGAATAAAACTTATCAAAAAAATGGAAAACTAAAAATTACCCCATGCAGATAAACTCAATATTTATTCCAAAACAAACCACATTTAGTTGCTCTTATTTATGTTTGCTAGTTTTATCTAACATAATTTATTTACATTAATGGAGTTGCTGTATCAAAAGATTTAAATGGTTTAATTACTTTTTTTCTCAATTCCAAGCTATTATTCAAAATGTTTTATCAATTCATAGTTCGACTAAAAATGGACTAATGTGCTTGTTTTCACACAGTGTCTCCAAAATGGTCAATTTACATTTTTTTTCTACTTTTAAAATTTGCAGGAAATGAAGTGAACTTTCAAAGTTATTACAATTTATATTTTCTGTCATTAATTTGGATCATGAAGCATATGGTTATTTTTAATATGCAACTGGTTTTTTTTGGAAGTTATGTTCACATCCTCTTACCACATATATATGAGGAATTAATTCTATGTTATATTTCCGCTGATTTACTGTACATCTATAAAATCACAGATTTATCATTGAAACATATGACAAAGTTTCCCCCCATTTAACTGTCTTCTTTTTCTTCTTCCTCCACCTTCAGAAGAATCCAATTTGAGACAAGCTGGCAATCTCCATCATTTCCACATCACAACTTAATAAATTAAAGATAGAGAATTCTCCTATGGGTGAGACATGGGTTGATTTCTTGGTTGACCTGAGTTACCTTATTCTTAGTGGAAGAAGCTCTTCAAATCGTATTGCCCTGTATGTATTTGTGTGTGCATATGTGTATATATATATATATATACATACACATATGTACACATACATACATACATACATTCTCTGATCTCTGTTTTGCTATCAAGATGGATAAATGGATTTCTTGGCTATTTTCTATATATGTTCATTGTGGAGCTGGTGTTTGATGGGAAGGAAATTCATCTTTGTATATAGTGATTGAAGTCCTCCTTCCCCTTTAAGAAATAGTATTAGGAGTTTAATGTGGATCAGAAAATATCCCCTAGGCTATTAAGATTAAAGGGAACAGATAGATATAATTCTAGTCCAGTACTTCTCCTCTCTGAGGAGATCAGAGTGGGGGCCAGGTTTTGGCCCCAATCTGTCACTTGTATTTTTGGTAGTAACCATACTACCTTAGGAAAGCAGGTGGAGGTATAGGGGAGGGAGACTCTAGAGATGTATCTTTCTATGAATCACTTTGAGACAGCCTTATTACATGAGAAAATCTACATTTTACATTTTATTTTCCTAGCTAACCACAATATTTCTAATTTGATGTTATAATTGTGTTGTTCGATAATATTTCTACTTTTGTTCTGTGGAAGTACTCTATTTCTACTTTTCAATCTAATTCTGATTAATTTTCCTCCATGATTTCTGGAGAAATGATATTCAGGGTCCATGAAATTCCTTCTGTTTCAGACTTTGGGATTTGTCTGATTCACAGGACTCAAGCAACCTTCAAAATAAAGGTCCCCAATAACATTGCCAAGGGGTTATCTCCAAAAATTTGTATCTAATACTGCAGTCCACATGAGTAATGCAGATCTGCCCCTCTCCTATTGCCAGTAAGACCACTGGCTATGTGAGTAGAGTTCAGGAAGAAACAAGGTCAGTAACAATGACCTATGGAGATTGATTTTAGTTTATTGTTGATGTTGTTTCTTTCTATGAGTATTGCATCATTTCTTCATTGCTAATTTTGCTACATTAAGTGTCCTTTTTTATTGAGATGATAAGGGGGCAGGATTTAAAACCTAATCTAACACCATACTAATTCCCATTTAGTTCCTCCACTTCCCTACAGTCCAAACGTAAGCAATGATCTATATCAGACTAGAAATTTATTGTGGGCCAAGTCTGGATTTGGGGGTTGGGACTGGGAGGTGTCTTTTTTTTTATATTTCAAGTTGCCTCATCCATATGTGATAGTAATGGAATATAAAGATTCCCCTGTATTGGCTTGGTTTTCAAATTGATTGTGTTAAAACCCAGAGCTTGTTAATCCCACCTGTGGGATGTACTTGTTGATGTGAAAAGAAAGTCCTGAACTGGGAGGAGCTGGTGATGTAGATTTGGAGAGACAAGAGAGAGGCAGAAGAACTTTTTGGAAGCAGCACCTCCACTCTGTGGAGGCAGAGAGAGACTGAGAGAATTGCTGGGGGCCACTTTGAATTGCCCTGGACTTTTGAGACCTGGCCCCTGAGCTACCAAGGACTGAGGAGACATAGCTGTTTTGATGGTACTTTTTCTGTCTGTTTTGATGTTGTTTTGCCAGATTTGTCCACTGGTGAAAAGACAGACCTTTTGTTGAAGAAGTCCTGGAACCTGGCTGTTGGCTAAGAGCTCCTGAGACTGTCCTGCAGACAGAGAGTGAATACTGTCCACTGGTGAATGACAGTGCTGTTGTTGCAGGGGTCTGGGAACCTTTCTGTTGGTTCAGAAGCCCTGAAGAAGTATTTTCTTGTTGTATCTTTACAGAAATCCTGGGAGAGAGTTTTGCTAATGTTTTCAGGGGTTCTAGGACTGTTCTGCAGACAAAGGATGAATTAATGAAGGGACTGACAATGTATCTTGTGGCCTTGCTAAGCCTCGTCTCCCCAGGAACTAAGATTGCTGAGAACTTGCCTCTTGTCAAGATGAAGAAAAGACCTCCATTTGGGTATTAAGTGCTGTGCTTAAACTTGATATAACTCTGGGGTAGATTCAGTTGTGATCCAGGGGTGGGGAACTTTTGACCTTTTTGTGTTCTATGATTGAACAAATGAAGGTATTTTACTTATGTTTGGAAACTAATCTCCATTTGAGAAGAGGGGCTTTGTGGTGGACTAAATGAAGCCTAGGGGTGGAGTAGTATTTAGAACAGGGACTTTGTAATTGATTGAATGAATGGAAGGTCTTGGGGTGGGATAGTACTTGGAGATTATTTAATCACACTTAGTAAATGCTGTATTTTGAATGATGTCATGTTTTGATCTTCTCTGTTCTTGGTTGGTCACTGAATGAAATGGAGAGCACCTATACTGGTATTTTGAACCTTGGGAAGTTGCCTTTCCTTGGCATTACATTACACATAGCTGGTGCTTAATAAATGCATATTAGTTCAAACAGCCTTACTTAGGACAACTCTGCTTAACATTTGTACTAGAAGTGGAGCAAGGTCAGGGTTGTTTTATTTGGGCATTCTTGGAAAAAAAAGAGGAAGATAAAAAGAAGACATTTATATGTAAAATATAACGTTTTAATGATTTCATTTTAATCACTACAACCTTAATAATTGTAGGGCATAGTGTGGAGCACATTTTTTTTAAGGACAATCTAATAGTATACAGCTGCATTATTTTCTGAATAGTGCTTAAGCTATGTACATATGCATACATATTTTATATTGAATGAATAATTCATAGATATACAAATATCATACTTTATTGAGGTAAAAGAGCGCACCAAGGTTAAAAAATAATGGCCAGGCTGAATGCTGATTTCATAATGCAAGTGAAAGCCATTCTTAGCCAATCTAAAGGTCACCTCCATGCTGATCTTTACCTATTGATAAACATTTAGGGCATACTTATAATTTTGTTCTCTTGGAAGATGGGCTAAAACTAATGCATTTTAAGGCAACCTTTGGAGGTGTTAACATTTTAATATACTTTATCTTATGATTAACAGGGAAGTTTAGTCATCATGATAGACCAAAAACATTGCTTTAAATCTCTTAAATCCACACTTAAGTATGATTCTAATCTTTTAGAAAATAATTTTTCTACTAGAAAGGTTATTTTTTTTTCCATCCTTCACATTTTTCTAGCAGTATTACTTGGTATATAATTACTTTATGCTATCCAAATTATGTTTCCAAATTTAACACAATTTTAAAAGCTTGAATTCTTATGCTATGTTCAATATAAATTGTAAATACATTAAATATAGATACTACATGTTCTGATTATTTTTTTTGACAACTATTCAATGCTACTACTCACTTCCATAGTGTCTTTAGAAAGGTAAACAATCCAGTATACCAAGTTGAATCCTGCAAATGCCACAGGAAAGAGAATTCTGGAATACTGGTCTATTTTACTTGTGCCACCCATGGTTGGTGGTGGTGGTGGTAGTGGCGGTGGTGGTGGTGGCGGTGGCGGTGGCGGCGGCGGCAGTGACAGTGGCATGTCAGCCATCAACTGTGAGTTATATGCTCTGGTGAATATATTCTTTACCTCAGGTGATTGAAGTTTTGACAGAGTCAGAGAGTTCACTCTCTTCTTCAAATTATAATTGGAATGAGGATACTGTGGAAAGAAGGCACTCAGTGGTTAGTAACATACTTATCAAAACTGATGACAATTTCTTCAGTAGGCATTTATGGAGTGCCTTCTTTTTATTTTCAAGGCAATGTACATAGGGCCATGCTAAGATCTTCAATGTAATAATCAAAACAATAAGTAATTCATCAAAAAAAAAAGTTCCTTCTATATTTCCTTAGAAAGCCGATGACTTCTTTCTATTGATTTTTTATCACATCAATTTAGGATGATTTAAATGTGAGGCCTGCACTCTTGATTGGTAAGTTCCTGGATGGGACTGCTATTTCATAAGGGGCCTTCAAGCCATAATGCTTACTTCACTCCTACCTAATTTCACTTATTTGGACTGTTCTACATCCCCACCAGCTGTCTTGACCCAGTAACACCAACTTGCTTGTGTACCCCACTCGCCTTTCCTCCTTTCCAGTTCCCCTTTATGTTTTGTTTTACCCTATTATAATGATGAGTTAGGTCTAAAACAATTTCCTAAATTTAGATTTTAGGTATTTTCTTTTAAGGCAAAAGAATATATGCCCCACTCCTTGCATGTTCTGATGGCAAACAGCAAACCTCAAAATTCCCAACACTGTTAATCCAAGAGAATGACTATCTTGTCTTGTCTGATTTAAAAATAACTTGGGGCCCCTCCTAATTTGCTCTTATTCTCTTAGGCAAATCTTGTCAGAAAAAGCAAAATGAACAAGTACTGCCAACCTTCAAGAAAAATATTTAATAAAAACCCTCCTAAACGCATTCATCATAGTAATGGGGTTCTCTCATCAGACCCTTTCTTTTGCATCTATGACAATACCCTAGAACCATATCCTTGAAGAAGACATATCTTTGTAATCTATCAAAGTATAGATTAAAGGCTGGAAAGAATGTAAGAAGTCAACTACTCCAACACTTTTAGAGATGAGGAAATTAAGTTCCAAAAAAGTCTAGTGAGTTTCCTAAAATCATAAATGAATTAAACAACAAAGCCATGATTAGAACCCATATAGTTTCATTCTAAATTGAGTGTTTTTTCTATTGTACCACATTTTCTCACAGTCAAAGCATTAGATGAATCTGAGAGAAAATAGCTGGGATCACAGAGATTCCTGGAAAGAGGAATACCCTTCAAATAGGAATAGAGTCTGGAAAAATGAAGATACAAAGCAGAGATTGAATTTAAAAGAATCAGAGAATGTTCTACCTATTTTCAGGTCATTTCTTAACCATAACACAATAGTAAAAAGTTCTTAATGGGGAAAATAAAAGAGGAGATTTTTAAGCCAATTTTATAAGAAAATAATCGTTTTGTTACTTTCCTAAGTATCATAACCTTCCATCCTCATTCCTTGTACTAACTCTGTTAACTGAATGTTTTGTTCAATGTTACTGTGGGATCCTGTCAGGCTGACACTGGGAATGTGTGTGTGTGTGTGTGTGTGTGTGTGTGTATTTGTGTGTGATACAGAGAGGGCCATAGACAGTTCATTTGGGGGAAGGGGACCATGGGAAAAGGATTGGAGCCAGGAGGAGGATGAGGTTGTAAATAGAAAATTATTCACAGACATTTATGAGTAAGAGAACAAAGTTTGGCTACTCTCCTCCTGGAGCTAATCACTGTGATATTATGACTATTACCCTTTCCCTAAAGCTGTACTTAAGTCCAATGTTTTATTTGTTTTTCTTGCCCGTATGACCGTGAAATTCATCCTTTCTTCCTTTCCTCCTAACTATAGGAGCTGAAACTGCTGAACACTAATTGGATCTTGCTCATTCATTTCAGAGCAGTTTGAGGATTATACTATGCTTCTCTTTTGTCCTGTATATTTGCTCCTGTGATATTCTTTTCCAATGAATCATGGAATGATCTGATGACATTCTCTCTTCCATTCCTCCCTCTCTTTCTCTCTCTCTTTAAAAAAATAGATACCAAGTTCCTGTGTGTTCTAATAACTCCATTACCTGCACTGATATTAAGGGCTTCTGGAAGTTCATTGTCTTAACTAAATACAAACCAGTGCTCCCACAAGACCATTCCTTTATGTCAATCTCCCTTGACAGATGTGACTCAAGATTGACGGGTCATTTACATAGAGTACTCCCCTATAGGCTTGAGTCAAAAATTCCCAAAAGAACAAAAACTTTGGCTGTCCATTTCCTGTGTAGTATAGACTTAATTATTTATATGGCATTCAAGGCTTTCAACAATTTAGCTTCATCTTAACAGTTTTCTTCCCTGGTGCCTCCTAAATATGTGCACCCATATCTCCTTCAAACAACAAGCATAATTCACCAACATATTTTTTGAGTGAGACCACCCCTTTGGCCCTTTAAATGTACTTGTACTTTGACAAGAAAGACTTATTATACTTTCCCATAGACTTCTGTTTCTCTTTTAGCATTAACAAAGAATATCCTTTTATCTCCTGACCTTAAATAGTTCAGCATTTTCTTCCTAAATGACTAAATGCCAGAAAAGCAATTTTAGAAAACTTCTTTGCTAAGCCTGCCCTTTCACAGATGAAGGAACCAAACCCTTGAGAAGTTAAAGGACTTGCCTTTGCTTAACCCTGCTCTAATGCTGAGTCTACATTATTCCCCCAATCACTCAATTCCTTACTTACTTTGTGATAAAAGTTGAAGCTAGATAGTTTTTCCCCCCTATGAGCAACACAGGCTAACAACCCAATTCTGTATGGTTTGGGCATTTTCCCATCCATGCTGTGAGAATCTCTGTGGTATGTTTGTCCTTTAATGCCCATTTCTCAGCACGCCACTTGAGGGTGGATTTACCTTACAGCAGGTCTCCTTCACAACACATGTTATACGTTTTCCTCACTCTCATAAAATAGACCTGTTTACACCCTGGCAGAAGAATTGCCACTTTGCTGCCCTGTGGGGTATGTTTCTCTCATGGACAGACCCCATGTGTTTCTGGCCTGAAACTCAGCAGCCACCGGATAAGTTGGGCACCTCCCTGAGCGTTGGTTGGTCTAGAGTAGCAGAAAGGCCTGCAGATTCAGTGACATTTGGACTATAAGTAACAACAACTGTTATAATTTTTTCTCACTGGACTTTCTTCCTCCTGAAGGTTTTCATTCAATTTACTAAAGAGACTTGGCTGCAATTATAAGCATACACTTCAGTGTGAAAGATGAGATTCTCTTTTGGGGGAAATAACAGGCTCTCTGTGGGTGAGTCTCTATTCAAAATATTCTAGTTCATTTTCTCATAACCATTTCCCACAGTGGAGGCTCCGTTTAGTTATTCTGTGCTTATCTGCCTCAGTTGGTGAGTCAAATCATCTCCTTCACAATATTCCAGAATGAACTGACTCACAACATCAAGTCTAGACTTTGAAGTGATCATCATACATCCTAAAACATTTCTTGTAGATCTCTTGTATAATCAGCAATATGTGGCCATTTTATCTCAGCCAGTGATAATTAGAATCAACATCTTTGCATAGGTCAATTTCCATTTTTCAAAACTTGTAGCTTGACTAAAAGGATGGGTTGTAGATGCTGTTATCATAGACAGTTATTAGGCATCTCCTAATAACATATTATTTCCTTTGGTCTTTGTTCAAACCAGTATGTCATCTAATAATAAGGACAGCTGAAACTACCATAAGAAGCTCAATTAAACTCTTATTATGCTTAAGCTCAATTACTATTTCATTCCAACTTTGCATTTCCAGACATTCGCACAGTGATGACTGGCACATAGAAAACATTTAATTGATTGAAGGAAGACATATATGTTCTCTAGTTGGAGAAACCTTCAAGAAATAAGAACTAGGGCAGAGCTACAAACAGTGGGTAAAAGTTGCAAAAGAAAAAAACAAAAAATAAATTTAGTCTTGATATATATGTAAGATATTATCCTTTTGATATGTAGACATTTTGGCTGCTGATAGAAGAAGAAAGACTATTTCTTGAGGGAAAACTGATAAAATCACTGTGAGAAGAAACATGGTCTTTCAGATAAAATATTGAGGAGAATATTTTTCTCCGCACCTGATAGAGAACTGCCACTAAGATGAATGTACTGAAAGGAATTAAGGAACAGTAATGAAATTAGTCATGATGGTTATAGGGTGTGGTGGCTCATCATCTCATTTACACTGTATCAATTTTTAGATTTTTTAAAGGTTATATGTGAAAACTGTAAGACAAAAATATTTTGGCACTATGGGAAAATTATGCAAAACTGTTGACATATACATAGCATAAAGATATAATTGTTGAGTTTTCAAATCATAAGCGAGAGATAGGTGACTGCTGATTAAGACACATTGATCTGTAGCATAGGAAGTCAGAAGGGAAACTGTAGAAAAGACCCACATAAGAGCAGAAAAAAAAAAAGAAATACAAACAGAGGGGAAAAGATAGACTTTAATTTGTTTTGCTATGGGAAGAGGCTTGGATTTCCAGAGAGACAACCCATAAAGCAGAATCCCCTGATATCTGCATATCTTAAGAGCTTGGCAATTGTCTGCCTTGAGGGAAATTCTTGTCCTTGAAAGAGCATAACTCTTTTTCAGCAGGCTAGGAAGGGTGACTGTGTGCTAAAGAGTCTATCTTGCTTCAATAACTGAATGTAGCAAGAACAGCAAAAAAAGAAGCAGCTTTGCTCAACAGGAGAGTTTTGACAACCATAACAAGAGCAGAAAGAAGGGAAAAAAGACTTCAGCCAGCAAGTGATGTATGTTGAGCACTAATATCCAGAGAGACTAAGGTCTTCAAGCCTACCTTACAGCTTTATGAATTGCACAAAGCCCATGAATGTTACTACGTACATCTCCCTGTCAAGTTTCTGCAAAAGTCTGCTTACTGTCTCCCATGTACATTGTGCGCATTAGAATGGTGGAAATGGTATTGGGTGCTTTAGAGAATAACAAGATCTCAAAGTATAGCTAATTGTTTAACTACTGGCATTTTTGATATGAAATATTTGTCTAAAAGTCAAAGAATTGACACAATATTGGGGGGACCATAGTATAACCATTTGTATATTGCTTTTGTTGTTGTTCAGTCATTCAATAATGTCTGACTCTTCATGACCCCATGGACCATAATATGCCAATACTGTTTATGGGGTTTTCTCGGCAAAGTTAATGGAGTGGTTTGCTATTTTCTTCTCCAGTAAATTAAGGCAAACAGGTTAAGTGATTTACCTACAGGGTCACATGGCCAGTAAGCTTCTGAGGCTGGATTTGAACTCAAGTTTTCTTGACTCCAGGTCCAGTGCTCTGCCCACTGAGCTACCTATATGCTACTACACATGAAAACAGAAGAAATAAAGAAGTCACATACTTTGGGCTCCCAAATTTTCATTTGAGGATTGGAAAGAAAGTGCTGGTTGAGGTAGTTTTGTAAAATTTCAAGAGTAACAAAAGCATTTGTCCATGGGACACTTGATCATCTGTCTTCCAGTGTCTATGGTGAGCATAAATAGACAAATATGAAGATATCTATGGTTTATATGCAAAATTAGAATAAAAGGAAAATCATTCTAGAGTCAAAGGGCTTGGATTCTATATTAATAGTATATTATCTGCATGATCTTGTGTTAATAGTATATTATCTGTGTGATCTGTGTGATCTCTGGCTTCCAATTTCTTCATATATAAAATAAGGGACTTGAACATTGTAGTCTGTGAAGTTCCTTCCACTCTATATCTCTGATATTATTATCTCAAATTAGGAAGAAGAAGGTTTGGTAAATTCTCCAAACTAAGTATTATAAAGGTCTGTAATATGCCCAACTCACCTGGGATGGAGTCTCTCTATGAAGAGCAGTTGGGAGCCTGACTCCCCTGTAATCTTAATGAAATCTAAGCCTTGGAGAAAATGTAGGGCATTCTGTAACTTGTTCTATTTAATTAACCACATGGCTTTAATTGGTTTGAGGAAGTATCCAAAAATGCCTTTCAGATTTGGCTACTCCCTCTTTCCTACTCTTTAATTCCTTGCAGTCAGTATAGTATTATGTCCCAAGGAGCAAGAATTAATCTGTGCATGTGGCCTTGGGAACTCCAGAAAAAGTTTTCATTAGACAGATGTGCTTCATCTGGACATTTACCTGATGAGACCAATTCTTTGTTAAGATCTGAGTCAATGACTAAGTCAATGACTGAGAGAAGACCATGACTCAGACATAATGGTGTGGGGGTACTGATTATATATTTATTTTTGCTATATATTTTAACTTTTTAAATCCCTTCATAAAATCCAATTGATGTGAAGTGGTTCTAATTACTGGTTCCCCAATAAATGGACAAAAAACAATGGGTCTTGAGTCAAAAGATCTCCTTAACTTGAACTCCTCAGATTGAGAGAGTTAAGTCAGAGTATGCATATTAAATATGTAAGCATATTCATTTTTATTAAGTGAGTACTTTTCAATGGGAATTGCTTTTTTTTTTCTTTTTCAGTATAGGAAATTTAGTTCACCATTAAAAAAGTCAAAGATTTCTACTACTTAGAAGTCTGGTACCTGTATATGTTGAAGGTTCTCTTGAAGAGGGCCATCCAGAAGCATGGGAAATTGTGCATACCAAAATAAATAAATAAATCCTCCACAATTTCTTAAAAGACAGGAATATCTGGTTATTGTTCTAGTAGTTTCAGCTGCCCTAATTATCAGATGACATACTGGTTTGAACAAAGATCAAAGGAAATATTAAATTATTAGGAGACATTGCCAATGATAACAGCAGCTACAACCCATTCTCTTAGTCAAGATACCAGTTTTGAAAATGGAAATTGACCTATGAAAAGATGTTGATTCTAATGATCACTATTTCTTAGCCACGTTTAACCAATGAAGAGAATTCACTATAATAAAGAGACAGAAAGAGCTCAGAAACCACTACCATTAACATTCTATCTTGTTGCCAAATAGAGAAACAAGATAATACAGAACTTTATAAAGTAATGTACAAAATATTCCTGAGGATAATTACGAAAAAAAATTTGACACTACTCTCTCACAAGATAGCAAAAAGCAGTTGAGGGGAAAATAAGCATTTAGAATACTTCAATAAGATCTGGCTAAACCAGGTCATTCTGAAAGCATAGGAAATGAGAAAACTCATAATTAAAATATGAAATGTAAAGCAAAAAACAAAAAAATCCATAGAGAGCAGCCTGATCAGCCTTTGGCTGAAGGGACTTCAGATCACCAGCAGCTATAGCAGTTTCCAGAATTACCAACCCATAGATGCCAAAGACAAAGTTAGAGGGTAGTGCAGTGTGGACATTGGGACCTATGATTTGGGAGTGCAATCTGGCCTTTGCCCCATGGAGGGAGAAGTGGCTGAGGTGCCCTGGCCATGTAGCCTCCCTCCTCATAGCTGCTTCAGAGCTATTGGTCTTCAGATTGCAGGGGTAATAAGCAACCACTCTGAGTAGTAATCACTCTTTCTTTAACCTGCTTGGATGTGGATCACTATCCTGGGTGGAGGTCCTGGAGTTCATGAGCGGTTTGACAGAGCATGTGGAGGCATCAGAGATGGCACCCACCTAATACCTCCAGCAGCTGCAAAAACCCCAGCATTTGGGATAAAGCTCCCATTTCTGGTAGCAGAGTTCTACTGTGGCAAAAAGCTCAAAATTCAGGTAATTGTGTGGCAACATGAGCAAGCAAAGGAAGCAAAGCAAACAGAGCATTCTGACATTAGACTCCTATTTTGGGAACAAAAAGGATCAAAGAATGGAACAGGAGGAAACAAAGAAGTCAGAACTCCTGCACCAAAAGCTTCCAAGAGAAATATGAGCTGGTTACAGGCCACAGAGGACCTTAAAAAGGATTTTGCAAAACAAAAAAGAGAAGTGGAGGAAAAATTGGGAAGAGAAATGAAAACCATGCAAGAAAATTATGAAATGAGAGTCAACAACCTGACTGAAGAAAATAACACTTTAAAAAATAAACTAACTCAGATGGCAAAAGAGGCTCAAAAAGCCAATGAGGAGAAGAATGCTTTAAAAAGCTGAATTTGCCAGATGGAAAAAGAATCTCAAAAGCTCACTGAAGAGAATTATTCCTCAGAATAATTCCTCAGAATTAGAAACTGAATATCATGTTTCAGGAAAAAAATTGTCATTCAGTGGAATAGAGGACTTTTAAGCATTCTTGATGAAAAAAACAGAGTTGAATAGGAAATTTGACATTCAGATACAAGACGCATGAGAAGGTAAACAGGGAAAAGAAATCATAAGGAACTTATCAAAGGTGAACTACTTATATTCTTACATGGAAAAGTGATAATTATAACTTATGAAACTTTTCTCAGTATTAGAATTGTTGAAGGGAATAGAAATGTGTTTGTGTGTGTGTGTATACATACATTTATGTCTATATAGCAGAGTATATGGGTATATGAATACATATGTAAATGTGTGTATATATGTTTACAGGTATACATAGACAGAGGGCACAGGACCAATTGAATAGAAAGGGATGATTCTTAAAAGGTGAAATTAAGAGGTGAGAGAGGAATATAATGTAAGGAGATGGAGAGAGACAGAAAGGGTAAATTATCTCATGCAAGGGAAAACTGTTTCAATGGAGGGGAAGAACAGGAAGGCAAAAGGGAATGAGTCAACCTTATTCTCATTGAATTTGGCTTATGGAGAGAATGACATACATACTAAATAGGGTATCTCACCCTATAGGAGAGCAGAGAGAAAGGGGAAGAGATGGGGGATAATGGAAGGGAAAGCAGGCTGGGGAGGAGGGAAGTTGGAAGCACCCACTTTTGAAAAGGAACAGGATCAAAATAGAGAATAGAACAAGTGGGGGGTGGGATAGAATGGAGGGAAATATAGTCAGTCTTTCACAATATATCCACTATGGAAATGTATTACATAGCTGCCCATGTACAATCAATATTGAATTGCTTATCTTCCCAGTGAGGGTGGATGACAAGGGGGGAAAGTAAAGAATCTGGAATTCAAAGTTCTAAAATCAAATTTTTAAATATGTATATATTTATTATTATTATTATTACTTTTCATGTAACTGGGAAATGAGATATACAGGCCCTGGGGCATAGTGATCAACTGTGACCTACTGGAAAATTGGAGAGGCATGGGGGAAGATAAGGGAGAGAGAAGATTGGGGGAGGGGATATTCAGTGGGATCGCTGTTTAGGGGTGGTGGGTAGGGAAAAATGGGGAGAAAATTTGTAACTCAAAATCTTGTGAAAATGAATGATGTAAATTAAAATATAAAAAGAGTATAAAAATTTTAAAAAGAAAAAAAGTAAAAATATCTATAACTCTTGTAGAGATTTTTTTGGTGGTATATTCTAATTACCAAATATCATTATAATTATTGCAATTAGCTTCTTCTGCACCTTATTACCTTTTTTACTATGTGATGAAGTAATAGTGATATTTAAGTATATCAACTTCAGTGGAATGTAAGTTCCTTGAGAAAAGAGGTTGTAATAATTCTTCTTTTTGTATGTCCAACATTGACTGTCTTAAACAGAGTAAGAAGCTAATAAATGGTTGTTGAAATTGTGGAGAAGTCTGAATGAGACCAAATGCACAAAGAATAAACTTCTGTTGGACATAATACAATTTTAAACATACTGCAAGACAGATTTCCAAGATAAAGAGAAGATTGCAAAATAATTATACACAACAACACAAATGTTAATATCACCTAATGAAGGTGACTGAAATATCAGTCCTTACTTATCCAAGTGTATACTTTCTCATTTCTATAAAATCTTTATGAGAATGGGTCATGCCTACAATAAGAGTTTAACTGTTAACAGGTAGATATTAACAAACAAGTTTCTAAAAGAGTACATATTTTCACCGTAACAAAGGATATGGAGACACAGAAAACAAAAAGTTCTTACTGTCTTATAATGTGCCTATTGTTGTTTGATTACAAAAATACATTGATTCACTAGGCAAATGCAATCTTAATAGTTCTCAAACAAATTATCTTTTATGCATATGCCAAAATAATGGAAATTTTATGACATGAAATCAGTTTCGTTTAATTTAAAATGCAAATTATCATTATCAATTAAGACATTAAATAAGAAGATATATGATGGTCAAAGGTTTTCACCAATGTCTTGGAAAACAATATCCTCTGCAAAGTCCAAATGAAACAGTTTCATCAATTCATTCTACATCATTATGTACAAAAAAGATTTCCAAAATACTGCATGATACATCAGGTCAAAGGGTAAAGTTGTTTCTGATTGAAGAAATCCAGAGCAATTTCTTTGTGGGCATAATTTTTCATTTGTTCTTTACAGAATAGATTCAATACTCAATTCAATGGACTAAGCAAGCACAGAGAGGCATTGCAACAATATGGAACAGAGTAAGAAAAGTCATAAGAGATATAGAATGGGATTAGGAAAGTGGGAAGTAAGAGGATCTGCCTAGAATAGCCAGTATGAGCAGCCAGGGACTACTGGGTTGTATCTGGAGGACATATTATTGAATATCAAAATTCTCCAGTTCTCCTTGTTCATGGATGGCATTACGCTGTTTATATTGAGCAATAGAACAGTATAAGGGCCATCAATAAGACATGTATTTTTCTAAGTAAGATCATTCTACCTATCCACATTGGGGGAAAAAGAGACAGAAAAATTCAGATTGTAATATAGTATGTTGCTATAATATAGTATCTCCCCTTCATTTGGATCATAAGTATGTATATGCATGTATACATATACACATGTGTGAATATGTATGCATGTATATATACTTTTATGTGTGTATACATACCTACAGAGCTACACACAAAAACTTGTTTATTTAAATATGTATAAAAAGGATGTGATGACACATGTCTGTAGTCCTTGTTACCAGAGAGATTACAGTTGATGGCTCATTTGATTTCAGGTGTTATGAGCATTGGCAGGGGTAAAACCAATTGAATGTTTGCACTATCAGACATAAATAGTGTCATTTCCTGGGAGCAGTAGGCTTCCAGGATTTGGCAGAAAGGTCAAACAAGGACACATTGGAAACTGATAGGTCAAAGGGCCAGATAAAAACATCCAGTTTAAAAAAAAGATTATTCATGTATGTATACACACATATGATCTGCAAATATGTACATATAGAGATATAAATATATATAACGTATGTAGATGTCCTAAAAATTCTTAGCAACATTTTAACCTTTAAAAAAACTTTGGAAATATAAATACTACAAGCTTACAAAAATATTTGGAAGGTTTATTAATTATATTTTTAAAAATACTGATAGGTTTCCTATCTCAATAAAACATAGCCACTGTCAGCTATATATTGATCTAGTCAATTTTGAATTTTATTAAAAAAATTTATTAGCTGCTGTTAGTGACTGAAAAGATTGCATTTGTAACCCTGATAGGTATGGGATCTGAAGATCTAAAAGGAAAAGGACCATTTCTTTGAGACATGGATGTTAAAAAGGAAAAGCCCTGGTCTTTCCCACAAGGCCCAGGTCCCTGCCTTTTGCCTGAGGTAACTGGCCCTTCCAATTAACTGCTCTTTCATTATGGTCCTCATTGTCTGCCCCTGACCCCACCCTAGACTGTCTTTCTTTAATTCTAACCCTTCTCTGTTCACACAGTCTTCTGTATAAAAGACCCAAACTGCTCAGATTCAATCTGGCCTGCTAGTCAATACAAGAGCCACAAATGCCAGATTCTTAAAATCTTGCCCACCCTGACCAGTATTCTAATAAACCTTGTCTTTAGCTGAAAGAAGGTTTTGTTCAAATTCATTCAAGGCAGTATCTGCATTGCTTGCCTTTGAATTTCAGGGACCCAATACCTCTAGACCTCAACAACCCTAATCTTAAGATCATCCATAGAATAAAGTTGACACATTCATGATAGTGTTTATGTAACTTCAATAGAAATAGTTTAATGGAGAAAGATCAGGTTTCTAAGGTGGTCATGCAACAGGACCTCATTTCCTGATCTACTAGTCTGAGAAATATCATCCAGGATATTAAATTAAAATAAAAATATTAAATTCAAAATTCTTAAGATCAAATAAATGCAAAACATGAATAATTTTTCAAGTAATTTTGTGCAAGTCTGTAGCACTTATGCTACAAACTGTATATATAGAGTATACTTTTGCAGATAAATGGATATATACATATATATATACACATACATACATAGAAAGTGTAACTCATTCTTCTAATGTTATAAGTCTTTACTACTCCAAAAACCAATAATAACTGTGTTTTAATATAGGTTTTTCTATTCCCATTTTCAGTCCCCTCAAGAGCTTCGCTGGCTTCCTTCATTTCCTAGCTTAAATCCCACCTTCTACCAGAAGCCTTTACAGATCACCCTTAATGTTAGTCTCTTCCTTCTATTGATTATCTCCAATTTATCCAAATCACTCTGGCTCTCATACATTGACCAAAAACAGGTCACTGCCCAAGCACCATCTGGTCATTGTTTGGGCCCTAGATTGCTCAGAGTGAATGTAATTAGCAATTGTTTCTGTTTTGGCCAGAAACCTTGAAGATCTTCCCCTCTGTACAGCCAAGCCTGAGAAGCTTTGCTCTTGGTTGGCTTTACACCCTCTCAGACTGATTGATTTTTCTTAACTAGATAAAAGGGACTATTTTTTTTTTGCCTCATTTCTTACCTAGCCATAAGCATCTGAGGCCATTCCCAGTCTTCCTGATCTATATCTTGCCACCGAACCCAGATGGTTCTGGAGAATAAAGTGAGGCTGGTGGCTTTGCACTGTTCTCCTTCACTTAAATCCAATTCACTTTCAAGTCATAGCATCACCTTCCAGATGTCTTGGTCTTCTTCAAGAAAAAGTTATTTGAATGTCATCTCTCCCTTTAGACTTTGAGCTCCTTAATAGTAGAAACTGCATTTTGTCTTTTGACGTTCTTAGCAAGTCCAATGTTAGTACAATGCATGGTACATACAAAGCAAATGATAAATACTTGTTCGTTGACTAACTGACTTGTGATCTAAGGTGGGGGAAGATAAGAGCCCTCACCTTCTTTACTCATACAGAGGCTTACCAGGAGAGAATAGTATCACAACATCCCAGAGAAGAGAAAGTTTCAAGGAGGAGAGGATAATAAAAAGGACCAATTGCTACACAGAGATCAGGAACAATTAAAACAGAGAAAAGTTAGTAAATTTGGCAATTTGAAAACTTAGAGGAACAATTTCAGTTGAAAAATGAAATTGGAAAACAAATTTTAAAGGATTGAGGAGTAAGAGAAGAAGTGGAAGCAATAAACGTAAGCAGTCCTGATTTTTTTTTCTATGACCCCAGCTTAGAAAAGGAAAAGAGATATGTGATGAAAATTTGAAGAGATAGTAAGGTATAATAAAGTCCTTAATTTGTGATAGGGAAGAGTTGGCTATGTTTGAAGGTAACAGAGAAAGAATTAATTAAGTGCTTAATACGGTGCCTGACACATAGGAGGTACTTAATATATTCCTCTTTCCTTCCTCCTTCTTTCCTTCCTTCCTTTCCTTTCTTCCTTCTTTCCTCTCTTTACAACTTCCTTTTTTCCTTTCTTTTTTTCCCCCTTCCTTTTTTTCTTCCTTCCTTCCTTTTTCTTCTTCTTCCATTTGCTAGTTAACTAACCTTTGGATAAATAATAAAGAACTGGCAATAGGAAGCCCAAAGGCCAAAAAATAAAAAAAAAAAATCCACCCAAAACCAATATATTTCTAAAATGGAAAGAAAAGTCAATTTGTAAACCATTCTTCTACTTTTGAAATTAGCACTTACCTTCTAAAGCACAAGGGGAAAGACTCCAGTCAGTATTAAAATGGGCTTCTATCAGAGTGCAGATGAGGGCTCAGCTTGAGGCTGTCACTGTTTGGAGGAGATAGAGCACCTATGGTTTTGAGTTTGCAGAGGGCACACCTGCCACTGAGTGCCATCCTGCTATCTATATTTTTAGACAATGCTTGGTTTTAAGTAATGCCATTATTTAAAAGGGCATCCTACATCAAACTAGCTATTAGTCCTAACCAATTCCTTAAAGGAAGAAAGGGACATTTGACAGATGTTTAAAGGATTTTTTTAAAGTTATTCTATTTATAAAGAAAAATGTATTCAGAAATATGCTGCAATCCCTTAGGTTCAAGGGGTTAAGAGAAAAATACATTACAGATACAACCCTCCTTAATTGGGTCATCTTTAGATTTGACTTGGCAATGAATTTTGTATTATATCTTCAAAAACAAAAAATCTGGGGTCAGTACAACCCCAGTTCAAATTTTATACTTGTGTGCCCATAAACAAATCACAATTCTTCATTAGGACTGAATTTTCTTATCCTTGAAGTGAGAGGATTAGAGTGTGTATATGTGTGTATGTATGTGTATGTGTATGCACACAAAACTGTAAGAAATGAATTGATGACAATAGGATGTCAAGGCACACAGTTGGAGGGATTTCTACTCAAGGTTACAAAGATTATATGAGTCAGAACTAAGACTTAAAGCCATATTATCAGCCTTCAAGTCTTCTTTCTTTTTTTTTTTTTTAAAGTAATCGGGGTTAAGTAACTTGCTCAAGGTTACACGGCCAGTTATTATTTCTGGGTGTGGTGCTGAGTATCTGAGCCTGGATTTGATCCAGGTCATCCCGACACTGGAGCCAGTGCTCTTACTCGCTGAGTCACCTGGCCACCCCTAAGCAATTGGGGTTAAGTAACTTGCTCAAGGTTACACGGCCAGGTGTTTCTAGGTGGATGGTAAGTGTCTGAACCCGGGATTCGACCTCCAGGTCTTCTCAACACTGGAGCCAGTGCTCTTACTCGCTGTGCTACCTGGCCGCCCCCAAGTCTTCTTTCTATTACTGTAATAGGAAGTGTTTTTTTTTTTTTTCAAATTACTTTTGAAAATTTTTTTCAAAATTTTTCAAATTAAATTGAATGGTATTTTTAAGACATTGTAGTTCTGTTCATTTCAAGCACTATATTCAGTATACACTCAGCATATGTTCAATAAATGCTAGATTATGATATAGACTATAAAAAATGTGGACCAGTAAAATGAGAAAAGTTAATGAAAAAAGTTACAATTCACCATAAGCCCACATTATATGATTATTATATGCTGAACATAAAAGTTCTGATTCAGTTACTTGGAAAATTTACTTAACAAGAATCATGTATATCATGTTCAATTTCTCCCAACTAATGCAGTGATTTCAAGGCTTCAATATCTATTATATAGGTAGTATATTTTTCATAGAAGCAACTGTTTTTAATAGTTCATTAATAAAGCAGAATGTACTAATGATATAATGGAACCTGAAGTCACATGATCTGGGGGTTCAAGTCTCACTTCTTCCTCTTACTAATTATCTGAACTTGGACAAGTGCATTATCCTCACCCAGCCTTAGCATTCTTATCTGTACAATGGAAATAATAACACTTGCACATACAACTTCACAGGTTTGTTGCCGATGGTCAAATGAGAAAATGCATGCAGGAGTGCATTGCCATTTTTTGCAAAATAAAGTCTTTGTAGATGTGAGGGACTATCAGTGTGGAATAGTTCATATACTGCCAAACTCAGTCAATGTATTAGATATTTTTTGCTGAGCTTTTTTTTGCTTTCTTTTTTCATTTTTTTCATAAGGGATGGCTTCATACTGGGTCTCTCGACGAGGATGAATATGATGCTGCTAATAAAAAATATCAAGAACAGTTCCAAAAATGAAAGTGCTGATTAATTATTGTGCTCAGTAAATGCAAGTTCTTATTATGTCAATAGAGGTAAGCTGAGTCCTTTGGGCCAGAAGTATCATGCTATGGTATCCACTTATTTAAGGACACACTGCTACGGTACAATCAAGATCTTTAAAGGAAAGTTAACCACTTGTAACTCTTTGTTTGTAAATTGAAGGATCTTAGGTAAGTGATCCAGTGATAGAGCAATTCTACATATTGAAAGTAATATACATATATACATATATATATACACATACATTATATACATAAATTTATACATAAATTTATGCTTACTTAGTAACCACTTAATCTGGACAAGAATGCTCAGAAACAACTGTTCTGCCTTTCCCTTCTAATCCATTTTAGGAAATTTCTATTTTAACCTTCTTAAATCATATCCCTACTAGTAACACTTTCTTATTCAAAAATTGTCAGTGGTTGACCTGAATTATTTCTCACTATATTCAAGGAAAGACATTAAAGTTATGAATTAACCCCAATTTACCCACTTCAGCTTAGTCTCTTGGTAGTTCTGCTTCATTCACCTCCTTCTCCAAACAAGCTGGAGTGCTCAAGATCTATGTGCCTTTGCTCACAATAATCCCTCTTTTTATCCACCCACCCATAGCTCCACTAATTCAGTTCCTACCCATCTTTCAAGGCCCAATTCAAATTCAGTCTCTGCAAAGGTCATCCCTGTACCTGTGTACTTGATACCAACCTATTTTTTTTTTCTTCCAGGAGTTTGCTTTTATTAAGTAATCCCCACCCCCTTTCTA